>NC_041385.1:246343908-246476321 GCF_002162155.2 Triticum dicoccoides
AAAGATGACCCTCGGGTTGGCCGACCCAAGGGAAGGGTATAGGTGGTGGTGAGGCAAATGGTAAAACAAAGGTTGGGCCTTGCTGGAGGAGTTTTATTCAAAGCGAATTGTCAAGGGGGTCCCATAAATCACCCAACCGCGTAAGGAACGCAAAATCCGGGAACATAACACCGGTATGACGGAAACTAGGGCGGCAAGAGTGGAACAAAACACCAGGCATAAGGCCGAGCCTTCCACCCTTTACCAAGTATATAGATGCATTAATTAAATAAGAGATATTGTGATATCCCAACATAATCCTGTCCATCATGGAACAATCTTCAACTTCACCTGCAACTAACAAAGCTATAAGAGGGGCTGAGCAAAGCGGTAACATAGCCAAACAACGGTTTGCTAGGAAGGGTGAAAAAGGTTAGAGGCTGACATGGCAAATTGGGAGGCTTGAAGAACAAGTGGTAGGAAGCGCAGCATAGCGACAGAACGTAGCAACTAGCATAGCAATGATAATAATGAGATCCAAGGTGACGGTCATCTTGCCTGAAATCCCGCAAGGAAGAAGAACGAGTCCATGAAGAAGACGGACGGGAGTAGTCGAACGAATCCTCACAATCGCAGCATTACTAGAACTAAGAAGCAACACCGGAAAGAAACAAACAACATGGTAAATGCACAAGCATAATCATGGCATGATGCACAAACAAGTATGATGCATGTCCGGTTTAATGAGGGATGGCATGGCAAAGTGCAACAAACAATACTACAAGTTAAGTGGAGCTCAATATGCAACGAGTTGCATATTGACGAAACACCACATTCAAGTTATTTAGTTCGCTCTCGTTTAGGTACACAACAATGTTAAATGTTGTTAAACATGGCAAGGGGTGTAACAAAAGTAAACTAACTATTTAGGCAAGTTTAAATGAGGCCTAAACAACAAACAACATTTCCGGAAAAATCCTCATGAGCAATATTCGAATTTGCTACTGTTCTGCCCTAAACCATATTTTAATGTTGTTAAACAATAAAACAAAGTGCACCATGTTAAACTAGGCATTTTTCCACCCCATTTACATATAAAGTTTATTTAAAACCGAGCTACGGTTATTTAGTTATGAAATAAATCATTTTAGCATGGCATTTGAGCAAATTTAAACAAACAGCATTTTAAACATTTTAAACATGGATGAAAATGGCATATAATTAATCTACACAAAATTCTAAGCATTTTACATGTTTAAATCATTTTAATCTGATGCACGGTTAATGAGTTATTATATGCATGATGCTTAGGGGTTTTTCTATAAATCTGCACTCTCTGGATAATTGGACAAAATCGCAGAATGGAAAAAAAACATGACATGGGCCGAATCTGAACAGGAAGCCCAACAAGGAAACACACGGGGGCTGGGGGGTTTCTCACCATGGGCTGAGGCCCGGTCGGTGTGGCTGGCTTGGCGCGGGGAGATGGAGGGCGAGCTGGGCCTTGGCGCTGACGAAGCCAAGAAACAGATCAAGGCCGATGCGTCTCGTGAAGCAGGGGATCCTGCGGGCTGGAGGTCAACACACGGGTGAGGGGACTTGGCGTGGAGGCAGGCCAGGTGCACGACAGGGAGGGCGTGGTCAACGCGCTCGAAGCAGGGGAAGCAGGGCGTCTAGGAGGCTAGATCCGGTCGCGGGATGTCGCCGGGGTCCCGTTCCCTGCTGGATAGAAGCAGAGGCGGGCCGGTGGACTTGGAGCCCATGGCGCGGGGATGCTGCTGCAATGCAGAGAGAGAGAGAGAGATGTGAGGAACAGAGGGAAGCACGGGGAGGAAGGGAGAGACAGGGGAGGAGAGGAGCGGGACGAGGCCGGTCCTTGCCGTGGTCGCCGGCAGCGAGGCCGGTCACGGGACGACGAGGCAAGGTGGAGGAGCACGGGGAGGCTTGGGGCTCCAAGGAACAAGAGGAGATGCGCAACCATGGCCTGGTGACGATGTCGAGCGGCGCTGCTACTTCCTGGACAGTCGGGCGCGAGGAGGCGGGGATCCAGGCGCTGGTGCTCGAGCAGAGGAGCTCGGGGATTGGCCGGCTGGGGAAAACGAGGAAGAAAGGAGGCGCATGTTGGTGGGTTTTGGATCAAGAGGAGACTGGTGGGATGGGGATCGAGGGCAGACAGCTGGCCTGTGGGTGTCTGCGAGATGGATCTGGGAAGATGCCGAGGTGGAAGGAGAGACCCGGTGGAGTGGCGGCGCAGCCATGGAATGGATGGGACATCTCCTAGATTTTAGGGTTTGGTCCTAAAATATATAGCGGTGCGATAGGTTAGGGTCTACCTCGTCCCTCCAATCATAATCGGACGGTCGAGAAAATAATAGGTAGGGAGTCCAATTAAGAAAACGGAGATGTTTTATGGATGTTTGGGGATGAACCGGATCCATCGGTCGTGACCGTGCGGTTCAGGTTCGGGGCAATTTCGGACGCGCGCAAAGGGGTTGGTGGCTGTGCAGAGAGGGTGGGCATTTAGACGAGAGGGGAAAACAAAGACAATGGGGTCCGACGAAAGGCCATGGGGACAAGGGGGGTTTTGTTGGTCTCGGAGAAAGAGAGAAGAGAGGGGTCCAATTGGTCTGAGAGAAGGTCAACAAGGACAAGCGGTCTGACAACAGGTCAACGGAGACTAAGATAGAAACGGTAACTACGAACGGCTACGAGGTTTTATGAAAACATGCGGAAGCAATGCGGATGATGCGATGATGAAAAGCATGACATGAACAAAATGCAAAACAAAAGACAAAAACCCAGCCATGGAGAAAATAATATATCACATAGCCAGAAATGGCAAGAGTTGGAGTTTCAGTTGTGGAAAGTTACATCCGAGGTGTTACAACACTCCACCACTACGAGAGGATCTCGTCCCGAGATCTAGGATGGCACCGGAGAGAAAAGGAAGAGGGAGATAAGAGGTAAAGTAAGTTGCTTCTTTGACGAACGAGTGAAACCACGAACCATGAGAGGTTGAGCAATTTAAAAGAAAGAGTACAACAGAGATGAACGAGATTGCAAACAATCCGTTAGAAAAGAGGAACAAGCAGTATTACGAGAACTTGAAGGTTGAAAGACATGGAAATAAGAGCTTCACAAACGAAAAGAATATGATCACCTCGGTATAATGAGATAGCCAAGGAACAAGAATGACAGAATTTGGACAGCACTCTGGTAGAAAAGAGAAGAAAACTTGATGAGATGAAAAGATATTGAAGAGATGATACAACACTCTGGTTAAATGGATAAGCAAGAAAAGAACACGATCCTCACAATTCGAGATGATGAGTGAAAAGAGCAACATCACAATGCCTCCGGAAGAAAGAATAGAAGATAGAGCATTGGAATAACAGAATATAGGAGAAAATGCCAACTTCTGCCACAAATGAGCTTGGAAAGCACCGCTCCAAGAAGGTTATAACGGAGTTGTTGTGAAACCAACAACGAAAAGAATAAGCTTGTAGTGGGCTTATGGAAAACATCTCAAGACTATGAGGTGACAACCGGCCACTAATGGAAACCATTGATTTGATTGAGAGCACCAAAGAGATGAAAAACTTCTTCACCGAGAGGATAGGAGAAAACTCGGATAATTGATAGCACCATAATTAGCAATATTCCTTAGGGAAGGCTTTAGGTGAAATCTTTACCAAGATAACTCCAATGGAGGGATTAATGGATATAAAGTACCTCATTCTTGACAACATGTGACTCATGAAACATGAAGGAAATTGTCAAGAGTGACATAACACCACCTCAAAAGATAAGGTAGAAAGAATTGCACTTTGGAATGCAAGATGAAGAATACTTGAGCTCATCAAAACAAAACATGTGTTGAGCACCATGTTTATTTTAGAGTATAGCTTGGCGTATCATAACTTCAAGAGAAATCTTGAAGAACAATTGAAAAATGAAAAGAATCCTTGACGAACCACCATGTAACTCCGGTAATAAAAGGATGATAAAAAGAAAGAGAAGTTGAAAACACAAGGTGAAGCCTTGCAATGATTTAGATGGAGCTTCGCGACGAGATAATTGAGAGAGCTTGGAACTCCGAAAAGAAAGATGAAGCCTCTCGAACCGAGAATGTGATATGATGACCAACTCCGGAAAGAAAGATGAATCACTTGTAATCAAGAATTTATTCATCATGAATAATCTCCGGAAGAAAAGAATTGAATCAGCTCGAGGAAATAAGAATAAGATTTATTGTATGCTTATCCTTCATCAAATTAAATTGATGGCAAGCAATGGATTTTGCCTATTACTTATTCTCGTAGAAAGGATTAAGAGGGATATAGCAAAAACTTGAGAAGGTATTGATTGAACCATCGGTGGGATTTGGAAACAACGAATATTTGATATGATAACGAAGGAAGTGAAATCTTGAACGAACCACCATAAGAATTGAAAATGAAAGTAGCAAAGTCACAATTCACCGGGAAGAATTGGAAAATGAATGAAGACACTTGAGGGGATTTAGATACATGAGAACAAAGAGATCATGAACTGATTAGAGGGTATTTTAACGATGCACCGGTAAGATTTGGAGAATGATAGCTACACGCTGAGAATGAATAATTATGACATGATGGCCTTCAGAGGAAAGAAATGGAAACAACTCATGAAATGCTCTGGATGGTAAGAAAAGAATGGTCACAATCAAAACAATTATGAGGATAGCATGAATCTAGAACCATGAATATTCAAGAGAATGGACCAAGATTTAAGAGAAATCCTTCTTCGGTCTTCAAATGTTGAGAATGATGATGAGAACCACCATGAATTGTTGAGATACTCCTGGAGAATTAAAAGAGGAAAGGTTGAGCCAAAGATGAAAAGAATTTGAAAACGACCTTGGAGAAGGCATGTGACTGATGAAAATTCATTCTTACGTCAAACTTGGAAATGAATTTGAGAATCGCTCCTGATAATTCGAAGAGTCAAGTAAGATCCTGGGAAAAGACCTGTGGGTTAGGGCCCACTCAAAAGAAAACACCATTGAAAATGATTTTAAAGAGAGATTGCACCGGTTGAATTAAATGGCTTGAATGAGATAACAATCTCCAAATGGCTTGAACGGATTAAGAATGGAAACACAATTCTTCTGAGATATCTTCAACACTTTGGAACAAATGAATAGCAAGAGGTGAGTGATTGAGAGGTGCACTGGCATGAGAAAGCATTTGACACGAGGAAAGGAATATGATCAACACTAAAATCTTGAATTGGATCCACCGGAGAAGCAAAAAAAAACAGAGGATGATGAACTTGAAGCTCGTGAGCATCTTAACGAGGGATCACCGGATCAGAACATTGATTGAAAAGAGTGAAGTGACTTCACATGAATAAACGGATACTTGATTAAAATAAATGAGTCCTTGAAGAAAAGGGTGGGAGGGTGGGGGAAAACAAAGACAACTTGGGATGAACGAAACAAACACCATTGAGAAAACTTAGAATTGATCTTGCGGATGGGGAGAATGATGGGATCATCTCGAAGAGAAGCACACCGGTTGGAAAAGAATTAACATGACAACCTCAATGATAAAAAAGGATTAGTATTCACATAGCAATATGATTGCACCGTTTAGGAAAGGTATGGATTCAACATTTGACTTCGAAGCAACTCGAATACCACAAATAAAACAAAACAAAGGATTTGGCTTGCGGAATAAGCCGGAACAAACATATGATAGAGATTTACCCAATCTCATATCATGCATCTGTCGGAAAGATATTCTAGGAGCTACTTGAATTCCCACCTATAAAACTCCCGAAACTTTCTGGTTATGCAATCTGGTGTTGGGGATACAGGGGAAGCAATATATCTCACCCAAACTAACAATCCCTACATCCAGCTGTATCCATCCATCAACACATAACCAAGAAAACTCCGGAAATCGTGTACCTCAACCTTCGAAAAGCATCCGTTATACGAGCTATGGCAATACTCCCAAACTCCCCAGTATTGGATGGCGTCGAGGTTATCTCACCAACAACTGCATAAAAGAGATTTTCGATGTCGGCAAAACTCAGGTATTCCGGAACTGCAACGATAAAATTGTGACGACAACACCTCGGAGCTCAACTCCCCGGGACACTGCCACAACCCCTAAATGTCAGGAGGCACCAAGAACAATGTTCTCGTCACAAGACTATCGAAACGATTCCAAGATACCCGCGTGATCCTAAAAAATTTAGTGAAATTTGAGGAGAGGAAAGACAAAACATCTACGTCAGGAGTCCTCACCAAAGCGACGAAGGGGGCTGAGGAGTAAAAAGAACCCTACTCTCCGATATATATAATCCTAAGACTCAAAATAGTTTTCTTCTAGACTCATCAACGGCCAACAAACAAGGGGGCTCCTATGGTCGGTCGAGGCTCTAATACCAACTTGTCACGCCCAAGATGCGACCCTATCCTAAAGGAACTCGAAGGTCCCACCAAGGATAGAAGCGCATCTTGAAGACGCTTTTGCAAGGTGGATATCATTACATCAACATTACATAAATGATGGGGATACATACAAAAGGCATACAATGCCACACGAATACAACATCATCTTACATAAGAGCACCATCCGACTACGGATGAAACACAAACAGAAACTCAAACGACATCCACCCTGCTAGCCCAGGCTGCCGACCTGGAACCTATCCCCTGATCGAAGAAGAAGCAGAAGACGAACTCCAAAACAAGCAAACATCACTCTTGTGTCATGATCATCGCATAACCTGTACCTACAACTGTTGTTGTAGTAATCTATGAGCCACGAGGACTCGGCAATCCCATAACCATGGGTATCAAGACTAGCAAAGCTTAATGGGTAAGGAATGGATAAGTGGTGAGGTTGCAGTAGCGACTAAGCATGATATGGTGGCTAACATACGCAAATGAGAGAAAGAAGAGAAGCAAAGGAACGGTCATGAAGCTAGCAATGATCAAGAGGTGATCCTGAACTCCTACTCACGTCAATCATAACCCAAAACCGTGTTCACTTCCCGGACTCCGCCGAGAAGAGACCATCACGGCTACACACGCGGTTGATGCGTTTTAATTCGGATTTGGTGTCAAGTTATCTACAACCGGACATTAACAAATTTCCATCTGCCACATAACCGCGGGCACGGTTCTCGAAATTTTATACCCTGCATGGGTGTCCCAACTTAGCCCATCATAAGCTCTCGCGATCAGCGAAGGATATTCCTTCTCCCAGGAAGACCCGATCAGTCTCGGAATCCCGGTTTACAAGACATTTCGACAATGGTAAAACAAGACCATCAAAGCCGCCCGATGCGCTGACAATCCCAATAGGAGCTGCACATATCTCGTTCTCAGGGCATCACCGGATGAGACATCCTACAAGTAAAACCAGACCTCGAGTTTCCCCGAGGGGGCCCCGCAGTCTACTCAGTTTGGACCAACACTTAGACAAGCATTGGCCCCGGGGGGGCTAAAATAAAGATGACCCTCGGGTTGGCCGACCCAAGGGAAGGGTATAGGTGGTGGTGAGGCAAATGGTAAAACCAAGGTTGGGCCTTGCTGGAGGAGTTTTATTCAAAGCGAACTGTCAAGGGGGTCCCATAAATCACCCAACCGCGTAAGGAACGCAAAATCCGGGAACATAACACCGGTATGACGGAAACTAGGGCGGCAAGAGTGGAACAAAACACCAGGCATAAGGCCGAGCCTTCCACCCTTTACCAAGTATATAGATGCATTAATTAAATAAGAGATATTGTGATATCCCAACATAATCCTGTCCATCATGGAGCAATCTTCAACTTCACCTGCAACTAACAAAGCTATAAGAGGGGCTGAGCAAAGCGGTAACATAGCCAAACAACGGTTTGCTAGGAAGGGTGAAAAAGGTTAGAGGCTGACATGGCAAATTGGGAGGCTTGAAGAACAAGTGGTAGGAAGCGCAGCATAGCGATAGAACGTAGCAACTAGCATAGCAATGATAATAATGAGATCCAAGGTGACGGTCATCTTGCCTGAAATCCCGCAAGGAAGAAGAACGAGTCCATGAAGAAGACGGACGAGAGTAGTCGAACGAATCCTCACAATCGCAACATTACTAGAACTAAGAAGCAACACCGGAAAGAAACAAACAACATGGTAAATGCACAAGCATAATCATGGCATGATGCACAAACAAGTATGATGCATGTCCAGTTTAATGAGGCATGGCATGGCAAAGTGCAACAAATAATACTACAAGTTAAGTGGAGCTCAATATGCAACGAGTTGCATATTGACGAAACACCACATTCAAGTTATTTAGTTCGCTCTCATTTAGGTACACAACAATGTTAAATGTTGTTAAACATGGCAAGGGGTGTAACAAAAGTAAACTAACTATTTAGGCAAGTTTAAATGAGGCCTGAACAACAAACAACATTTCCGGAAAAATCCTCATGAGCAATATTCGAATTTGCTACTGTTCTGCCCTAAACCATATTTTAATGTTGTTAAACAATAAAACAAAGTGCACCATGTTAAACTAGGCATTTTTCCACCCCATTTACATATAAAGTTTATTTAAAACCGAGCTACGGTTATTTAGTTATGAAATAAATCATTTTAGCATGGCATTTGAGCAAATTTAAACAAACAGCATTTTAAACATTTTAAACATGGATGAAAATGGCATATAATTAATCTACACAAAATTCTAAGCATTTTACATGTTTAAATCATTTTAATCTGATGCACGGTTAATGAGTTATTATATGCATGATGCTTAGGGGTTTTTCTGTAAATCTGCACTCTCTGGATAATTGGACAAAATCGCAGAACGGAAAAAACATGACATGGGCCGAATCTGAACAGGAAGCCCAACAAGGAAACACACGGGGGCTGGGGGGTTTCTCACCATGGGCTGAGGACCGGTCGGTGTGGCTGGCCTGGCGCGGGGAGATGGAGGGCGAGCTGGGCCTTGGCGCTGACGAAGCCAAGAAACAGATCAAGGCCGACGCGTCTCGTGAAGCAGGGGATCCTGCGGGTTGGAGGTCAACGCACGGGCGAGGGGACTTGGCGCGGAGGCAGGCCAGGTGCACGACGGGGAGGGCGTGGTCAACGCGCTCGAAGCAGGGGAAGCAGGGCGTCTAGGAGGCTGGATCCGGTCGCGGGATGTCGCCGGGGTCCCGTTCCCTGCCGGATGGAAGTAGAGGCGGGCCGGTGGACTTGGAGCCCATGGCGCGGGATGCTGCTGCAATGCAGAGAGAGAGATGTGAGGAACAGAGGGAAGCACGGGGAGGAAGGGAGAGACAGGGGAGGAGAGTAGCGGGATGAGGCCGGTCCTTGCCGTGGTCGCCGGCAGCGAGGCCGGTCACGGGACTACGAGGCGAGGTGGAGGAGCACGGGGAGGCTTGGGGCTCTGAGGAACGGGAGGAGATGTGCAACCGCGGCCTGGTGACGATGTCGAGCGGCGCTGCTACTTCCTGGACGGTCGGGCGCGAGGAGGCGGGGATCCAGGCGCTGGTGCTCGAGCAGAGGAGCTCGGGGATTGGCCAGCTGGGGAAAACGAGGAAGAAAGGAGGCGCATGTTGGTGGGTTTTGGATCAAGAGGAGACTGGTGGGATGGGGATCGAGGGGAGACGGCTGGCCTGTGGGTATCTGCGAGATGGATCTAGGAAGATGCCGAGGTGGAAGGAGAGACCCGGTGGAGTGGCGGCGCAGCGATGGAATGGATGGGACATCTCCTAGATTTTAGGGTTTGGTCCTAAAATATATAGGGGTGGGATAGGTTAGGGTCTACCTCGTCCCTCCAATCGTAATCGGACGATCGAGAAAATAATAGGTAGGGAGTCCAATTAAGAAAATGGAGATGTTTTATAGATGTTTGGGGTTGAACCGGATCCATCGGTCGTGACCGTGCGGTTCAGGTTCGGGGCAATTTCGGACGCGCGCAAAGGGGTTGGTGGCTGTGCAGAGAGGGTGGGCATTTAGACGAGAGGGGAAAACAAAGACAATGGGGTCCGACGAAAGGCCATGGGGACAAGGGGGGTTTTGTTGGTCTCGGAGAAAGAGAGAAGAGAGGGGTCCAATTGGTCTGAGAGAAGGTCAATAAGGACAAGCGGTCTGACAACAGGTCAACGAAGATTAAGATAGAAACGGTAACTACGAACAGCTACAAGGTTTTATGAAAACATGCGGAAGCAATGCGGATGATGCGATGATGAAAAGCATGACATGAACAAAATGCAAAACAAAAGACAAAAACCCAACCACGGAGAAAATAATATATCACATAGCCGGAAATGGCAAGAGTTGGAGTTTCAGTTGTGGAAAGTTACATCCGGCGTGTTACAACACTCCACCACTACGAGAGGATCTCGTATCGAGATCTAGGATGGCACCGGAGAGAAAAGGAAGAGGAAGATAAGAGGTAAACTAAGTTGCTTCTTTGACAAACGAGTGAAACCACGAACCATGAGAGGTTGAGCAATTTAAAAGAAAGAGTACAACAGAGATGAACGAGATTGCAAACAATCCGTTAGAAAAGAGGAACAAGCAGTATTACAAGAACTTGAAGGTTGAAAGACATGGAAATAAGAGCTTCACAAACGAAAAGAATATGACCACCTCGGTATAATGAGATAGCCAAGGAACAAGAATGACAGAATTTGGACAGCACTCTTGTAGAAAAGAGAAGAAAACTTGATGAGATGAAAAGATATTGAAGAGATGATACAACACTCTGGTTAAATGGATAAGCAAGAAAAGAACACGATCCGCACAATTCGAGATGATGAGTGAAAAGAGCAACATCACAATGCCTCCGGAAGAAAGAATAGATGATAGAGCATTGGAATAACAGAATATAGGAGAAAATGCCAACTTCTGCCACAAATGAGCTTGGAAAGCACCGTTCCAAGAAGGTTATAACGGAGTTGTTGTAAAACCAACAACGAAAAGAATAAGCTTGTAGTGGGCTTATGGAAAACATCTCAAGACTATGAGGTGACAACCGGCCACTAATGGAAACCATTGATTTGATTGAGAGCACCAAAGAGATGAAAAACTTCTTCACCGAGAGGATAGGAGAAAACTCGGATAATTGATAGCACCATAATTAGCAATATTCCTTAGGGAAGGCTTTAGGTGAAATCTTTACCAAGATAACTCCAATGGAGGGATTAATGGATATAAAGTACCTCATTCTTGACAACATGTGACTCATGAAACATGAAGGAAATTGTCAAGAGTGACATAACACCACCTCAAAAGATAAGGTAGAAAGAATTGCACTTTGGAATGCAAGATGAAGAATACTTGAGCTCTTCAGAACAAAACATGTGTTGAGCACCATGTTTATTTTAGAGTATAGCTTTGCGTATCATAACTTCAAGAGAAATCTTGAAGAACAATTGAAGAATGAAAAGAATCCTTGACGAACCACCATGTAACTCCGGTAATAAAAGGATGATAAAAAGAAAGAGAAGTTGAAAACACAAGGTGAAGCCTTGCAATGATTTAGATGGAGCTTCGCGACGAGATAATTGAGAGAGCTTGGAACTCCGAAAAGAAAGATGAAGCCTCTCGAACCGAGAATGTGATATGATGACCAACTCCGGAAAGAAAGATGAATCACCTGTAATCAAGAATTTATTCATCATGAATAATCTCCGGAATAAAAGAATTGAATCACCTCGAGGAAATAAGAATAAGATTTATTGTATGCTTATCCTTCATCAAATTAAATTGATGGCAAGCAATGGATTTTGCATATTACTTATTCTCATAGAAAGGATTAAGAGGGATATAGCGTAAACTTGAGAAGGTATTGATGGAACCACCGGTGGGATTTGGAAACAACGAATATTTGATATGATAACGAAGGAAGTGAAATCTTGAACGAACCACCATAAGAATTGAAAATGAAAGTAGGAAAGGCACAATTCACCGGGAAGAATTGGAAAACGAATGAAGATACTTGAGGGGATTTAGATACATGAGAACAAAGAGATCATGAACTGATTAGAGGGTATTTTAACGATGCACCGGTAAGATTTGGAGAATGATAGCTACACGCTGAGAATGAATAATTATGACATGATGGCCTTCGGAGGAAAGAAATGGAAACAACTCATGAAATGCTCCGGATGGTAAGAAAAGAATGGTCACAATCAAAACAATTATGAGGATAGCATGAAGCTAGAACCATGAATATTCAAGAGAATGGACCAAGATTTAAGAGAAATCCTTCTTCGGTCTTCAAATGTTGAGAATGATGATGAGAACCACCATGAATTGTTGAGATACTCCGGGAGAATTAAAAGAGGAAAGGTTGAGCCAAAGATGAAAAGAATTTGAAAACGACCTTGGAGAAGGCATGTGACTGATGAAAATTCATTCTTACGTCAAACTTGGAAATGAATTTGAGAATCGCTCCTGATAATTCGAAGAGTCAAGTAAGATCCTGGGAAAAGACCTGTGGGTTAGGGCCCACTCAAAAGAAAACACCGTTGAAATGATTTTAAAGAGAGATTGCACCGGTTGAATTAAATGGCTTGAATGAGATAACAATCTCCAAATGGCTTGAACGGATTAAGAATGGAAACACAAATCTTCTGAGATATCTTCAACACTCTGGAACAAATGAATAGCAAGAGGTGAGTGATTGAGAGGTGCACCGGCATGAGAAAGCATTTGACACGAGGAAAGGAATATGATCAACACTGAAAGCTTGAATTGGATCCACTGGAGAAGCAAAAAAAAACAGAGGATGATGAACTTGAAGCTCGTGAGCATCTTCACGAGGGATCACCGGATCAGAACATTGATTGAAAAGAGTGAAGTGACTTCACATGAATAAATGGATACTTAAAAGAGGAAAAGTTGAGCCAAAGATGAAAAGAATTTGAAAACGACCTTGGAGAAGGCATGTGACTGATGAAAAGATATTTTATAGCAGCATGATCGGTGTGAACAGTCACTTTAGAACCAACAATGTAAGATCTGAATTTATCACAAGCAAACACCACTGCTAAGAATTCTTTTTTAGTAGTAGCATAATTTCATTGAGCACTGTCTAGAGTTTTACTAGCATAATGAATAACATTCAGTTTCTTATCAACTCTTTGTCCTAGAACAACACCAACAACATAATCACTAGCATCACACATAATCTCGAAAGGCAAGTTCCAATCAGGTGGTTGAACAATAGGCGCAGTAATTAAGGCTTTCTTTAGTGTTTCAAAGGCTTCTAAACAATCATCATCAAACACAAAGGGAATATCCTTTTGCAAAAGATTCATAAGAGGCCTAGAAATTTTAGAAAAGTCTTTGATAAACGTAGTATAGAAACCAGAACGATCAAGGATACTACGAATACCTTTAAATATCTTTAGGACATGGCACTTTCTCAATTACATCAACCTTGGCTTTGTCCACCTCAATGCCTCTCTGAGAAATTTTATGGCCCAAGATAATACCGTCGTTAACCATAAAGTGGCACTTCTCCCAATTCAAGACAAGATTTGTTTGTTCACATCTCTGGAAAACTCGATCAAGATTGCTTAAACAATCATCAAAAGACTTCCCAAAAACAGAAAACTCATCCATGAAAACCTCAACAATCTTTTCACAAAAATCAGAGAATATAGCAGTCATACATATTTGAAAGGTAGCAGGTGCATTACATAAACCGGAAGGCATACGTCTATAAGCATAAGTTCCAAAAGGATAAGTGAAAGTGCTCTTTTCTTGATCAGGTTGTGAAACAGGTATTTGTGAAAAACCAGAATATCCAACAAGAAAGCAAAAATGTGTGTGCTTAGATAATCTTTCTAACATTTAATCAATAAAAGGCAGAGGGTAATGATCTTTTCTAGTTGCTTTGTTTAATTTTCTATAATCAATTACCATCCTATAGCCTATGACAATTCTTTGTTGAATAAGCTCATTCTTATCATTGGGAACAACAATAATACCTCCCTTCTTAGGGACACAATGAACATGACTTACCCATCTACTATCAGCTATTGGATAGATTATACCTGCTTCCAGAAGTTTCAACATTTCCATGCTTACCACTTCTTTCATCTTCGGATTTAACCGACGTTGGTGATCAACAACGGGTTTAGCACCAGGTTCCATACTAATCTTGTGCTGACATAGAGTGGGGCTAATTCCCTTAATATCATCAAGAGTATATCCAATAGCAGCTCTGTGCTTCCTTAGAACTTTCAATAATCTTTCTTCTTCATGTTCTGAAAAGTTAGCACTAATAATAACAGGATATATGTTTTTCTCACCAAGATAAGCATATTTCAAAGTGTTTGGCAATTGTTTTAATTCAAACACAGGATCACCTTTAGGTGGAGGAGGACCTCCTAGAGTTTCAATAGGCAAATTGTGTTTAAGCAGAGGTTGTTGTTTGAAAAAGATTCTATCTATTTCATTTCTTTCACGCATATGCAAATCATTTTCATGGTCTAGCAAATATTGTTCTAAAGGATCAGTAGAAGGCACAACAATAGAAGCAAGACCAATAATTTCATCCTTACTAGGCAAATATTTCTTATGAGGTTGTCTACTAAACTTGGAAATATTAAATTGATGAGATTCATCACCAAAGCTAACACCGACAGTTTGTTTGTCACAATCTATTTTGGCATTGACGGTGTTCAAGAAAGGTCTACCAAAGATAATGGGACAAAAGTCATCTTGTGGGGAGCTAAGAACAAGAAAATCAGTAGGGTATTTTATTTTCCCACACAAGACTTCAACATCTCTAAGAATCTCAATTGGTGATATAGTGTCTCTATTTGCAAGTTTAATAGTGACATCTATGCCCTCAATTTTAGCAGGTGCTATTTCATTCTTAATATCTTTATATAAGGACAAAGGAATAGCACTCACACTAGCACCTAGGTCACATAACCCATGATAACAATCATCTCCTATCTTAACCGAGACAATAGGCATGCCAACAACTGGTCTATGTTTATCCTTTTTATCACGTTTGGCAATTCTAGAAGCTTCATCATAGAAGTAAATAACATGCCCATCAATATTATCGACCAATAGATCTTTAACCATAGCAACACTAGGTTCAACTCTGATTTGTTCAAATTGTTTGGGTGTTCTAACATAACTTTTGTTAACCATAGTTGAAGCTTTAGCATGTTCCTTCATCCTAACAGGGAAAGGTAGCAGTGGGAACAATTGGATCAACATTGTAAATTATAGTTTCTTCTTTAGCTTTTACCAGTTCTTTAACTTCTTCTTCCATTGGTGGATGATATTTAAACCACTTCTCCTTAGGGAGATCACGTGAGTAGCAAAAGATTCACAAAAGGAAGCTACTATCTCAAATTCAAGTCCATATTTAGTGCTAAACTTTTGAAAAGCATAGGTATTCATAAAAGATTTAACACAATCAAACTTAGGTTCAATACATGACTCTTTACCTTCTTCGAGTTCCCAATCTTTAGAGTTGTGTTTAATTCTTTCTAAAAGATCCCACCGGAATTCAATAGTCTTCTTCTTAAAAGAACCAATGCAAGAAGTATCGAGCATGGATTAATCATTACGAGAAAGCCGAGCATAAAATTTCTGAATAATAATTTCTCTTGAGAGCTCATGATTGGGGAACAAATATAACATTGACCTAAGCCTCCCCCAAGCTAGAGCGATACTTTCTCATTCACGAGGCCAAAAATTATATATATAATTCCGATCATGATGAACTAGATGCATAGGATTTTTTTTGATGAAATTCCAATTTGAACCGATTCCAATTCCAAGATCCAACATCATCGCATAGCCTATATGATGTCAATGCTTTTCCTTTCAAAGATAAAGGGAAAATTTTCTTCTTAGCTTCATCTCCGGGCAAAACTGCAAGCTTAAACAATCCATTTCATCCACACATATCAAGTGCATATTAGGATGTTCGATTCCATCTCCTGCATAAGGATTAGCTAGCATTTGTTCTACCATACCCGAAGGAATTTCATATTCAATATTTTTAGTAGGTGCAATAGGTCGAGGGGCAACTAATTGTGGTTCCGGTCGAGGTGAAGATACCCCGAACAAACCCCTCAAATGATTGTTTTCCATAGTAGCAAGTGACAATAAATTTCAGCACGTAGTAATAATGTTTCCTTACCAATTTCCACTTACCAAGAGCGCTTCACTCCCCGACAACGGTGCCAGAAAATAGCCTTGATGACCCACAAGTATATGGGGTCAATTTTAGCCTTTTTGACAAGTAAGAGTGTCAAACCCAACGAGGAGCTGAAGGAAATGACAAGTGGTTTTCTGCAAGGTAATGTCTGCAAGTGCTAAAATTGTAAGTAGCAGAGTAGTTTGATAGCAAGACAATTTGTAATGAGCAAGCAACGATAGTAGTAACAAAAGTGCAGCAAGGTAGCCCAATCTTTTGAGTAAAGGACTGGCCAAAACGGTCTCTTATGATAAGCAAAGTGTTCTTGAGGGTACACGGGAATTTCATCTAGTCACTTTCATCATGTTGGCTTAATTCGTGTTCACTACTTTGATAATTTGATATGTGGGTGGACCGTTGCTTAGGTGTTGTTCTTACTTGAACAAACCTCCTACTTATGATTAACCCTCTCCCAAGCATCCGCAACTACGATAAAAGTATTAAGAATAAATTCTAACCATAGCATTAAACTTTTGGATCCAGTCGGTCCCTTACGAAATAGCGCATAAACTGGGGTTTAAGATTCTGCCACTCTCGCAACCCACCATCTAATAAATAATCCACAATGCATTCCCTTAGGCCCAAATATGGTGAAGTGTCATGTTGTCGACGTTCACATGACACCACTAAGAGAATGACAACATACATATCATCGAAATATCGAACACATATCAAGTTCACATGATTACTTGCAACATGATTTCTCCCGTGACCTCAAGAACGAAAGTAACTACTCATAAATGATAATCATGCTCAAGATCAGAGGGGTATTAAATAGCATAATGGATCTGAACATATAATCTTCCACCAAATAACCATATAGTAATCAACTACAAGCTGTAATCAACACTACTAGTCACCCACAAGCACCAATCTATTGTTCCGGTACAAAGATTGAACACAAGAGATGAACTAGGGTTTGAGAGGAGTTGGTGCTATCAAAGATGTTGATGAAGATAGCCCTCCCAAGATGGGAGAGTTGTTGGTGATGATGATGACGATGATTTCCCCCTCCGGGAGGGAAGTTCCCCCGGCGGAATCGCTCCGCCGGAGGGCAAAGGTGCTCCTACCCAAGTTCCGCCTCGAGGCGGCGGCGCTTCATCCCGAAAGTCGTCTCCTCAATTATTTTAGGTCAAAATGACTTATATACCAGAAGATGGGCACCGGAGGTGGGCCGAGGAGGGCGGCACCCACCAGGGCGCGCCTGGGCCTCCTGGCGCGCCAGGTGGGTTGTGCCCACCTGGTGGCCCCCCTCTGGTACTTATTTGCTCCAATAATTCTTAAATATTTCATAAAAAATCCTCGTGGAGTTTCAGCTCATTTGGAGTTGTGGACAATAGGTAGCTTGACGTAGCTTTTTCAGGTCCAGATTTCCAGCTGCCAGAATTCTCCCCCTTTGTGTATACCTTGCATATTATGAGAGAAAAGGCATTAGCATTACTCTAAAAAGCATTATTATATAATAAAAAAATCATAAATAACAGTAGGAAAACATGATGCAAAATGGACGTATCACGACATCATCACGATTGCCTGCGATGAGAAGGATGCGGTGTGCTCCCTCGAGCACGCCTACCAGGCCGCAACGGTCAAGAACTCAGATGACGAGGGTGCCATCCAGCCCCCGTGGTCATCCCCAAGAAGAAGAAGAAGCAGCTACTCCATAGAGGATCTCAGAAAGGTGGAGTATCTGATGATCATGCCTCCTCTCTCGCATAGCAAGGCGCGCCCGACGCCCCTCTCAGGTTGCGCTCGGGGGCTCTCCTCTGGAGGGCCTCTGACCTGGATGGCGTCACAAGGGAGGCATTCGGGCACCATGTGGAGGCGTGCTTCAACGCACGCTTCCATGAACAAGGCGCAGGGCGCGAGGTGCCAGACACTCAGGAGTTCATCACCAAGGCGATTGAGGAGCTGCAGGAGGTGCGAGCCATGCGTCACGAGTGTCTCCCCGCACAACCCAGTGCAGCTGCCGCCCCTGATGTTGGTAGCGAGATACGCATCTGCGTCAACATACCAGGACTCAATAGGGCCACTTCTCAGGAGCCCTTCTGGCCGTCCCGCATCAGTCAGTGTGGAGGCCACCCTCACAGCTACGTCTGCATGCCTTTTGGCTTGCCGAATGCAGTTGCCCCGCACCAGCACCACATGAGGAGCGTTCTGGTGGCTCACGGGGCCAGGCGCTAGGCGATCCTGATGGAGGAGGTGCCGGACCCTCGCGAGCCCCCCGGACCTCTGGAGCCTCACGAGGCTCAGGAGCCGGACGACTCGTGAGGAGCGACTTCCTGTCGCGCATCTTCAGCTACTTGAACACTTCTTCAGTTACAGTGCGAGGTGAATTTTTGATTTGTTCAATTAAGGGCGCCCCTCGGGCTGCATTATCCTCAAGCTGCCAGGGCCAGTCCCGCAGCCACAGCATTTTGATCCATGTACTCTAGACTAGTATGCATGCCCGTGTTATCAAGGTTATCCAACGTTACCCCTGTCATCTCGTTACCTATGGAGTCGCCCCTCACGGCCTCTACACGTTGCTAACCCTCCACTTGGTCATCCCATAATGGGGGCTACTGGCATGACACATGTGCTTGGGTCCGTCCCTGCAGCGCTGATAAATCCGAGAGACCATATCTAGCTCGCGGCTAGCCCCACACACGTCACCTCACCGGGTCCTTAGTGCCTTCGTCTTCTCGCGGAAAGATCACTTGCAGGATAGCAAGTGTGGCTATGATTTCTTTCTTTGGCTAACTCGCAGGGACCTTTAGAGCCAGGATCACGAGCGGCCCCGTCAGCACCTCGAGTCGCAACCCCTCGCAAGGCCAGCCACTCCTTTTTCATGCAAATCGCTTGCACGTTAAAGGGGGGGCCCTGAGAACCGCGCCTCAGGGGCTCCTACTAGCTCTTAATCCCTCACCCCTGGCCTTAACCATGGCATCACGATCTAGCATAATAGCGGCAGCTAAGCCTCGCTCGAGTGCTGGGCCCAAGGACGCAAAGCATCCAGATGAGCGAGGAAGAAGGGGCCGGTGCGAGTCTTGCCTAGGAGCGCCACCGCCACCAGGACACAGCCAGGCGTCGCACCAAAAGCTGTCCTCACATCGAAAGGATCACCGCAGGCTCGCCAAGATAACTCTCCTCATACACGCAGGCGTGAACCTTACATTCGGTGTTTTCCTCTCGCGATCTCGCTCGGGTAAGGATGCTCCCTTTCAGTCTTTCGGAAGCCGCTTACGCGCCAAAGGGGACACCCTGAGCATTGCACCTTAGGGGTTCTTACTAGACCTCGGGCCGCTCACCTCCTGGCCTTGACCATGGGACCACGACCTGGCATACCAGGGACGGCTGAAGTCTGCCTGGGGACTGGGTCCTGTCGGCGTAGAGCACTAAGCTACCGCAAGGATGAAAGGGGGAACCATGCCACAACAAGAAGCGTAGATGCGGCATTGATTTGAAATAATAAGCATTAAGATAAAGCGCCACCGTTTTTTACATACCCCTGCGGGGCCCTACATGGTTTCCTACGGGAACGAAGCAAAACAAAGGGGGTCTCCCGAGGACCAGGGCCTAAATGATGTCGTCCACGGTGTCAAGCTGGCACCTGCCCCCACTAGGCTCAGCTGCGGTGACGTGGCAGCTCGTAGCTATCGTCGTCGCTCCAGCCATGCCCTGAGGAGGCGGTGCTGCTGTCAGAAGAATCGCGGACAAGGCCAAGGGCAAGTTCGCCGCCGGTGGCCTCGTCGCCTTGACCACCTCCCCCAGAGCAGCATCCAAGGCACCAACCATCGTCGCCGAAGGCATTGAAGAAGATTGTCGATGCCCCGTCGTACTCGAAGTGAATGGCGTGACCTCCCTCCGGGTGGCAAGCGCGGTTGATCGCACCCCATCCTCAAGTCATGAAGACGTCGTCGGAATTGACGAACTCGACCTCCGCTTCTGAAGCTTGGCCGCAGCATCCGTCGTGCTGCAGCCACAACTCCACGGGCCCCCTCGGTGTTATCTCCCTTGTGAGGGACCACGAGAGCTGGATCCATGTGCACGGCGGCATTGCCGCCCACACCATAAACTCACGGGCCGTGCCTTCGGCGCAGGTCCGTGAGTGGGGTGTCCGTGCAACCACCGCCTGTTCTCCTCCGCGGCCCCGCTGCGGCACCGGCCGCCGCTCCTGTGCGCTGGGCTCTGCGCGGGGCATGCACGGGGAGCGGGAAGCCCGGTGGAGCACGTTCATGCCAAGGACGCATCGCCATGGGCTTCGCGACGACATCACGAGAGCAATCAGGCCTCTTCTTTGGCAGGAGCAGCTCAGGTTCCACCTGAGGGGTTTTCCCTTTTTCCGCAGCGGAAAATCTTCTCACTAGCGCCATGGACTCACTGTTAAGACGGTGGGATGGAGGAAGAAGGAGGAGCAAGAAGTGAGAAGACGGAGATGAGTAGGGGGCTCTGCCCCCTCTCCCATTTATAGCCGGAGGAAGACCAACCGCTGGCCTCCCACGATCTCGAGTAATGATGATTTGTCTGCATGCAACAGGCAGTTGTCACGTGATACGTCTCCAACGTATCTATAATTTATGAAGCATTCATGCTATTTTATTATCTGTTTTGAATGATTACGGGCTTTATTATACACTTTTATATTACTTTTGGGACTAACCTATTAACCGGAGGCCCAACCCATATTGCTGTTTTAATGCCTGTTTCAGTATTTCGAAGAAAAGGAATATCAAACGGATTCCAAACGAAATGAAACCTTTGGCAGCGTTATTGTTGGGAAGAATATGATCCTGGAGACTTGGAGTTCACGTTAGAAGAACGCCGGGGACTCCACGAGATAGGAGGGCGCGCCCCCCCTATAGGGCGCGCCCCCTGTCTTGTGGGCCCCTCGAGCACCTCCCGACCGACTTCTTTCGCCTATATAAGCCTACGTACCCTAAAAACATCGAATATCAAGATAGATCAGGAGTTCCGCCGCCACAAGCGTCTGTAGCCACCAAAACCTCTTGGGAGCCTGTTCCGGCACCCTGCCGGAGGGGGAATCCATCACCGGTGGCCATCTTCATCATCCCGACGCTCTCCATGACGAGGAGGGAGTAGTTCACCCTCGGGGCTGAGGGTATGTACTAGTAGCTATGTGTTTGATTTCTCTCTCTCTCTCTCGTGTTCTCTCTATGGCACAATCTTGATGTATCGCGAGCTTTGTTATTATAGTTGGATCTTATGATGTTTCTCCCCCTCTACTCTCTTGTGATGAATTGAATTTCCCTCTTGAAGTTAGCTTATCGGATTTAGTCTTTGATTTGAGAACACTTGATGTATGTCTTGCCGTGTTTATCTGTGGTGACAATGGGATATCACGTGCCACTTGATGTATGTTTTGGTGACCAACTTGCGGGTTCCGCCCATGAACCTATGCATAGGGGTTGGCACACATTTTCTTGACTCTCCGGTAGAAACTTTGGGGCATTCTTTGAAGTACTTTGTGTTGGTTGGATGAATCTGAGATTGTGTGACGCATATCGTATAATCATGCCCACGGATACTTGAGGTGACAATGGAGTATCTAGGTGACAATAGAGTATCTAGGTGGCATTAGGGTTTTGGTTGATTTGTGTCTTAAGGTGTTATTCTAGTATGAACTCTTGAATAGATTGATCCGAAAGAATAGCTTTGAGGTGGTTTCGTACTAAACCTGAGCAAACGTCGGGCCAGGCCGGGTTTCGGGCCGGGCTTGTAAAAGCCCGACCTTCATTTCTCAAGCCCGAGCCCGGCCCGAAGCCCGAAATACTCCACATTTTCAAGCCCGAGCCCGGCCCGAAGTCAAGCCCGAAGCCTGAAAGCCCGGCCCGAAGCCCTAAAGCCCGGCCCGAAATACGGAAAAATTGAAGCCCGAGCCTGGCCCGAACTATCTTTCGGGCTGAAAAACAAAGCCCGAGCCCGACCCGAATGTCAAGCCCGGCCCGGCCTGGCCCGGGTTTCTCGGGCCGGGCTGCCCATGCCCGGGTTTATTTCGTACCCACCCATAATCTCTTCATTTGTTCTCTGCTATTAGTGGCTTTGGAGTGACTCTTTGTTGCATGTTGAGGGATTGTTATATGATCTATCTATGTTATTATTGTTGAGAGAACTTGCACTAGTGAAAGTATGAACCCTATGCCTTGTTTCCTATCATTGCAATACCATTTACGCTCACTTTTATCATTAGTTACCTTGCTGTTTTTATATTTTCAGATTACAAAAACCTATATCTACTATCCATATTGCACTTGTATCATCATCTCTTTGCCGAACTAGTGCACCTATACAATTTGCCATTGTATTGGGTGTGTTGGGGACACAAGAGACTCTTTGTTATTTGGTTGCAGGGTTGTTTGAGAGAGACCATCTTCATCCTATGCCTCCCACGGATTTATAAACCTTAGGTCATCCACTTGAGGGAAATTTGCTACTGTCCTACAAACCTGTGCACTTGCAGGCCCAACAACGTCTACAAGAAGAAGGTTGTGTGGTAGACGTCATCAAGTCGAACGGTTGCTGAGGCAGCATGGGGAAGTGGAGATGCCCACGTCCCATCAAACTCCACGCGTCGACCCGGTCCGCAGGCGATTGGGGCACGCGGCGCTTCGCCTTTGCCCTTTGGCTTCGCCTTGAAGCCAAGTCCGAGCGCACCTTGGGCCCGGGGACTACTGTCGGCGTTCTGGGAACCAGGGTACCCAGGCTTGCCTGCCTGCAGCCCACAGGGTGGCTCCATCAATAGCCTAGTACGACCCATCTTCAACACCCTCAAGACAAGACCCTCGCGAGGCGGACAACACGAAGACCTACGGAGGGAGCAACCTCCTCAGGCTGGCTCTTGAAGAGCGGAGATTCCTATGCAAGCGCCCACTCATGAGGTTCGGGTCATGCAAGCCATGACGACCAAGGCCAGGCGGGCGCCAGCAGGCGCAGAGTAGCAGGTTTCCTCTTTGGTGCTAAGGAGGCAAGCGCAGGCGCGGAGTCCTGAGAAATCAGCCAAAGGTTTCCATTCCCGTGCAACATGACAAAGACCACCAGGACAGATGTCATCACCGAGCCCACCACAAGATCACGACCAGAAGCTTTGCAGGCGAAGACTACCTTTCATCAGGATAAGATGTACTACTTGTCCCCCTTCAAAATTGGCCACTGTGGGATCCCTTCCCACCTTCGTTTGGAGGATGAGGACCAAGGCCACAATAAAGATAGCTTAGCCACCACCATACGAGGGGATCGAAAATCCAAGATCCAACCCAAACCCTCACTAGCTCACATCCACACAAGAACAGACCTCCTGAGGTTGCTCTTCCCCCTGTACTAGTTCATCCTCAGCCCCTCGTGAGGCTAATCTACCACAAAGCAGGAGTAGGGTTTTACACCGCAAGGTGGCTTGAACCTGGGTAAACTGTTGTGCCTCTTTCCTTTCCCGTTCATCGAGCTAGGCCATGTTGAGTTCTTCGCACACGCCCCAGAGTTCGAACCTTTCTTGGGTCTGTGGAGCCCTAAATCCGACAAACACCATCTACTCCTTTATAAGGATGTGGGTCATCCCAAAAGTAATGTCTTAAATCATAGAAAAACCTTTTCTTTTGCTGGTATGTGAAACTAGGTGGTATAAATTTAGCAACAATGTAATTGGCATAATCAGCATACCATGGAGTATTATGAGAAGCATTTATCGCAGCTAATTGCTCATCAGGAAAACTATCATCAATAGGCAGTGGGTCATCAAGAACATTTTCTAACCTAGACAAGTTCTCTGCAATGGGGTTCTCAACTCCCTTTCTATCAATAATATGCAAATCAAATTCTTGCATCAAGATAACCCATCTAATAAGTATAGTGTGAACATTTACTTTGGAATCAACAATATAAGATCAGAACTTATCACAAGCAAAAACAGCTGCTAAAAATTCTTTTTCTGTAGTAGCATAATTTCTCTAGGCATTGTCTAGAGTTTTACTAGCATAATGAATAACATTCAATTTCTTGTCAACTCTTTGTCCTAGAATAGCACCAACAACATAATCACTAGCATCACACATAATTTCAAAGGTTAAATTCCAATCAGGTGGCTGAACAATACAAGCAGAAATCAAGGCTTTCTTAAGTATTTGAAATGCTTCTACACAATCATCATCAAAATCAAAGGAGCATCTTTTTGCGAGAGATTAGTGAGAGGCCTAGAAATTTTAGAGAAGTCTTTAATAAACCTCCTATAGAAACCAGCAAGACCAAGGAAACGTCTTATACCTTTGATATCTTTAGGACATGGCATATTTTCAATAGCATCTACTTTAGCTTTATCAACTTCATACCTCTTTCAGAAATTTTATGCCCCAAGACAATACCTTCATTAACCATAAAGTGGCACTTCTCCCTATTTAGGAAGAGATTAGTTTCTTCACATCTCTGCAAAACTCGATCAAGGTTGCTTAAGCAATCATCAAAAGAAGATCCGTAAACGGAGAAATCATCCATGAAAACCTCAACAATTTTTTCACAAAAAATCAGAGAATATAGTAGTCATACATCTTTGAAAGGTAGCAGGTGCATTGCATAAACCAAAAGGCATACATCTATAAGCAAAACTACCAAAAGGGAAAGTAAATGCGGTCTTTTCTTGGTAACAGGATATATCTTCTTTTCATCAAGATAAGCATATTTCAAAGTATCAGGTAATTGTTTAAGCTCAAACACGGGATCACCTTTGGGTGGAGGAGGATCCCCAAGGATTTCAACAGGCAAATTGTGTTTCCAAACAGGCCCTTGTTTAAAGAATATTTCATCTAATTCCTTTCTTTCTTTCATAAACATATCATTTTCATGGTCTAGCAAATATTGTTCTAAAGGATCAGTAGGAGGCACGACAATAGAAGCAAGACCAATAATTTCATCCTTGCTAGGCAGTTCCTTATCATGGGGTTGTCTACAAAATTTAGAGAAATTAAAATCATGAGACATATCCCCAAAACTTACAGTAACAATTTCTTTCTCACAGTCTATCTTAGCATTAACAACATTCAAGAAAGGTCTACCAAATATAATGGGACAAAAATCATCTTGTGGGGAACCAAGAACAAGAAAATCAGTAGGGTATTTAATTTTCCCACACAAGACTTCAACATCTATAACAATCCCAATTGGTGATATAGTATCTCTATTGGCAAGCATAATAGTAACGTCAATATCTTCTATTTCAACAGGTGCAATATCATTCATAATTTCTTGATATAAGGTAAACGGAATTGCACTCACACTAGCACCCACATCACACAAGCCATGATAATAATGATGTCCTATTTTAACAAAAACAACATGCATGCCAACAACAGGTCTATGTTTATCTTTAATATCGAGTTTAGCAATCCTAGCAGCTTCACCACAAAAATAAATAACATGCCCATCAATATTATCGACCAAGAGATATTTAACCATAGCAACACTAGGTTCAACTTTAATTTGTTTAGGGGGTGTAGGTGTTAAAGTATAACTCTTACGAACCATAGTTGAAGCTTTAGCATGATCCTATATTCTAGCAGGAAAAGGTGGTTTCTCAATATAAGCAGTAGGAACAATAGGATCCACATTATAGGTAATAGTTTCTTCTCGAACTTTAATAGGTTCTACTACTTTAACTTAAATGGGAGGATGATATTTAAACCACTTCTCTTTAGGGAGATCAATATTAGTAGCAAATGATTCACAAAAAGAAGCTACTATCTCAGAGTCAAGTCCATAGTTGGTGCTAAATTCACGAAAAGCATCTGTATCAATAAAAGATTTAACACAATCAAACTTGACGTTTATACTTGACTCCTCACCTTTGTCGAGTTCCCATACTTCAGAGTTGTGTTTAATTCTTTCCAATGAATCCCATTTGAATTCAATAGTTTTCTTCATAAAATAACCAGCACAATAAGGATCGAGCATGGATTGATCATTACGAGAAAGTCGAGCATAAAAATTCTGAATAATAATTTCTCTTGAGAGCTCGTGATTGGGGCATGAATACAACATTGACTTAAGCCTCCCCAAGCTTGAGCGGTATTTTCTCCTTCATGAGGCCAAAAATTATATATATAATTCCGATCACGATGAACGAGATGCATGGGATAAAACTTCTGATGAAATTCCAATTTCAATTAGTTATAGTTCCATGATCCAATATCATCACATAGCCTATACCATGTCAATGCCTTTACCTTCAAAGATAAAGGGAAGACCTTCTTATTGACTTCATCCTCGGGCAAACCCGCAGGCTTGAATAATCAACAAACTTCATCCACATAGATTTGATGCATATCCGGATGTAATGTTCCATCTCCTACATAAGGACTAGCTAGCAGTTTCTCTATCATACCCAAAGGAATTTCATAATAAATATTTTCAGTAGGTTCAGTAGGTTGAGGAGCAACTCCTTTCTCTTCCGGTCAGGGTGAAGATACCCTGAACAAGCCCCTCAAAGGATGATTCTCCATAGCAGCAATTGATAGTAAATTTCAGCACACTATATAAATGTTTCCTTACCAAGTTCCACTCACCAAAGGCGCTTCACTCCCCTGCAATGGCACCAGAAAAGAGTCTTGATGACCCACAAGTGTACGGGATCTATCGTAGTACTTTTGATAAGTAAGAGTGTCGAACCCAACGAGGAGTAGAAGGAAATGACATTCGGTTTTCAGCAAGGTATTCTCTACATGCACTGAAATTATCGGTAACAGATAGTTGTGTGATAAGATAATTCGTAACAGGTAACAAGTAACAAAAGTAAGTAAGGTGCAGAGAGGTGGCCCAATCCTTTTTGTATCATAGGACAAGCCTGGACGAACTCTTATATAAAGCAAAGTGCTCCCGAGGACACATGGGAATTACTGTCAAGCTAGTTTTCATCATGCTCAAATGATTCACGTTCGTTACTTTGATAATTTGACATGTGGGTGGACCGGTGCTTGGGTGCTGCCCTTCCTTGGACAAACCTCCCACTTATGATTAACCTCTCTTGCAACCATCCGCAACTACGAAAGAAGAATTAAGATAAATCTAACCATAGCATGAAACATATGGATCCAAATCATCCCCTTACGAAGCAACACATAAACTAGAGTTTAAGCTTTTGTCACTCTAGCAACCCATCATCTACTTATTACTTCCCAAATGCCTTCCCCTAGGCCCAAATAATGGTGAAGTTTCATGTAGTTGACGTTCACATAACACCACTAAAGGAAAGACAATGTACATCTCATCAAAATATCGAACGAATACCAAATCCACATGATTACTTATAGCAAGACTTCTCCCATGTCCTCAGGAACAAACGTAACTACTCACAAAGCATATTCATGTTCATAATTAGAGGAGTATTAATTATCATTAAGGATCTGAACATATGATCTTCCATCGAATAAACCAACTAGCATCAACTACAAGGAGTAGTCAACACTACTAGCAATCCACAGGTACCAATATGAGGTTTTGAGACAAAGATCGGATATAAGAGATGAACTAGGATTTGATAAGAGATGGTGCTGGTGAAGATGTTGATGGAGATTCACCCCCTCCTGATGAGAGGATCGTTGGTGATGGCGATGGCTTCGATTTCCCCCTCCCGGAGGGAAGTTTCCCCAGCAGAACAGCTCAGCCGGAGCCCTAGATTGGTTCTGCCCAGGTTCCACCTCTACACATCGGCGCTTCGTCTCGAAAGCTTCCTTATGATTTTTTCCAAGTCAAAACACACAATATAGCAGAAGATGGGCACCAGAAGCCTACCAGGGGCCCACAAGGTAGGGGGCGCGCCAAGGGGGGTAGGTGGCTGGTGTCCCCCCTCTTCGCCCAATATTTTTTTATTAACTCCAAAATAATTCTCCGTGATGTATCGGGAATTTTGGAGTTGCGCAGAATAGGTCTCTAATATTTGCTCCTTTTCTAGCCGAGAATTCCAACTGCCGACATTCTCCCTCTTCATGTAAACCTTATAAAATAAAAGAGAAAAGGCATAAGTATTGTCCAAAATAGGTAATAACATCCCATAATGCAATAAATATCAATATAAAAGCATGATGCAAAATGGACATATCAAGGCACAAATCCAAAGGCGGCCAGTGGACAAAGAATTAACATTATATCTCAGGTGCACCTATTAATGTTGAAACTAGCATTATTCAAATTATGACACCAGAGGAATACATAAAAGAGACCTTCCAAAACACTCCAGAACCCTGAAAAAGAAGAGGTATGTGATACGGTAAGTAAACCGACTCGAAAAATTCCATAAAAATATTTTCTTTCAATTTTGGAATATTAGAAAAAATACAAAAATAAGAAATATCGGATGGGGCCACCTAGGTGCCCACTAGGCACCAGGGCGCGCCTTGGTGGGTAGTGGACCCCTCGTTAGCCTTCCCGACTCCGGTTTCCTTTGGTTTACATGTTTTGCAAGATAAAAATTCTTTATATATACTCCTGAACGTTTTGACCACCGCATCACGGAAATATCCTTTGTTCTTGTTTCATGCTATTTTTTTGATAGATCTAGATTGCCATGGCTCCACAAAGCTCTTCTAAGGACAAGTTCTATGAGAAGCTCATCAACCCCAACCTACCAGAGGTGATGAAGCACCCTGAAGCCATCGAGATGCGTGATGTGGTGCTCCACATCCGAGATGTTCAAGGGCCCAAGAAGACGGGAAGCATGGAGGCCAGGCTGTGGAGCAGGAGATCTTCAAATGCCAAGGGATGGTGGAAAATGGACTTAGTGCCAACCACTCCATGATCATGGAATTCACCCTATGAACACAAGGTGGATGGCCAGAAAATTAAGGACATCGTGTTCAAGCTCAACGGACGAATCAATTATCTCCAAGGCCAAGTTTATGATCTTCAAAACCGAAATTTTGAGTATGAGGCAAGATTCAAAGGTAGGAGCTTAGCTGCAAGTTCCAGGACCCCGAAGACTCGTGCATCCTTTTATGATGGGGAACGTATGCCATGGAAGCCAAAAGACAAGCCCACCACCACCATCACCGAAGAAGGAAACTTGAGTACACGGGTATGGGCACTCCCCTTGGCTTGTGCCAAGCTTGGGGGAGATGCCCCAGTATCATATCACCATCACTTTCATTATCTTTACCTATTTTAGTTTGATCCTTAGTTATTTCGTGATTTAGTTGAATAAAAGTTTAGTATGATCTATTTTTGAGTGCTAGTTTCGTGATCTATCCATCTATGTAATCGAGTTGGGAGTTATATAATAAAGAGTAGTTTGAGTTTATGCTTCTTTAATTTTATGTTTCAATCTTAGCAATGAAAATAATGAAAAATATCATATGCTAATATCATGGAAAGTAATGAAATTACATAAGGAAAAGTATAAGTGGTAAAATTTATTGAAAGTTGACAAACATAGCATTGGTCAATGAGGCAATTCATGAAAGAATTAATAAGGGAAGAGATGATTCACATGCAAATATACTATCTTGGACATCTTTTATGATTGTGAGCCCCCATTAAGTATTTTATGCCAAATTGTTGATGTTGGACAAGGAAGACAACGTAATGAATTGTGCTTGCTTATATTCACATAGAATTTATATTGTCATAGATCCTCCAACATGTGGTACTTGCCCAATATCTTTGCTAGCCAAAAATCTGCACTAAGTAGAGATACTACTTGTGCATAAAAAAAATCTTAAACCTAGTTTGATGTTACATGAGCCCACTACACCTACCTATGGATTGAGTAAGATCCTTCAAGTAAGTTTTCATCAGAGCATAAAGCAATAAAAATTGCTCCTAAATATGTTTTTTCTTTTATTGTAAGGAAAAATAAGCATTGTACAAACTTGTCATGGAAAAGTAATAAAAGCGACAGACTGCATAATGAATGTTGCTATCATAAGGGGCAATATAACGTGACGTTCCTTTGCTTTATGAGCCATTTCATCCAAAAATAAAAAGCACATGACAACCTCTATTTCCCTCTGCGAAGGGTCTATCTTTTAATTTCATGTAAATCATAGAAGACTAAATGATGGTTGAGTATGTGGACTTGCTAAAAAGATGCTACATGATACCCTTCCTGAAATTATGATGGATTGTAATTGTGTTGTTGACTAAGAACATAGTTTGTTAGTTTTCAAGAAAGCTTGTGCCTTATACTTCGATGTTATGATGAATTATTACTTTCTAGTAAGAAGTTTTATGATAATGAACATTGTTGGTATAATAATGATCATGATGCTACTACGTCCATATTTTGTTTTTATCAACACCTCTCTCTCTCTAAGCATGTGGACATGATTATCGATACCGGCTTTGGCTTGAGGACAAGCGAGGTCTAAGCTTGGGGGAGTTGATACGTCCATTTTGCACCATGTTTTCCTAATGTTATTTATAGTGTTTTCAATCAATATAACACTTTGTGAAGCAATTCTAATGCCTTTTCTCTCTTAATATGCAAGATTTACATGAAGAGGGAGATTGCTGGCAGCTGAAATTCTGGACCTGAAAAAGCTACATCAGAGATACCTATTCTGCACATTTTCAAATGAGCTGAATTTTATAGAGATTTATTTTGGAATATATAAATATTATTGGAGAAAATAAGTACCATAGGGGGCCACCCCAATGCCCACTAGGCACCACAACACGCCTACCCCCTCCCCCTGGCGCACCCTGGTGGGAAGTGGGGCCCCTAGCCAGCCTTCGGTGCCCATCATCTGGATATAAGACCATTTACCCTAGAAAAATTAAGGGGAAGAGTTTCGGGATGGAGCGTCGCCGTCTCGAGGCGGAACTTTGGCAGGAGCACTTTTGCTCTCCGGCGGAGACATTTTGATGGGGATACTTCCCTCCGGGAGAGGGAAATCGAAGCCGTCATTGTCGTGGGAAACCACGGCCACCTATGGGACCATGAGCCCCTTTTGGTTCGGCAGGGGGATGGGCATGTTGCACAAAGAGTGGAGAAGCACAACACAGCATGACAATGATCACACGGGAAGATTTACCCAAGTTCAGGCCGCCGCGAGGTGTAAGACCCTACTCCTGCTTTGGTGGATTGATGGTGGATGGTGGTGGAAAGATGCAGTGCTCTTGCCCGGCAGGGTTGCCTCGGGGTGAGAGCAACTACGCGCGTATGAGTGTACAGAGGGGTCCGAATGGCTGAATCCCCAAACCCTTTCTATGGTTGCCATGGGCCTCCTTTTATAGAGCAAGGGGTCACCACAAAGGCAAATCAGTATTTTTGTACTGATTAGATAGCAAACAGTGCTATCATACCTAATTTTGTAGGCGGACAGAGCGCATTAAATGTGTCACTTAGTGTCACATCATAGCATGCCCGATAAACCTTGTCGGGCTGCTTTGCCATCTTCACGCCTGCTTGCTTGACACGTCTCAAGACAGGAGTCATTTCGAGGTGTTTTCTATAGGAAGTGGCTTCCATGTGGCAGGAAACAACCACTTAGTCACTTGGGGGCTTGACACCGCACTGATCGATGACTTGCGTCATGATGAGGTGGATCGGTGAAGCCTTGGCGGGGTAATCCGCCCTTGCTGCGCACGGCAAGCCTGCCGGGGCGGTTTGGAGGCTCGTCTCCGGGGCAACCTCGCCCTCGCCAGGCTCTCCTGCCCGGCAAGGGAGGTTTTTCCCTTAGTGACGTCTTGCTCCTCTAGCTTGACTTGGTCTTCCTAATCCACACTCTGATTCTTCAAAGAGCTGATCTCTTATGCTTGGCCTTGGTCTTGCAATCTTGCTACAATCTTATCTTTGGACCTGTGCACAATCTGGGCAATAGACCCAGGGTTTGTTGCACCGACATGAGCCCTCGGGCGTGCCCTGAATGCGCTGCCGGGTATCATCGTGCTAGGCCCTAACCAGTGCACAAGTAAGAGGGTAGTAGTTGTTCGTCCCATGAAATCTTCTTTGCTTCTTCATTAACCTGAGCCCAGGTCAGCTTCTGGTTCTCTCGTGCGTCATGTAATGCCAATCGTAGTGGTAGGGCCACTTTTGCAATGGCCCGTGAATGACTTTAATGCATGGACGAGTAACTGCCAATTCACTCTTCCCACCACGCCCTTATCCTTAGCCACGTATGCTGCATGCATTGAGTAGGGTAGGTAATGGAGGCGCGCGGCGCAGGAGAGCATCAAGGCAAGGGCCCGACCTTCTTGAATTGGTGGAGGAGGACGCGGTCACCCGCCAGGGAATCAGCCCTTGGCTCCGGCCCGCCTATAAAAGGAGTGGGGTACCCATCCATTCACCTCTCTTCCTCCACCCTTTGCTTTCTTCTGGTTATGCTGGAGGGGAGAGTTCGGGGCCATGCCCCGGGCCTTAGCTTGGGGTTGGTGATGCTAAATGCTCGCACTGATGCTTGGGGAGTGAGTGGAGGGTATGGTCACGCCTTCGCTGGGGCAGGATCCCTCTCTCATCTTCATGCGAGCCCACGAGGGCACGTGGGCGGCGCGGCGTGATACGTCCTAACGTATCTATAATTTTCGATTGTTCCATGCTATTATATTATCTGTTTTGGATGTTTTATATGCATTAATATGCCATTTTATATTATTTTTGGGACTAACCTATTAACCTAGAGCCTAGTGTCGGTTTCTGTTTTTTGCCTGTTTTAGAGTTTCACAGAAAAGGAATACCAAATGGAGTCCAAACGGAATAAAACTTTCACGATGATCTTTCTTGGACCACAAGCAAACCAGGAGACTTGGAGAAGAAGTTGGAGGAGCCACGAAGCGGCCACAAGGACGGAGGGAGCGCCCCCACCCTTGTGGGGCCCTCGTGCACTTCCTGACCTAATTCTTTCGCCCATATATACTCTTATACCCCAAAACCATCAGGGGAGCCATGAAAACACTTTTCCACCGCCACGACCTTTTGTACCCGTGAGATCCCATCTAGGGACCTTTTCCGGCATCCTGCCGGAGGGGGATTCGATCACGGAGGGCTTCTACATCAACACCATTTCCCTTCTGATGAAGCGTGAGTAGTTTAACACAGACCTACGGGTCCATAGCTAGTAGCTAGATGGCTTCTTCTCTCTCTTTGATTCTCAATACCATGTTATCCTCGATGTTCTTAGAGATCTATTCGATGTAATACTCTTTTGTGGTGTGTTTGCCGAGATCCGATGAATTGTGGATTTATGATCAGATTATCCATGAATATTATTTGAATCTTCTCTGAATTCTTATATGCATGATTTGATATCTTTGCAAGTCTCTTCGAATGATTGGTTTAGTTTGGCCTACTAGATTGGTTTTTATTGCAATGGGTGAAGTGCTTAGCTTTGGATTCAATCTTGCGGTGTCCTTTCCCAGTGATATTAGGGGCAGCAAGGGACGTATTGTATTGCTGCCATCAAGGATAGAAAGATGGGGTTTTCATCATATTGCCTGAGTTAATTCCTCTACATCATGTCATCTTACTTAATGCGTTACTCCATTCTTTATGAACTTAATACTCTAGATGCATGCTGAATAGCGGTCGGTGTGTTGAGTAATAGTAGTAGATGCAGAATTGTTTCGGTCTACTTGACACGAACGTGATGCCTATGTTCATGATCATTGCCTTAGATATCGTCATAATTATTATTTTTGGGTACTGCCCAAAGTGGCTAGTGCCTACCATTCTTGTAATGCCTCTTGTAAAACCACCATGATGTTTCTATGTTAACCCTCGGTTAAAATTTAATAAAAGCAACAGTAGGAGCCTCTCCTGCTATTTTCATTGTCAAAAAATTATAATTATGCCTCTTCTATCAATTGCTCGGCAGTAATTTCTTCACCCACCGTATTATTTGCTATCTTGAGAGAAGCCACTAGTGAAACCTATGCCCCCCGGGTCTCTTTTCAATCATATAAGTTCTCTTTTCCATCATACTAGTTTTCGATCTACTATTTTGCAATCTTTTACTTTCTGATCTTTAAAACAAAAATACCAAAGTATTTACTTTACCGTTTATCTATCTCTATCAGATCTCACTTTTGCAAGTAACCGTGAAGGGATTGACAACCCCGTTATCACGTTGGGTGCAAGTTTGTTTGATTGTTTGTGCAGGTATTCAGTGACTTGTGCATTGTCTCCTACTGGATTGATACCTTGGTTCTCGAACTGAGGGAAATACTTACTTTACTTCGCTGCATCACCCTTTCCTCTTCAAGGGAAAAATCAACGCAAGCTCAAGAGGTAGCACGGCGGTAGCACCGGAAGTAGCGACTCCGGTGGGCTCGTCGTCGGGCCGCCCATGGCTTCAATTCCAGTGAGGGCCAACACAAACGACACCATGTCGAGGCCAGTATCGGGTGCAAGGCGTGGTAGTCGATCATGGCATATTCCCTCTCTTCCCGCGGTGTCGGAGGGAAGTCACATAAGTGGTTCGCCATTGGTGAAGGCGGACCCTACTTCCCAGGGGACTGCCTGTCCGGTGTATGGGAGAGCTTCTTGTCCTCATGCATGCCTTCTTAAAGGGTGGTGCCTCCTTGTCTTTGGGTCATCGGAGACAACCATGCTCTCTGTGGAGTTACCCGGAGTGCACGGCGCCCGCTCTGGCTGGTGTGGCGGGGGCTTTGAGCGATAGCGGTACGGAAGGTGGCAGCAACCCACGATGCGTCAAGAACAGGGGCAACCGTTCCGACGATCCATGCTTGCCGGCAGTACCATCATCTCCGTCTATGCTTCCGGCAGTGTCACCACCCGCACCTGCCTTCCGGTTCCTTCCTTCAGCCAGGGGGTGGCGTCATCCTGATCCTGGGGAGGCGCCGAATCCCAGCCAAGCCTTCCCTCCGCCTTCTCAGTCTTCCCCTGTAGTTTTGAAGAAGGGCAGAAACTGGGTGAAGGCATCACGAGCCTTTATCTTTTTACAATCTTAAACCTCTAGGCACTAGCCAAATTTTAGTTCAAATTATGTAATCTCTTTAATCCATGTTTGTTCAGCATATTAATGGAAAAGATATACCTTGCCGGGGACTCGTGCATATAATTTGTCCATGCAGAGCCAGGATGCCTCTATACTTTTATGTAAACAAGTTTCCCCTGGCAGGCTATCCTGCCGGTTCCCCTAGTTTTGTTGCCGCAGAGTTAGGCCTGCTGGGCACAAATCATGAAGAGGGACCAGCCCCCCGCCAATCCTTACTCGCAAAGGCCACTGCAACCATCCTGACCGAAGCAGCGTTCGAATCAAGGGATGGGAGGACCTAAGTTTCCAAAGGTAGCGAGGTTTTATTATGCACAAGTCCTTTCTTATAGAACATGTATGGATAAGAGAAGGAACTTATCAGTTTGGCTTGCCGGAGATCGCAGTGTTGGCTCGTCTTCTTATCTCCTCTTGGGGGACCAAGTCCGCAGCAGGAGCCTGCAGTTTATGCAGATGAAAATGATGCCAAATGCAATCTTATCTACATGAACATGTGATGCTCATGATATGCTTATGCATGCATGCAACTTGTCGCCCCCCTAGCGCTTCATTTATTTCTCTGTTGCTCAGGGTCAATGCCTAGCTTTGTATAAGGGGTTACATGCAATTGAGGCAAGGCCTGTACAAAAGGGTGGCTGCCAAGCAGGGCCCGACAGCTGTGCCTTACGGGTAGAACTTACGGAGATGCTCATCATTCCATGAAGTTTGCAATTGAATGGCATCTCCGATCTCCACATGGACTGTGCCCGGTCTAGTGACTCATACTACCCGATAAGGGCCTTCCCACTTTGGCGTCAACTTGTTTGTATCCTTGGTGGAATGAATGCACCTAAGGACAAGGTCGCCTTCCTCAAAACACTGGGCATGAACCCTGCGGCTGTGATAGCAATGCAGGGCTTGCTGGTACCGTGCAGCATGCGTAGCAGCCCGGAGACGGTTCTCCTCTAGTAGCACAGCTTTGTCACGCCGATGTGATTCCTGCGCTACTTCATCGTAGGCAAGTACTTGAGGCGACCCGTAAATGAGTTCCGTGGGGATAAATGATTCTACTCCATAGACTAGGGAGAAGGGAGTCTGCCCGGTAGATCGATTTGGTGTCGTTCTGAGGGACCAACGAACCACCGGCAGCTCGTCAATCCATGGTTTGTTGCGCTTCTGCAGCTTGTCAAATGTTCTTGTCTTGAGCCCGCGCAACAATTCAGCATTCGCCCTCTCCGCTTGCCCATCGCTTTTGGGATGTGCCACAGAGGCAAATGAGACCTTGCTTCCGAGGGCATGAACATATTGCATGAAGGCGTGACTCGTGAGCTGGGTGCCGTTGTCAGTGATGATCCGGGCAGGGACCCCGAAGCGGCACACCAATCCTTTCAAGAACTTGACAATTGACTGAGCAGTCACCTTTCTCACGGCTTCTACTTCCGACCACTTTGTAAAGTTGTTGATTGCAACAAACAAGAATTCAAAGCCCCCGGCAGCTCGGGGGAAAAGGGCCGAGGATATCGAGCCCCCAGGCCGAAATGGGCCATGACAAAGGGATTGTCTAAAGAACTTGGCAGGCAGATGGATATTCTTGGAATGGAACTGGTAGGCTTCACATTTGGTGACTAGCTTGACTGCATCTTGGAGGGATGTGTGCCAATAGAATCCTTGCCGGAATACTTTCCCAACCAAAGCCCTTGATACAATGTGGGAGTCGCACATGCCTTTGTGTATTTCTGCTAGCAGTTCCTTTCCTTATTCCCGGCAAATGCACTTCAATTTCACATCGTTGGGCCTCCTTATGTATAGTGTGTCATCGACAAACTGATACATACATGCCCTCCTGGCTACTCTTTATGCTTCTTCTTGCTCTTCGGGAAGTTCTCTAGTTTGGAGGAAATAGACTATGTGCCTTGCTCAAGTTGGAGCCCGAGGCTCGACAACAAGGACTAGCGGAACCTCCTCATTCGTGGGGGCGTGTGTCGGTGTCAAAACCGGCGGATGTCGGGTAGGGGGTCCCGAACTATGCGTCTAAGGTTGATGGTAACAGGAACAGCGGACACGATGTTTACCCAGGTTCGGGCCCTCTGTACAGAGGTAATACCCTACTTCCTGCTTGATTGATCTTGATGAATATGAGTATTACAAGAGTTGATCTACCACGATATCGTAATGGCTAAACCCTAGAAGTCTAGCCTGTATGATTATGATTGCCTCTACGGACTAAGCCCTCCGGTTTATATAGACACCGGAGGGGACTAGGGTTATACAAAGTCGGTTACAGAGAAAGGAATCTACATATCCAAACGCAAAGCTTGCCATCCACGCCATGGAGAGTCCCATCCGAACACGGGAAGAAGTCTTCTGTCTTGTATCTTCATAGCCCATCAGTCCGGGCCATGTCACATAGGCCAGACGGCCGAGGACCACTTAATCCAGGACTCCCTCAGTAGCCCCTGAACCAGACTTCAATGACGAGGTGTCCGGCGTGCAGATTGTCTTCGACATTGCAAGGCGGGTTCCTCCTCCGAATACTCCAAAGCATCCTTCGAACACAGAAAACATGTTAGGCTCTGCAAAACAAGTAACACACACAACCGCAGAGAGTATAGTATTTCGGGAGTCCAATCCGCTGACAACTTTTTGTAGCGTGACATCACGTCACCGCCCGGCCATTATTTCGAACCGTTTTTAGCCTGCCGCTCCATATTTTGAGATGCGGTTTCATTGGCACATCTTGTGAAAGCAGAGATCATGTCCCCTTATTGAGGGATTCTCAACAATACGGGCGTAGGTAACCCAACCGTTCTGTTGGCATGATTCCTTGGGCATAGGAAGGTTTTAAGGCCTAGGAGGGGGCGTTTGATATTCATCGCCCTTATAAAGGGGCTAAGACCCGTCTTTTCTCCTTTACGCCAACCCTTTCGTCAACTTCTCGCACCTTGAGTTCCAGCACCCAAGGTTCAATTTAATCGCTTCACGCTTCCCAGTCATGTCCGGACCCAACCCTCAAGGCCAGTGGGTGGCTTTCTCTGTCACAGAGGAGGATATCGCGAAGCTCCGGGAGGCAAGATACCTGACCGCGGAAATCCCCCACAGGCTTCCTGCTCAACGGCAGGTTATTCCTACTCACAGATCCGGTGGAAGGGTCGTATTTATCTCCCACTTCCTCCGAGGGCTAGGGTTCGCTCTTCATCCCTTCGTTCGAGGGCCCATGTTCTATTACGGGCTAGATTTTCACGATCTAGCTCCGGACTCCTTTCTTCACGTCTCGGCGTTCATTATCGTATGCGAGGCCTTCCTCCGTATTCCCCCACACTTCGGCTTGTGGCTCAAGAACTTTAATGTGAATCCGAAGATAGTCGACGGAAAAAAAGCGGAGTGCGGTGGTGCTGCAGTGAGCAAACTCACCAATATTCCTTGACCAAAAGGCTCCTTCACAGAAACTTCCAACCTATGGCAGCGGGAGTGGTTTTACGTCACTGAACCCCGTGGTACCAAGTGGGCAGCTACACCTGCATTCTGATCTGGCCCTTCGTTACAGCTTGCATCATGGATTAATAAGGGGCTGGACTGGGGATCAATTGATGAAGTGCGGACGCTACAAAGCCGCATTCGGAGCCTCATTGAAAAGGACACCGGTCTTATCAACATAATCCAAGTAATGCTAGTCCGTCGGGTCCTACCGTGCCAGCAACGGCCTATCCGCATGTGGGAGTTCAATCCGGAAGGACCACAAACCCTTTAGCACTTCTCCGGCACGATGCTCAGAGGAATGTGGAAATTATTCTTCGGGACATGAAAACAGTGGCTGGATACTACACATGACATTAGCCTTGACCGCAGCCATCCAGATACCTCGGTAAGCACTTGACTCCTGAACACAGCTTAGTTAAATTTCTCATAACAATATACTGAGAAAACCATACTCGGCCAGGGCTGGATAAAGAAGGCGGAGAGAATTAGGTGTTCGGCCCCTCTTCCTGAAGACTCAGCTGATCTGGTATTGACAAGGATGCAGGTTCCGGCACCATATCAAGTGTCGGCGAAGGAAGACAAGGAGGAGAGTAAGAAGGCCCAGGGTGGCCCCCATTCTAGAGGTACACCAGACACTCGTCTGGGGAGATTGAAACGCCCTCTTCCGAAGAGGAAAGGGAAGGAGAAACTGACATCCCTTCTCGCCATGGGAAGAAGAGGACCGCCTCCGGAGACTTGAATATAAAGTCTTCTAAGCGAGGGAAGATATCCCTGTCAGGGGGTTCAGGTTCAGGAGGCGACGTTGTCACGCAGTTCCTCCATAAGGACAAGCCCTTATCTGAATCATAAGTGAACAAGGGATTTTTAAACATATCCTGTTCTTTCCTGGTTGCAAGGGTAAATATTTAAAATATATGTTTGCAGTCCGACATGCAGCCTTCCTCAACAGTCCTCCTCCTCGGGGGATCTTCTTCCGGAGATGATGGAGAGCGAGAAGCCTCCACAGATCTCCCGGCCCAATAGGGCAGACGACCCCGAGGTGTCGTCCCGGAGGATCTCTCCCAATCAACAAGCAGTGCAAGGGACAATGAAGACTAGGCCCGAAGGTGACACTTCGACCGTCCAGGGTCCGGGGTGTGCGGCCCCTACGGGGACCAACAATAAAGGCCCCGGACTATCTGATTTACAGCCAGAGATGACTCTAAGGACAAGTAAACATATTCCTTTGAAGGGAGTCCGTACCCCTTCAGCTGCTTCCAGGGATCCGGTGGCGCTGGATACATTGATGGATATATTGCGACATGCGCCCGTCTCAGAGGAACATCGTACCTTGATGGGTACGGTGGTGGAGAGGGTTCTGTCCATGAAAAGCAGATTGAATGAAGCCTTTACGGGCCTGCTAAGAGGCTTCGAGGTACGTCATGTAATATTTTCAATTTTTCTATAAATGCAAAATGCGCCTGTGTATAGATAGTAGCCCCTGAGACTCTGGTTGGCGTCCAAAGGGACGCAATCAGAGGATCAAGAAAGATATGCTCAGGAAATAATCTGACTAATTGGAACACAGGCTGTTACATCCCTGGCGACTGCCCAAGCTACAGAGGTTGCAGATCTGAAGCAGAAATTTGATGTGGCGGATGATGACATCACGCTTATTAACAGGCGGCTCAACGAGGCGCAAGTTATGTTTTTGGGATAGTCAGTATATGAAAGTACTATAATATGAGCATGACGCTGGGAATTGTATACTGAGATATGCATAACTACAGATAGTGCCGCCGCAGTTGAGACCCTTTGGGCTGAGCTTGCCCGGGCCAAGGAGCAAGCCAGGATGAGTAGTGCGGCTGCCGAAAAGGCAGTTGCTGAATTAAAGGCTGAACAGGCTGCTCGGCGCCAGTGCGAGGAGAGAATATCTACTATGGCGCTTGAGCTAAAGGATGCCACTAGCCGATGTGAATTTCTCGAGAAAGATAACAAAACCAGAGCGGCTGATCTTGGCAAGGGCTTACAAGAGGCGAGGGAAGCACCGTCAGAATCTAGAGCGGCTCGGGAGGAGATCCGACAAGCTGGGGAGATCGCGGCTGGTAAGCCTTTCTTATTACAAACTAAATTCGGCGATCCAAAGTATCCCCCGCTTAATCAAATGTGGAGTTCTCCAGACGCATTTTTAGACTTGCCGAAGAGTGTCTCTGATGCGACGCAGTTTTTCCAAGCGCAAGAAGGACATGCGACGGAAAAGCTTTTCTGGTCGCAATTCAGCATGCCAAAGCATCCGCTATTGCTGAACGAACAGATGGCCCAGTGGGCCGAGCTTCACAAGATCTTCGGATCTTCCATGAAGGACGTCGTGGTCCGGCTATGGCCGACTGAGCCAATTCCGAATAGTTATTTCGGGTTGGTGCAGCGACTTGTTGATGCGTCGCCGTGTACCGATGCTGTTAAGCGGTCAACATGCATAGAAGCTGCACGAATGGCCCTTGCCCGCGACAATACGTACTGGGCGAAGATGAAGGCCACCGATATTGCAGCGAAAAGTCCACCCAAGGGCAAGGACCATCACACGCCAGAGCATTATTTTGAGGATGTCATAGAGGGTGCTCGCTTGATAGATGGTCAGTGCTAGAAAGATATTATTTTCGAGTGAAGTGTACCGAAATTGTAAAAACAATATTATGATATATCAGGGCTATGTTTTATACTTTTGCCTAAAAAGTGTTTGGGGCCTCCTATGCGGCCGTTTTTTGTATAATCTGAAAGTTTACCAGTCGTCGTCTTCGGCCCCCTCGCATATAACACGGAGGTGTTTGGAAAAGCACTTAATCACTCTTGACCCAACGTCTTGGTCCATTATGGAGGTGTCAATGCGGTGAACCAGGCAATCGGACTATAGGGCTTTAACACTTTCACTTAGTCATAGGAGTTTGATGGTGGGTCTATGATATAGCCCCTGGTATGTACGGGGTTATCCGAATACGGTGTGTTTACATACGTGACCAGAAGAACGGTCCTTCATGTAATATGGAAGGAATCATGAAGATTCTGATGAGTCCTTGAGTGGTTGACCAGCTCTCGCCGCATCATGACAGTCAGTTTTCGGCTTTCTCTACTGAGGTGCTCATCCGGACAAACCAGGACACAGACGCAGTAGTTCTCCCTTTACTACCCTAGACGATAGAGCGGAACGTAAGGTATTAAGCACAGGAGCCGGGCAACCCAACTATTGACCAAAGACATGATTCGAAGCTGATGCATATAAGGCCAAACTCGTGATGCCGAAGTGTGCTATAAAGTTGTTCGGACTTGTCGGCAACTCATATGTTGCCATATCGAGCCCCTGGCAATATATGCCGAGGTGTGTTTGTGAAATAACCACAGAAGCAAAATTCAGTTCTTTGAGAAAAGCAAATACTGAATACGAGTTATGTTGAATAGCATCTGAATGATACGTCAAGCGCGATCTTTACAGATTATAACGCTACTACCAAGACTATTTTTACATGCAGGGGGTCGAAAGCTGAGCAAAAGGCACTTTAAAGGTTTGAGATAAAGAGTGCAGTCTACAAAAAACATTTGGACCTCCTGTCGCATGTTTGCGCTGCCTTGCCTTGGTTAAAGGACTTGTCAACAAATATAGTCACCTGTGGTAAAAGATAAAAAAATATGGTTAGAAAAAGAAAAAGACTATGAGAGTGCGGATAGTGTTATAGGTCTGTCCGCATTGTGCCTCCACCGGTGACTAGGGTATTTTAAGTGTATAATTATGTGTGCGGGGCAGACTTCGCGGCTATATGTGGCGGACAGCAGAGGCCGAACTGCTAATTCAGCTCTAAGATTGATTGGTCCTGTCTAATGGAGACCGGCGGCTTGATGGCCGACGAAATGTGCGGCTTGATAAGGCTGCTTTGTACTTCGGCCGCAATAGCCGTAGTGTGTTCCTCTGTACGGAGGGAGCATTCCGTATTTCCGTTTATCATGATGGTGCCGCGTGGACCAGGCATCTTAAGTTGGAGATAGGTGTAATGTGGGACCACATTAAAGCGAGCAAAAGCGGTACGCCCGAGTAGTGCATGGCAGCTACTGCGGAGCGGGACAATATCGAAGGTCAAGCCTTCGCTTCAAAAGTTGTCTGGCGAGCCGAAAACGTCTTCCAATGTAATCGAGCCCGTGGAGTGAGCTTCTACGCCGGATATTGTTCCCTTGAAGGTAGTTGTGGTGGGCCTGATTCTTGAAGGATCAATGCCCATTTTGCGGACAGTGTCTTGGTAGAGTAGATTAAGGCTACTGCCGCTGTCCATAAGGACTTTCATGAGGTGGAACCCATCGATAATTGGATCGAGGATGAGAGCTGCCAGACCTTCGCGAAGGATACTGGTTGGGTGGTCCTTGCGATCAAAAGTGATCGGGCGATCCACCCATTGGCTTAATTTTGGGGTAGCTGGCTCTATGGCGTCGGTGTCCCGTAGCGCGCGCTTGCAGTCCCCTGTAGAGATGTGCGTCACGTATACCATGTTCACTGTCTTTACTTCGGGGGGAATTGCTTCTGACCCCCGGTGTTCGGCTGGCGAGTCTCTTCGTCATCGCTGTCACTGGGCCCCTTCACTTTGTGTTCGGCATTAAGCTTGCCGACTTGTTTGAAAACCGAACAACTCCTGTTGGTGTGATTGGCTGGTTTGACGGGGGTGCCATGAATCTGGCAGGGCCGATCCAGTATCTTGTCTAAATTGGATGGTCCGTCTCTGTTTGCCTTGAATGGCCTTTTCCGTTGACCGGGTTTGGAACCACTGAATCCGGTGTTGACCGCCGTGTCTTGCGTTGCTTCATTTTTATTGCAACGCTTGTGTTTATTGTTTGTGGCTTGCCATTGCCGTCTCGAACTTTGGAAGTACCCGGATCAACGTGATGTTGCTTCTACGAGCGAGCCAGCTGTCTTCTCCCGTGCAAAACGGGTCATCAGAGTGGTAAGGGCGGCAATGGATCTTTGTTTTTCTTGAACGAGGTGGCGGGCGAGCCACTCATCTCGGACGCTATGTTTAAAGGCCGCGAGGGCTTCGGCATCCGGACAATCGACAATTTGGTTCTTTTTGATTAAGAACCTTGTCCAGAGCTTCCTGGCAGACTCCCCGGGCTGCTAGATGATGTGACTTAGGTCATCAGCGTCTGGAGGCCGAACATATGTACCTTCGAAGTTATTACGGAAGGCTTCTTCCAAGTCTTCCCAGCTACTGATGGAGTTCTCAGGGAGGCTGTTCAGCCAGTGCCGCGCTGGCCCCTTTAGTTTTAGTGGGAGGTATTTGATGGCGTGGATGTCATCACCGCGGGCCATGTGGATATGGAGGTGGAAATCTTCAATCCATACAGCGGGGTCTGTTGTTCCATCGTATGAGTCGATGTTCATGGGTTTAAACCCTTCCGGGAATTCGTGTTCCATTACTTCATTAGTGAAGCAAAGGGGGTATGTGGCGCCTCTATGTCAGGCCATGTCGTGACATAACTCGGATGGAGTTCGTCTGCGGTGCACGGCCCGGGCGTGGTTGTGTTTGTCACGTCCGGCTAGATGGTCGTCGTTGCGCGTCCGGGCACGTCCCCGTGATCTGTAGACCGATCTGGTCTGACCTGCTCTGTTGTCTAGGTCCTGCCGCAGGTCATGTGTATGATCCTGAGCTGTTATGTCGCTGCCCTTACCGCGAGGTACGGGCTGGTGTTCGGCTTGAGTTGCCGCTTTGTCTCGGCCACGTGGTGGTCGGTCAGCTGCATTATGCGCTAGTAGGACGGGCTCCAGCGCCTCGTCATCAAATTGGGGTAACAATTTGCACTTCAGGTAACTTTTGGTTGGGTGCTCGAGGCTGTATTCCTCGGCTGCCAGTACATTAGTCCATCTATCATTGAGCAGATCTTGATCAGCTTGAATCTGCTGCTACTTCTTTTTCAGGCTCCTTGCAGTGGCTATTAGCCGGCGCTTAAAGCACTCCTCATTGACGGGCTCCTCAGGGACGATAAAGTCTTCGCCGCCGAGGCTCGCCTCATCCTCGGAGGGTGGAAGATAATTACTGTCCTCCGAGTCTTTGTTAACGGCCTGTTCATTAGGGCTGACTCGCACATCCTCCCGTTCATCCTGTTCGGAATTGGCTCAATGGGGTCTTCATTGTCTTTGGCATCATCCAGAGTATTATTTTCTCCTGTGCCGGTATTGCTGTTTTTTCCACGGCATGGTTTAGAGCGGCGCCGCTGACGTCGGCACTTTGGCTGTATCTCAGGAGGCTTATCCTCGACTAGATCCTCTTCATTGTCGCTGTTGTTCTCTTTGGTTGTATCCACCATGTATATGCCATACAAGGAGGTGGCTGTCCAGCACCCTGTAAGCGGTTGTTTTTGTGCCTGCTCCTCTCCGGCATCGTCGTCCATACCGTCGATGTCTTCGGAGCTGTAATCGAGCATGTCGGTTAAGTCTTCGACAGTGGCTATGAAGTGGGTGGTGGGTGGGAAGCGGAATTCTCCGTCATCAGCTTCCAATCCAAATGGATATAGTTCGGCTGAGAGTCCCCTGCTAAGGAGAGGTAATGAGTTTAGCACATCACCTAAAGGTGAGTGCCAGAAGATGTCCACGGAGCTGAATTCAATGATCGGCACCCGATCAGGTCCGATGGGCGCGGATGCGCGTAGTTCGGAACCTATGGCCGGAGCGAATCCGAGGTTCCAGTGACATAGGCCCTGCTCGAGGTTGGATCTGTGTGCGGCTCTAACGCCGCTGAGTCTTCGGCTTCTGCGGCGGGGTTAAGCTTCCCATCCTCGGACGGCACAATCTGTTCCGGATCCAAGGCCAGAGCAGTTACAGGCGCTATCTTCTGGGCACGGACCGATGACAGATTTAGGTCATGTTCATCGTGGCAGCTGGGAGTGGCTGTCATGGGCTCGAATCCGTCAAAGATCAAGTCTCTGCGGATATCCGCAATGTAATTCAAGCTTCCAAACCTGACCTGATGGCTAGGGGCGTAGCTGTCTATCTGCTCTAGATGGCCAAGTGAGTTGGCCGGCAGTGCGAAGCCACCGAATACGAAGATCTGTCCGGGGAGGAAAACCTCCCCCTGGACTGCATTGTTGTAGATGATTGACGGAGCCATCAAACTTTTTGGTGACAACGCAGCGGAACTCTCAACGAAAGCACCAATGTCGGTGTCAAAATTGGCAGATCTCGGGTAGGGGGTCCCGAACTGTGCGTCTAAGGTTGATGGTAACAGGAGGCGGGGGACATGATGTTTACCCAGGTTCGGGCCCTCTCTACGGAGGTAATACCCTACTTCCTCCTTGATTGATCTTGATGAATATGATTGTTACAAGAGTTGATCTACCACGAGATCATAATGGCTAAACCCTAGAATTCTAGCATGTATGATTATGATTGCCTCTACGGACTAAGCCCTCCGGTTTATATAGACACTGGAGGGGACTAGGGTTATACAAAGTCGGTTACAAAGAAAGGAGTCTACATATCCGAACGCCAAGCTTGCCATCCACGCCAAGGAGAGTCCCATCCGAACATGGGAAGAAGTCTTCTGTCTTGTATCTTCATAGCCCATCACTCCGGCCCACGTGACATAGGCCGGACGGCCGAGGACCCCTTAATGCAGGACTCCCTCAGCGTGATCCTCGACCGCTAGGACTAGAGGACCGACAGGAGGGTGCAGCCCGGCAGTCGAAAGGGAGTTGTTTTCGGTAGGGTCCCTACCAGGACCTTTGAGAGGCTCTACCGGGAGAGGCATACCAGAGTCCAATTTCCTCCTCTTACTGGCCATTGTTGCAGGAGAAACGGAGGGCTGAGTTAGATGGAGAGCAAAAGTTCCTGGTTCCATAGGAAGCTTCTGCGTAGCGCACTTCGACAAGTGATCAGCTATGTTGTTTTCCGCATGGGGGACGTGCTCTGTTTGCAAACCGTCAAAGCGCTCCTCCAACCTTCTCACTTCCTTAATGTATGACTCCATCAATGGACTTCGATAATCCTTGTTAACCTGTCTCACCACAAGTTGTGAATCTCCTCTGATGATTAGCTTCTTGATCCCCAAGTCTATTACAATTCTGAGCCCGGCAAGGAGCCCTTCATACTCTGTAGTATTGTTGGTAGCCTCCTCCTGGGGAAAGTGCATCTGGACGGCATACTTCAGGTGCTCCCCAGTGGGAGCAACGAGAAGCATGCCAGCCCCTGCACCTTGTAGGGAGAAGGCACCATCAAAATACATGATGCATTGTTGGGGCGCTTCCTTGCCGGGAATAGTTGTCTCCACTATTTCCTCGTCAGGGGTTGGCGTCTACTCTGAAATGAACTCAGCCAGTGCTCTGCTCCGGATTGTTGATGTGCTTTCAAATCTCAAACCAAAGATGGATAACTCCAATGCCCACTCCACTATTCTGCCGGTAGCCTCAGGGTTTCGGAGTATCCTTTGTAAAGGGAAGCGGGTGACAACCGTGATCTCATGGGCTTGGAAGTAGTGGCGCAGTTTCTTGGAGGCCATGACGAGGCCAAATATCAACTTGTGCACACCAGAGTATCTCGACCTAGCCCCCTGCAATAGGGAGCTGACAAAATATACTGGGTGTTGCACCACTTTCTTTCTTACCGCGTCCTTGAGGTTGTTTCCGTTGCCTTGCTCTTCTTTGTCTCTAACTGTATCTGACCTTGCCGGGCTGTGCTCATCCTCTCCCCCTAAAGGGGCACTGGTCGAGGTTACTGCTTCCTCCACTTCCTGCTGCACCACTAGTGCCGCGCTAACCACTTGATTAGTTGTCGTCAGGTATAGCAGCAGCGGCTGTTGTGGTTTGGGAGCAACCAAAGTGGGCACAGAGGACAAGTAAGTCTCCAAATCCTAAAGCGCTGCATCTGCTTCCGGAGTCCACTTCATGGGTCCTGCCTTCTTCAAGATTTTGAAGAACAGCAGGGCACGCTCGGCAGACTTGGAGATGAACCTGCTAAGCGCGGCAACGCACCCTGTCAGACGCCTCACATCCTTAATTGTTTTAGGTGCCTAAATCTACTCGATGGACTTGATCTTATCGGGGTTGGCCTCTATTCCATGTGGGACAGAAAGAAACCAAGTAGCTTGCTGAAGGGAACACCAAACACACACTTCTCCGGGTTCAGCTTCAAGTTGATCTTGTGCAGATTAGCAAACGTCTCTTCTAAGTCTTGGATGAGGGTTGATGTGCCCTTGGTTTTGACAACAATATCATCCATATAAGCTTCAATGCTCATGTGCAACTGTGATCCAAAACCAATCTGAACTGCTCTTGCAAAAGTGGACCCAATACTCTTCACCCCAAACAGCATGCGCATGAAGCAGTACGTGCCACATGGGGCGATGAATGAGGTCTTCTCTTCATCTTCCTTGGACATAAAGATTTGGTGGTATCTAGAGTATGCATCCAAAAAGGAGAGCAAATCGCACCCGGAAGTGGAATCAACAATTTGGTCGATGCGTGGCAAGGGGAATGGGTCTTTCGGGCATGCCTTGTTCAAATGTGTGAAATCTATGCAAAGCCTCCATTTCCCATTAGTGTTGCGTAGACCACTGGGTTTGCCAACCATGTTGGATGCAGCACCCCTCTGACCAAACCAGCTGCCTCAAGTTTCTTGATTTCCTCAGCAATGAACTGTTGCCACTCCAAGGCTTGCTTCTAGACCTTCTGCTTGACAGGTCGAGCATGTGGGCAGACAACAAGGTGGTGCTCGATTACCTCCCTGGGAACACCAGGGATATTGGATGGTTGCGAGGCAAACACATCGATATTCTCCCGTAGGAAGGCAACAAGCGCGCTTCCCTATTTGTCATCGAGGGTGGCACTAATAGTGAAAGTACCATCAGCGCCAGCCAGCCCTGCTGGGACCTTTTTCACAGAGGGTGCAGTAGCCTTGGACCTCTTGCTATTGGAACTCTTCGGCAAGTCATCAACAGGTGCAACATACTCCGAAGAGGTACGCTTCCCGGATTTCTTGTTGGTGTCCCCGCTAACCTTCTCCTTTTCCTTGCTTTCCTTGGCGGGGACCGTGGCTTCAGTGGCCTCTACCGCGACTGTGTCCCGGTACATCTTATCCACACAAATCATTGCGTCCTTCTTGTCTTACGGAATGGAAATGACACCCATCGGCCCTGGCATTTTTAGGGTGTTGTAGGCATAGTGAGACGCCGCCATGAATTTGGCCAGAGTTGGGCGTCCAAGGATTCCGTTGTACGGCAGGAGGTCGACCACATCAAACACAACCTTCTCAGTGTGGTAATTCAACTCTCCCCCAAATGTTACTGGCAACGTGATCTTCCCCTTAGGACGACTCCTACCGGGGCTGATTCCTTGGAACGTGCCCATGACCTCAAGCTCTTCCTCTGCATCCGAAGTTGCTATGACCTTTGGGGAGATCAGCTTCAACCCAGCCCCGCCGTCGACCAACATCTTAGTGACTTTGAGGTTGTAGATTGTTGGCGAGACCAACAACGGAAAGCACCCTATCGCAATGACGCGGTCAGGGTGATCCACTTCATCAAAGATGATTGGCGTGTGTGACCATTTGAGCAGCTTCCGAGAATCTGCCATTGGCTCCATGACATTGACATCACATGCCCACTATTTAAGTTGACGGCGAGAGGAGTGCAAAGATGCACCCCCTTCAATGCAGAGGGCGTCAGTGGCTTTCTGGAATTCCTGCTCGCTGGTTTCCTCTTCATCCCCTCCATCACTTTCATTATTGCAATCTTCCTTCTCATGGCCCCTGGCGGGTTTTCCTTGGTTCTGAGGAGCCTTGTCGTGGCGGTTTGCTCCACTGCCTCGGCCCTTTCCGCTAGTGTCATTCTGACCTTTTCCCTTATCTCGTTTCTCATACTCAGCCCTCTACATCTTGATGAGCTGTTTAACCTGATGACACTCCTGGAGATCATGGCCCTTGGTCTGATGGATTTTGCTGTACGGCTCGTCACCTTTCCCAGCCTTCTCGGTAGCCGCAGCGTCTCGACAATCTGTGCACATGGCAACGTCCTTGCCGGGTGCTTCAGGCTTGGCCTTCTTGCCGGTACTAGGTGTGCTTAACCCTTCAACTGTCATCAATTTCTTGTCCTTGCGTCTTTTACTGCGCTACTTGTTGTTCTTCTTCTGGTTGTTGCTCTCGTCGTCGACCTCTGAATCGACGTCGACGACATCCTCGTCTCCCGGGAGTCTTCTCCCCTCTTCCTCGAGCACACTTATCCACCAGGGTGTATAGCTCCTCCACAGTCTTGGGAAACCAGACGTTCATCTTAGAATGTATCCGACGATTGCACACATTGGACTAGAACGTAGCTATCACGGCTGCTAGGTGGATATCTGGAATATTCCTGTGGACTCGGCTGAATCTCTGCATGTACTTCCGCAAAGTCTCTCCTTCCTTCTGTGGGAGAAGCTGCAAGTCACTGGGCCGTCCTGGTTCTTGATGGCCACCCATGAAGGCGCCAATGAACTCATGGCATAGGTCAGCCCAGGTCGAAATGGAGATCTCTGGCAGGTGCATCAACTAAGACCTCACATTTGGCTTGAGTGCCAAAGGGAAGTAGTTGCTGAACACCTTCTCATCCCTTCCCCCAGCAGCTTGAATAGCGATGATGTAGATGGTCAAGAATTCTGCCGGGTTCAATCTTCCGTCATACTTCTCTAGTATCTCTGGCTTGAACATACGAGCAGATGGCCAACGGACTTGCCATAGCTCGCGAGTGAATGCAGGGCACCTGACCTCAAAAGGCAGGTACCCATCCTCACCGAGCGCGGGCTCGCCAACGCCAGTGCCATCTCGATTGTCTGATGGATGGTGGTTGTCGCGGCGTCGTTCGAAAGTGACGCGCGCGACCTCCCCCTAACGGTGTTCCAGGGCTCGTTGTTGGCTTTGATGGGCTTGAGGGTCGGACGAAGCCATCGAGGCGTCGTCAGGTTCCTGGTCGTGTGGCTCCGGCCGTGGCTCTCATGCTGACGGCCGCGGAGGGGACTGCATCGTAGGGGCGGCCTCTTCTGCGCGGCCAGCGGCATGGGTCGTCACCGATGCCTGGGGAGGCTGTGGTGGGCCAGCTCGCCGTGATCCTCCCGCCCCGGGAAAACCGATCAATCTTTGAATGGTGGATCTCCACTCATCCATCTGATCGGTTGTCAGCGGAAATCTCAGCAGCAGCTGGGCCCGCGCCATGGCCTCTGAAGCTGTACTTGGCATAGGTGCTGTCAAAGTAGACTGCAGCATCGCTCGGCTCCTGATGGTGCCAGCAGTGGCTGCGGCAGGCTCTCGCCGTCGAGAGCTAGCCGCTTGAATGGCGTGGAGATGAGGTGGTGGCATGCATGGGCCAATGGCTCCATTCGGAGCATTGGCTGGGTTAATCTGCTCCGGGGCTGGTGCATGTCCCATGAGCGCACCTGCGGCGGGGGCGACCGGAGAATTGCAATCTACCCTAGAGCAGCATCACCGCCGTGGCTGCGTCCCTCAGCCGGGCGGAGAGGTGCAGGAGGAATAATCTCTCTATCCGTACCTTGTGGGGCGTGGCCGCTGGGATGTTGCTGATGCTATCCTTCGCTAGTGCCTCTTGCTCCGACCGTGGGGGAGGTGGTAACAACACTGCCTCATTGACCTCGCCCCCTTCCCGCAACGTCCACATCTCCTTGTGTCCCCGCGGTCCCTACGACGTTGGCGGTCGCGGCCGGCGGGACCTTCAAGGTGGATGGGTGAGCTGCGGCACCATACTTCTTCTTGGGCGCCATAGTTGATGGAGGCACTAACGACGAAAATGGCGATGAAGATGACATGTTGCCCACGCTCTCGGGTTCATGCAAGTACACGCCCTCCCCTACCAGGCACGCCAAATATGTCATGGGAAACCATGGCCACCTATGGGACCATGAGCCCCCTTTGGTTTGGCAGGGGGACGGGCACGTTGCACAAAGAGCAGAGAAGCGCAACACAGCATGACAGCAATCACACGGGCAGATTTACCCAAGTTCGGGCCGCCGCGAGGCGTAAAACCCTACTCCTACTTTGGTGGATTGATGGTGGATGGTGGTGGAAAGACGCAGTGCTCTTGCCCGACAGGGTTGCCTCGGGGCGAGAGCATCTACGCGCGTATGAGTGTACAGAGGGGTCCAAATGGCCGAATCCCCGATGGCAAATCAGTTGCTTGGCTGGGCCTCCTTTCTATGGTTGCCTGGGCCTCCTTTTATAGAGCAAGGGGCCACCACAATGGCAAATCAGTCTTTGTGAACCAAGGTATACATCCAGTAGAAGATGGTGATGCAGCAAAGTAGCGTAAGTATTTGCCTCGGTTTTGAGAACCAAGGTATACATCCAGTAGGAGACGACGCACAAGTCACCTAGTACCTGCACAAACAATCAAGAACCTTGCAACCAACACGATAAAGGGGTTATCAATCCCTTCACGGTCACTCAAAAAAGTGAGATGTAATAGATATAGTAAACTAAATATTTTTGGTATTTTTGTTGTATAGATTGGAAAGTAAAGATTTAATAGGAGTCACATCAATCACTTTTAGCTCTTCATCATTATTATCATGAAAACTAGAACAAGCTTTCACAAAGCAATCTTTTTTAGCATGCATCCTAGCGGTTCTTTCTTTGCACTCATCAATGAAAATTCTCATGGCTTTGAGAAACTCGTTGATATCATGCTTAGGTGGAATAGATCTAAGTTACAAAGAATCAACATCAAGAGAAATTCTATCCATGTTCCTAGCCAACTGATCAATCTTAAGCAATTTTTATTCAATCAAAGCATTGAAATTCTTTTGCGAACTCATAAATTCTTTAACACTATTCTCAAAATCAAAGGGCATCTTATTAAAATTTCCATAACAGTTGTTGTAGGAATTACCATATTTATTAGCAAACAATTTCATAAGTTCATCCATCTTTCCACTCAAAACATTAATCTCTTCAATCGCATGAACTTTTTTACTAGTGGATCTTTTAGTGTGCCATTTAGAATAATTAACCATAATATATCTAGGAGTTTAGTAACTTCTCCTAAAGTGATTTCCATAAAGTGCCTTCCGCGGCCGAATCTAAAAGATTTCTAGAAGCGAAATTCAATCCGGCATAATTTCTTTGTATAATCATCCACAAATTCAAACCATGTGTAGGGCAATTACGTATCATTAATTTCATCCTCTCCCAAGCTTGTGCAACATGCTCATGATCAAGTTGCTTAAAATTCATAATATCGTTCCTAAGAGAGATGATCTTAGCGGGAGGAAAATACTTAGAGATCAAAGCATCTTTGCACTTATTCCATGAATCAATACTATTTTTAGGCAAAGAAGAGAACCAGGTTTTAGCACAATCTCTAAGCGAAAACGGAAATATTTTCAATTTAACAATATCATTATCCTCATCTTTCTTCTTTTGCATATCACACAAATCAACGAAATTGTTCAGATGGGTTGCGGCATCTTCACTAGGAAGGCCAGAAAATTGATCTTTCATAACAAGATTCAATAAAGTGGTATTAATTTCACAAGATTCAGCATCAGTAGTAGGAGCAATCGGAGTGCTAATAAAATCATTGTTGTTGGTATTAGAAAAGTCACACAATTTAGTATTATCTTGAGCCATCGTGACAAATAATCAATCCAACACACAGGCACACAAGAAGAAAATGAAAAGAGGCGAACGGAAGAGGGGCGAAGAAAAGGCAAAGGTTTTCGAAAATCGTTTTAGAAGTGGGGGAGAGGAAAACAAGAGGCGAATGGCAAATAATGTAATGCGAGGGAGAAGATTTTATGATGGGTACTTTGTATGGCTTGACTTGACGTAGATCTCCCTAGCAATGGCGCCAGAAATCCTTCTTGCTACCTCTTCAGCATGTGTTGTTTTCCCTTGAAGAGGAAAGTGTGATGCAGCAAAGTAGCATAAGTATTTCCCTCAGTTTTGAGAACCATGGTATCAATCCAGTAGGAGATGACGCACAAGTCACCTAGTACCTGCACAAATAATCAAGACCCTTGCACCCAACGCGATGAAGGGGTTATCAATCCCTTCACAGTCAATCGCAAAAGTGAGATCTAATAGAGATAGTAAAGTAAATATTTTTGATATTTTTGTTGTATAGATTGGAAAGTAAAGATTGCAAAATAGTAAAAGAGATGCAAAGATAATGGAAAAGAGACTTTAATATAATGGAAAAGAGACCCAGGGGCCATAGGTTTCACTAGTGGCTTCTCTCAAGATAGCATGTATTACGGTGGGTGAAAAAATTACTGCCGAGCAATTGATAGAAAAGCGCATAATAATGATGACATCTAAGGAAATGATCATGAACATAGGCAACATGTCCGTGCCAAGTAGACCGATTATGCATCTACTACTATTACTCCACACATCGACCGCTATCCAGCATGCATCTAGAGTATTACGTTCATAAGAACAGAGTAACGCATTAAGCAAGATGACATGATGTAGAGGAATAAACTCAAGAAATATGATATAAACCCCATCCTCTTATCCCCAATGGCAACAATACAATATGTGCCTTGGTGCCCCTATTGTCACTGAAAAGGACACCGCAAGATTGAACCCAAAGCTAAGCACTTCTCCCATTGTAAGAAAGATAAATCTAGTAGGCCAACTAAACAGATAATTCGAAGAGACTTGCAAAGATATCAAATCATGCATATAAGAATTCAGAGAAGAACCAAATAATATTAATAGATAATCTTGTTCATAAATCCACAATTCATCGGATCTCGGCAAATAGACCGCAAAAGAGTATTACGTCAAATAGATCTCCAAGAACATGGAGGACAACTTTGTATTGTGAATCAAAGAGAGAGAAGAAGACATCTAGATAATAACTATGGACCCGAAGGTCTGTGGTAAACTACTCATGCTTCATCGGAGAGGCAATGGTGTTGATATAGAAGCCCTCCGTGATCAATTCCCCCTCCGGCAGATCGCCAGAAAAGGCCCCAAGATGGGATCTCATGGGTATAGAAGGTTACGGCGGTGGAAAAGTGGTTTTGTGTCTCCCCTGATGTTTCTAGGGTATATGAGTATATATAAGCAAAAGAAGTACGTTGGTGGAGCTACGAGGGCCCACGAGGGTGGGGGGCGTGCCTAACCCCCTAGGCGCGCCCTCCTGCCTCGTGGACGCCTCGTGGCGGTTCTGACTTCAACTCCAAGTATTCTGGTTTGCTTTCGGTCCAAGAAAGATCATCACGAAGGTTTCATTCCGTTTGTTCTCCATTTGTTATTCCTTTTCTGCAAAACTCTAAAATAGGCAAAAAAACAGAAACTGGCACTAGGCCTCCGGTTAATAGGTTAGTCCCAAATATAATATAAAATAGCATACTAAAGCCCATTAAACATCCAAAACAGATAATATAATAGCATGGAACAATCAAAAATTATAGATACGTTGGAGAGGTATCACTGTCATACCTAATTCTGTAGGCGGACATGGCACATTAAATGCGCCACTTAGTGTCACATCACAGCATGCCCGTCAAAACTTGCCAGGCTGCTTTGACAGCTTCGTGCCTGCTTGCTTGACACTTCTCAGGACGAGAGTCATTTGGAGGTGTATTCTGTAGGAAGTGGATGCCATGTGCCAGGAAATAGCCACTTAGTCACTTGGGGGCTTGACACCGCACTGATCGATGACTTGCGTCATGATGAGGTGGAGCGGTGAAGCCTTGGCGGGGTAATCCGCCCTTGATGCGCCCGGCAAGCCTGCCGGGGCGGTCTGGAGGCTCGTCTCCGGGGCAACCTCGCCCTTGCTAGGCTCTCCTGCCCGACAAGGGAGGTTTTTCCCTTAGAGACATCTTGCTCCTCTAGCTTGACTTGGTATTCCTGATCTGCACTCTGATTCTTCAAAGAGCTGATCTCTTATGATTGGCCTTGGTCTTGCAATCTTGTTGCAATCTTTTCTTTGGACCTGTGCACAGTCTGGGCAACGGACCCAGGGTTTGTTGCACCGACAGTCATCATCACCAACAACCCTCTCATCATGGGAGAGCAATCTTCATCAACATCAACAGCACCATCTCATCCCAAACCCTAGTTCATTTGTTCTGTTCAATCTTTGAATGAAAACCTCATATTGATACCTGTGGGTTGCTAGTAGTGTTGATTACATCCTGTAGTTCATGCTAGTTGGTTTATTTGGTGGAAGATAATATGTTCAGATCTATCATGCTATTCAATACCCCTCTGATCTTGAACATGAATATGTTTTGTGAGTAGTTGATTTTGTTCTTTAGGACATGGGATAAGTCTTGTCATAAGTAATAATGTGAATTTGGTATTCGTCTGATATTTTGATGATATGTATGTTGTTGATTCCCTTAGTGGTGTTATGTGAACGCCGACTACATGACACTTCACCATCTTTGGGCCTAAGGTAATGCATTTTGGATTAGTAATTAGATGATGGGTTGCTAGAGTGACAGAAGCTTAAACCCTAGTTTATGCGCTATTTCGTAAGGGGCTGATTTGGATCCATATGTTTAATGTTATGGTTAAATTTATCTTGATTCTTCTTTTGTAGTTGCAGATGCTTGAGAAGGGTTAATCATAAGTGGGAGGCTTGTTCAAGTAAGAACAACACCCAAGCACCGGTCCACCCACATATCAAATTATCAAAGTAGTGAACGCAAATCAAGCAAACATGATGAAAGTAACTAGACGAAATTCTCGTGTATCCTCAAGAACGCTTTGCTTGTTATAAGAGACCGTTCCGGCATGTCCTTTGCTACAAAAAGGATTGGGCTACCTTGCTGCACTTTTGTTACCGTTACTATTACTTGCTCGTTACAAATTATCTTGCTATCAAACTATCTGTTACGATAATTTTAGTGACTACAGAAAATACCTTGTTGAAAACCGCTTGTCATTTCCTTCCGCTCCTCATTGGGTTTGACACTCTTACTTATCGAAAGGACTATGATTGATCCCCTATGCTTGTGGGTCATCATCGCGATCCAATCCAATCCAAGTATCGCACATGCGGCACCTCCAAGTTTAGCACATGTTCGGATCGGTAGCGCCCTCTCCTTCTTGATCCAACAAGCGAGGGAGAGGTGTCAGATGAGATCTGAACCAACAATATGGCATGGTGGTGGTGGTGGTGGTAGCAGAATTCCAGCAGGGCTTCGCCAAGCGCGTACGGAGAATACGGAGGAATAGCGGGAGAGAGACGGGGCAAGGGCGTAAGGTTGGCTGCCCCCTGTGCCTCCCCGCTATATATAGGAGTGAGGGACGGTTGTGCCAGCCCCCATCCCAAGGCAGGGGCCATGACCAAGTGGGGAGGAGTGCCCTTCAAGCCAAGTGGAGGGCCCTTCCCCTTAGGGTTTCCCTTTCCTAATCGCATGGGCCAAGAAGGGGTTGGTGCGCCTGGCCCAATAAGGTCAGGGCTCCCCTACAGCCCATGCTACTGTATGGGACATGGTTGAACCATCTAAGGACTTCCGTACCCCTTTGGACCCTCTGGAACCTTCCGGTGACTTCCCGGTACAATATCGAAAAAACCAGGCTTCTTCCCCGAATCCCAACAACAACTTTCCATATATAAATGTTTGTCTTCGGACCATTTGGAAGCTCCTTGTGATGTCCCTGATCCCATCTGGGACTCTGACAACCTTCGGACTTTCCATTATTAATATCTCAATACTACCCTAGTGCTACGGAACGTTAAGCATGCGACCCTACGGGTTCGAGAATCATGACCGAGACTCCTCTCTGGTCAATAACCAATAGAGGGACCTCAATGCCCATATTGGTTCCCACATATTTGATGACCCACAAGTATAGGGGATCTATCATAGTCCTTTAGATAATTAAGAGTGTCAAACCCAACGAGGAGCAGAAGGAAAAGACAAGCGGTTTTCAGCAAGGTATTCTCTGCAAGCACTGAAATTATCGGTAACAGATAGTTTTGTGATAAGATAATTCATAAATATAACAAGTAACAAGTGTAATTAAGGTGTAGCAAGGTGGCCCAATCCTTTTTATAACAAAGGATAAGCCTGGACGAACTCCTATATCAAGCAAAGCGCTCCTGAGAACACGTGGGAATTACTGTCAAGTTAGTTTTCATCATGCTCATATGATTCATGTTCATTACTTTGATAATTTGATATGTGGGTGCACCGGTGCTTGGGTTCTGTCCTTACTTGGACAAGACTCCTACTTATCATTAACCCCTCTCGCAAGCATCTGCAACTACGAAAGAAGAATTAACATAAATCTAACCATAGCATGAAACATGTGGATCCAAATCAGCCCCTTACGAAGCAACACGTAAACTAGGGTTTAAGGTTTTGTCACTCTAGCAATACATCATCTACTTATTACTTCCCAATGCCTTCCCTAGGCCCAAATCATGGTGAAGTGTATGGAGTCTACGTTCACATAACACCACTAGAGGAAAGACAACATACATCTCATCAAAATATCGAACGAATACCAAATTCACATGATTACTTATAACAAGACTTCTCCCATGTCCTCAGGAACAACCGTAAATAGTCACACAACATATTCATGTTCAAAATCAGAGGACTATTTAATAGCATCAAGGATTTGAACTTATGATCTTCCACCAAACAAACCAAGTAGCATCAACATTACTAGCAACCTACAGGTACCAATCTAAGGTTTTGAGACAAAGATCGGATACAAGAGATGAACTAGGGTTTGGAGAGGAGATGGTGCTAGTGAAGATGTTGATGGAGATTGACCCCCTCTTGATGAGAGGATCGTTGGTGACGACGATGGCTTCAATTTCCCCTCCGGGAGGGAATTTCCCTGGTAGAACAGCTCCCAGAGCCCTAGATTGGTTCTACCAAGTTTTGCCTCGAGACGGCAGCGCTTCGTCCCCAAAGCTTCTCTCTTATTTTTTTTCAGGTCAAAATACGTCATATAGTAGAAGAGGGGCACCAGAGGCCTGACAGGGGGGCAACAAGCCCTAGGGGCGCGCCCAGGGGGTAGGGCCCGCCCCGTAGGCTTGTGGCCTCCTGGTGGTTTCCCTCTGGTATTTTCTTCGCCCAATATTTTTTTATATATTCCAAAATAATTCTCCATAAAATTTCAGGACTTTTGGAGTTGTGCAGAATAGGTTTCTCAAATTTGCTCCTTTTCCTGCCCAGAATTCCAGCTGCCGGCATTCTCCCTCTTCATGTAAACCTTGTAAAATAAGAGAGAAAAGGCATAAGTATTGTACCATAATGTGTAATAACAGCCCATAATGCAATAAATATCAATAGAAAAGCATGATGCAAAATGGATGCATCAACTCCGCCAAACTTAGACCTCGCTTGTCCTCTAGCGAAAGCCGAAATCGATAATCATGTCCACATGTTTAGAGATAGAGGTGTCGATAAAATAAAATACGGACATGAAGGCATCACGATCATCTTTAGAACAACGACATATATTGGCATATAATTTCTTATGCTAAGTTCATTCACAAGATAAAGTATGAATCCAGAACTCTATTGACAACCAACAAACTATTATCTCAGTCATTAAAGCAATTGCAATTTATCATAACAACGGAAAGAGTCCATATAAGATCTTGTCTAGCAAATCCAAATACTCAATCATCCTTTAGTCTTTCATAATTGCTAACAATCACGCGGTACTTATGAGATCAAAGCTTCAATTGGACACAGAGAAAATATAGGGGCTTATATTTTTGCCTCCTAACTATTTACCTCAAGAGTAAATGTCGGTGTCAAAACCGGCGGATCTCGGGTAGGGGGTCCCGAACTGTGCGTCTAGGCGGATGGTAACAGGAGACAAGGGACACGATGTTTTTACCCAGGTTTGGGCCTTCTCGATGGAGGTAAAACCCTACTCCTGCTTGATTGATATTGATGATATGGGTAGTACAAGAGTGGATCTACCATGAGATCAAGGAGGCTAAACCCTAGAAGCTAGCCTATGGTATGATTGTTGTAATGGTTGTTGTGTCCTACGGACTAAAACCCTCCGGTTTATATAGACATCGGAGAGGGCTAGGGTTACACAGAGCCGGTTACAATGGTAGGAGATCTACATATCCGTATCGCCAAGCTTGCCTTCCACGCCAAGGAAAGTCCCTATCCGGACACGGGACGAAGTCTTCAATCTTGTATCTTCATAGTCTTGGAGTCCGGCGGACGATGATAGTCCGGCTGTCCGGACACCCCCTAGTCCAGGACTCCCTCAGTAGCCCCTGAACCTGGCTTCAATGATGATGAGTCCAGCGCGCATAATGTTCGGCATTGCAAGGCGGGTTCCTCCTCCGAATAATCCATTGAAGATTGTGAACACCAGGATAGTGTCCGGCTCTGCAAAATAATTTCCACATTCCGTCGTAGAGAGAATGTCATGTACACAGGTTCGATCTGCTGACGTATCTTGTAGCGTGACATCACGCCACTACCAAGCCTTTACTTGAATTGTTTTTTATTATACCACCTCAGTGCGTTTAGCAAAGCGGTTTCCTTGGCACGTCTTGTCGAAGCAGAGATCGTGTTCCCCTTATTCCGGGATTCTCATCAATACGGACGTGGGTAACCCAACCGCGCCATTGATGGTGGCGCTTGGTAGATAAGCGAGTTTTAATAGGCCGGTGGGGACGCATAGTCTTCGTCCACCTATATATAAGGGGATAAGGATCCACCTTTTCACCTACGCCTTCTTCCTCCTTTGCTTATCCATCTCCGCGCACTCTCGAGCTCCAGCGCCCAAGTCCGTGCGTCTCGCCTCGACCTTCTCCGACCATGTCCGGAGCGGGAGGCAAATGGCTGGCCTCCACCGTTAAGGAGGAGCACATCGAAAAGCTGCGCGACGCCGGATACCTCTCCAGCGACATCGCGCACCGGCAGCCCGACAAGGGCAGCTCATCCCCACCCCCAGGCCCCATGAGAGGGTCGTTTTCCTTCCCCACTTCCTCCGTGGACTGGGCTTACCACTTCACCCTTTTGTCCGGGGGCTCATGTTCTACTACGGCCTAGATTTCCATGATCTGGCGCCAAACTTCATCCTCAACATCTCGGCGTTTATCGTCATGTGCGAGGCCTTCCTATGCATCCAGCCCCACTTCGGCTTGTGGCTAAAGACCTTCAATGTCAAGCCGAAGGTAGTGAAGGGCACTCAAGCGGAGTGCGGAGGTGCCATATTGGGCAAGATGCCCAACGTCCTCTGGTTCGAAGGGGCCTTTGTGGAGTCCGTCAAGGGGTGGCAATCGGGGTGGTTCTACATCACCGAGCCGCGCGACCCTAAGTGGGCGGCAGCCCCCGAGTTCAGATCTGGTATCCCTATGCAGCTCACCTCCTGGAAAGAGAAGGGCTTGCTATGGGGTAGTTCGGAGGAGCTGACGGGACTCCAAGCCTGTGTCCAGAAGCTGGTGAGCAAGAAGCTCAGGCTTGTCAACGTGGTCCAAGTCATGCTCATCCGCCGGATTCTCCCTTGCCAACAACGGGCGTTTAACTTGTGGGAGTTCAATCCGGCACAGCACCAGGCATTGAGCGGGCTCTTCGACATGACGTACGAAGGCGCCTGGAGGGTGCTGTTCAAGGGCGCCGAGGCTCCCGCATCCGCCACTGAAGATCGCGGATTTCGCTCGCAGCGTCCAGCTGACGAGGTAAGTGATTCTACCCCTTTACGGGACACTTGTTTTTAATAGTTTGACCCTACGCGGGTTTCAATCTCCCTTTTCCTTTGACAGGACTCGGTGAAGAAGGCCGAGCAGATCATCTTCCCAGCTCCCCTGCCAGAAAACCCAGTAGACGCCCGTTTAGCGGGGCTACTGGTTCCGGCACCCCATGTGGTGCCGGAGAAGAAGGCCAAGAAGGAGGCCACGGGAACTCGAAGAAGTTCCCGGCGCCAGGTGGTATCAGACTCATCGTCCGATGGCTCCGAGGCGGACTCCTCCCCCGAAGACGAGGAGGAGAAAGAGGACTCTCTCCCAGAGGAGGGAGAGAGAAACAGGAAGGCCTCCCCAATAGGGGAGGCCGAAGGGTCCAAGAGGGGAAGAACTATTCCCCCGGACAGCTCCGCCAACGCCAACGTTGGCGATGAAGAGTGGCCCTCAAGGGCCAGGCCTCCGGCAAGATCGTAAGTATCCGGATTCCTGAATGATTTATAATTTCTTATGTGTCACATAGTGTCCTTCTAATGCCGCACACTGCCTGCAGTCCGGCCGATGATGATCTCCCCGCTTCGTCGAGCGGGTCGTTGGCTCCGTCGGATGTGGATTCCATCCCGACTACCTCCACCCCTCGTGCCGCTGAGGACGCCGAGGTGGGATCCCAGAAAGGGACCCATCAGGGGGAGGCTCCGGAGGCGCCGCAAGGCAGCCTCCCGGACTTTGCGCCGGACTCCACGCTGGAACCCGCAGTGGTTCCGGAGTCCGGCAGGCGGCCCCTTCGCAAGAAGGGCAAGACCGTGACGGCGGCGGCCCCCGTCCAACCGGAGGCGCTAGACAACTTGTTGGAGGCGCTCAAAGGCACTTCCATCGAGGAAGAAGACCGCACTATCATGAGTGCGGTGATTCAGAAGGTTCAGCTCGCCAAGAGCGGGCCGACCGAAGCCTGCAGCAGCCTTCTAACAGGCTTTGAGGTAAGAAGTTAAAAATATGTAATGTAATACCGCATAGACAGTAGCCCCTGATGCTCGGTTCGATGTTCGGAAAGAAAAGCCGGACTGAGGATCTATGAAGATATACGTAGGTTGTTAAAAATTATGTCAATATGGGTTTGCAGGCTGCGCTGCTGACCTCTGCCGCACTGACTGCGGAGGTCGGTGCATTGAAGCAAGATCTCGAGTGGTCCGAGCAAGAGCTCGGCCGTGCCAAGAAGCAGCTCGAGGACAAAGAAGGTGAGTAACACCACTTTGAATATTTACCTTACAGAAAAGGATTTCGGTTGCAATAAAAATAACAAGGATAACATGGGTACTGCAGGGGCCACGAACGAGGTGGCGGCCCTGAAGGAGGCCGTATCTGCGGCCGAACGCAATGCGGCCGCGGAACGAGCGGAGCGAGAGAAGCAGGAGGCACGGGTGGCGGAAGTGCGGCAAGAGCTCTAGGCTCTCATGGAAAAGCATGAGGGTTTGGAGCGCGACTCAAAGACTCGAGAGTCCAAGCTTGCCTCAGCCCTCGAAAGTGCCAAAGCCGCCAAGGCCGAGGCCCATAAGGCCCTTCAAGAGATTGAGGCGGTGAAGAAAATAGCGGCGGGTAAGGCATTTTTCATGCAAAGAAAGCATGTTAATGTAAACTACCTGACACTTACCCGAATTCAGAGCTCTCCAGGGGCGTTTGCAGATCTGTCTCGCAGTGTGTCCGATGCCGGCGCATTCTACCGAGCCGAGGAGGGGAGCTCAACGGAGAAGGTCTTCTGTTCTCAGTACGCTGAGACCGGTCATCCGGTGCCCCCTAGCGACTAGCTGAAGCAGTTGGTCGAGCTCCACAAGGTAGCCGAGCAGGCCATGAAGGGCCTCATAGTCCGGATGTGGCCTGGAGGGGCCATGCCTGGGAGCTACTTCGGCCTTGTGCGGCGGATGGTGGATGCGTGCCCCTGGGTGGAGGTCATCAAGCGTTCCGCCTGTATTGAAGGTGCTCGTCGGGCCCTTGCCCGCGCAAAGGTGCATTGGGGCAGGCTGGATGCGGAGAGGCTTATCACTGACGCGCTGCCAGCGGGCAAGGAGTATCGTACGCCCGAGATGTACTATAAGACTGTCCTGAAGGGTGCCCGCAAGATTGCAGATGAGTGCCCCAGAGATGTAATTATTGAGTAGACTCGCTACGTATTATCCTGTGCGCTGAAAACTTTGTTCATATGCGCTAAGCAACGCTTGTTTGATTTAAAATATTACCTTCTGTGCGGCCGTTTGTAAAATCTGAGAGATGGCAAGTCGTCGTCTTCAGCCCCCAAGCCACGAGTGCTGGGGTGTTCGGGATAAACTTGAGCACTCTTGTTCCCATTTTTGGGTCCATCTAGGGAGGCGCTCAACACAACGAACAAGGCAACCGGACTTATAATGCTTGAACACTCTCACTTAGCCATAGAATTCTATAATTTTAAATTTCGGCGAAGCCCCTAGTATTCGAAAGACCGAGTTCGGGGCGCTATCCACGCCTTGGCCGGACATTATCCGGTTCTTCGCTTGAAGCGGCATAAGTCTTTAAGGACTCGAAAAGACCTCTCGAACAGCGACCAGTCTCTCGCCTTATCATGACAGTCTATTTTAGCTTTCTCCACTGAGGCGATCGCCCAGCTCAACCAGGACCCAATCGCAGTGGTTCTCCCAGTGCCACCTTAGCCGACAGAATGGAACGTAAGGTACCAAAACGTGGGAGCCGAGCAAACCCAACTATTGACCCAAGACATGATTCGGAGCCGATTCATATAATGCTATAAGTTCGGGGTGCCGCACTTGTGAAAGTGTTCGGGGTGCCGTACCAAAATATACGGGTGCAAGATGTCATTAGTGAACATATATGTAAAGTAATGCAATTACAGGCAAAAAGTGCTGCATTATTTATTTAAGGAATTCTGCTATGAGTGCGGAATGATACAAATAGTGCGGTAAGCAAGGGATTGGACTAATTAAACATGTCCCCCTCCAGGGGTGGGCTGCGGACTGGTGTATATAATCAAATTTAATGCTTGTAATGGAGACCACCTGAGTGTTCGTCGCAGCCTTTTTCCCTCCCTGGCTGTTGCATCGTGAGTTCGGCGGGTTCGCCGCCAGACAGGGCCTCTGGTGAACGGAGTCCTGTGTATACAAAGAAGGAAAAAATAAAAAATAAAAAAGGGCGACACACTTGTGAGCCCCTGGAGTGGTCGAGCCGCACTCTAGGTCTGTTGTGGTCGTGCCCCTCCCCCTAGGCCCATGGTATCTCCAGAGCGTAATGATGTACACGGAGGGTTGGTCTTGCAATCATGCGAGGGCTGGGGTTGGGGCCGCATTGCTACGCGTGCTCAGAATGTGCCAGATGGTCTTGGTTGATGTTGCTCCGGGCGTGTTTGGCCGTGTCCGGCCGTTTAACGGCCGGACTCGAAAATTGCCTTAGAAGGCTGCTCTGTACTTCTGTCGTGAGAGCTGCTCTATGTTCCTCCGTTCGGAGGGAGCGTTCCATATTTCCGTTGACCGTGATGACTCCACGGGGGCCTGGCATCTTGAGCTTGAGGTATGCGTAATGCGGCACCGCGTTGAACTTTGCGAACGCGGTTCGTCCGAGCAGAGCGTGATAGCCGCTGCGGAACGGGACTATGTCGAAGATTAACTCCTCGCTCCGGAAATTATCCGGGGATCCGAAGACCACTTCCAGTGTGACTGAGCCTGTACAATTGGCCTCAACACCTGGTATGACGCCTTTGAAGGTCGTCTTTGTAGGTTTAATCCTTGAGGGGTCTGTGCCCATCTTGCGCACTGTATCCTGATAAAGCAGGTTCAGGCTACTGCCGCCGTCCATCAGGACTCTCGTGAGGTGAAATCCATCGACGATTGGGTCTAAAACCAATGCGGCAAATCCGCCATGGCAGATACTGGTCGGATGGTCTCTTCGATCGAAAGTGATCGGGCAAGAGGACCATGGATTGAACTTAGGGGCGACTGGCTCCATCGCATATACGTCCCTCAGTGCACGCTTCTGCTCCCTCTTGGGTATATGGGTTGCGTATATCATGTTTACCGTCCGACTTGTGGGGGGAAACCCTTCTGTCCTCTACTGTTCGTCGGTCGGGTCTCTTCCTCGTCGTCGCTGTGCAGCCCCTTGTCGTTGTTTTCGGCAATTAACTTGCATGCCTGCTTAAGTACCCAACAATCTCTGTTGGTGTGGTTAGCTGGCTTTTCGGGGGTGCCATGTATCTGGCATGAGCGGTCGAGTATTCGGTCCAAATTGGACGGACCCGGAGTGGTTTTTTTGAATGGCTTCTTCCGCTGACCGGGTTTAGAGCCTCGGAATCCGGCGTTGACTGTCGTATCCTCATCGTTGTTGCCGTTAACGCGGCATTTGTTTTTGCTTTGACGCGACCTGCCGTTATGGTCCTTAGTATCCGGACTGCCAGCATTTTTACAGAGGTTGTTGCTGCGAGCTAGCCAGCTATCCTCTCCCGCATAGAAGCGGGTCATTAATGATGTGAGGGCTGCCATGGATTTCGGCTTTTCCTGTCCTAGGTGCCAGGCTAGCCATTCGTCACGGATGTTATGTTTGAAGGCTGTGAGGGCCTCTGCGTCCGGACAGTCGACGATTTGATTTTTCTTCATTAAGAACCGTGTCCAGAATTGTCTGGCCGATTCGTCTAGCTGCTGAATTATGTGGCTTAGGTCATCGGCGTCTGGTGGTCGCACATATGTGCCCTGGAAGTTGTCGAGGAATGCGGCTTCCAGGTCCTCCCAACACCCAATTGACTCTGCGGGCAAGCTGTTAAGCCAATGCCGGGCTGGTCCTTTAAGCTTGAGTGGGAGATACTTGATGGCGTGGAGATCGTCGCCGCGGGCCATATGGATATGAAGGAGATAATCTTTGATCCAAACCACGGGGTCTGTCGTGCCATCGTAGGATTCAATGTTTACGGGTTTAAACCCTTCAGGGATTTGATGATCCATTACTTCGTCTGTGAAGCATAGTGGGTGTGCGGCGCCTCTGTATTGAGCAATATCACGACGTAGCTCAAGGGAGTGTTGTCTGCTGTGTTCCGCCCGGTCGGAGTATTTGTATCCGGCGCGACGATATTCGTAGTGGGTCGTGGGGCACCCACGTGATCCATAGATAGATCTGGATTGTCTTGTCTTGTCCTCCAATATATCCCGCAAGTCCGGCGCGTTCCCCCGTGGCTTCGTACTTTTCGAACGATGCCGGGGTACGGTCTTGATGGAGGGCCTGGATGCCTCTCTGTCCCGACCACGGGGTGGTCAGTCAGCCGTATTGTGCGCTGGTGATGAAGGTATGTATGCTTCCTCCTCTAATCGGGGGAGCAACTTGCGTTTTGGGTAGCTCTTGGAGGGGCATTCGAGTTCGTACTCTTCGGCCGCGAGGACCTCGGTCCATCGGTCGGCCAGCAGGTCTTGATCAGCTTGAAGCTGCTGCTGCTTTTTCTTTAGGCTATTTGATGTGGCCATTAGCCTGCGTTTGAAACGCTCTTGTTTGACGGGATCCTCAGGCACGACGAATTCGTCGTCGTCGAGGCTTGCCTCGTCTCCGGAGGGAGGTATGTAATTATCATCCTCGACCTCTTCGTCTGCCGCTCTCTCATGAGGGCTTGCTTCTGCATCCTCCTGCGCTGAATCTTGCAGGAGGGGATTGTCTTCGGCACTTTCTGGGGTGTTATTATCTCCTGTGCCGGAATCTCCATTCTTGTTGTGGCGGGATTTAGAGCGGCGCCGCTGACGTTGGCGCTTGGGCTGTTTCTTTAAGGAATCTGCCTCCACTGCTTCTTCTCCGTCCCCATCCTTTGGGGTGTCCACCATGTATATGTCGTATGACGAGGTGGTCTTCCAATGCCCTGTAGGCGCTGGTTCTTGATTGTCTCCAGCATCGTCGTCCATACTGTCGATGTCGTCGGAGTCGTAGTCTAGCATGTTAGTTAGATCGTCGACAGTGGCTACAAAGTGGGTGGTGGGTGGGCTTCGAATTTCTTCGTCGTCCGTATCCCAACCATCCTGGCCATAGTCCGGCCAGGGCTCTCCAGATAGCGAGAGATGCTTTAGCGAATTTAGGATGTCACCGAAGGGTGAGTGCTGAAAGATGTCCGCGGCGGTGAACTCCATGATCGGCGCCCAATCGGATTCGATTGGCAGGGGCGCAGGAGGTTCGGAGTCCGGCAGGGAGTCCGGCACCTCGGAGTCACGAGCTTTATAAGGGACAAGGCTAGTGTTCGGCTCCATCGCCGTGGAAGTTGCGGCTCCCGAGGCAGTGTCTAGCCACCCGTCCTTGATCTGCGCGATCGGCTCCGGACTATGGGTCGGAGCGGATTCGTGTGCGGCCTCCAATGTACTGTCCGGCGGCAGAGTTAGATCATGCCCATCGTGATAGTGCGGCACGCTCGGCTGCGGCTCGGATCCATCGAAGATCAAGTCTCCGCGGATATCCGCCGTGAAGTTTAGGCTTCCAAACCTGACCTGACGGCCAGGGGCGTAGCTTTCGATCTGCTCCAGATGGCCAAGTGAATTGGCCCGCAGCGCGAAGCCGCCGAATACGAAGATCTGTCCGGGGAGAAAAGTCTCACCCTGGACGGCATTGTTGATTGAAGAAGCCATCAAGCCTATCGGTGACAACACAGAGGAACTCTCAATAAAAGCACCAATGTCGGTGTCAAAACCGGCGGATCTCGGGTAGGGGGTCTCGAACTGTGCGTCTAGGCGGATGGTAACAGGAGACAAGGGACACGATGTTTTTACCCAGGTTCGGGCCCTCTTGATGGAGGTAAAACCCTACTCCTGCTTGATTGATATTGATGATATGGGTAGTACAAGAGTGGATCTACCACGAGATCAAGGAGGCTAAACCATAGAAGCTAGCCTATGGTATGATTGTTGTAATGGTTGTTGTGTCCTACGGACTAAAACCCTCCGGTTTATATAGACACCGGAGAGGGCTAGGGTTACACAGAGTCGGTTACAATGGTAGGAGATCTACATATCCGTATCGCCAAGCTTGCCTTCCACGCCAAGGAAAGTCCCTATCCGGACACGGGACGAAGTCTTCAATCTTGTATCTTCATAGTCTTGAAGTCCGACGGACGATGACAGTCCGGCTGTCCGGACACCCCCTAGTCCAGGACTCCCTCAGTAATGTCAACAATAATAACTCATGATCACCTGCATCCGAGTGGATATATGTGTCTAGATCTTTCCCCAACACATGACGCTTGCTAAGAGAACAAGGCAAAATAAAGGAAGTGGTGAAGATCACCATGACTCTTGCATAAGGTAAGTACTAAAAAGTAAAAGATAGGTCCTTCGCAGAGGGTAGCAGAGGTTGTCATGCGCTTTTATGGTCGGATGCACAAAATCTTAATGCAAAGGAACGTCACTTTATATTGCCCCTTGTGATAAAGAACTTTATTATGTAGTCCGTCACTTTTATTTCTTCCATATCACAAGTTCGTATAAAGCTTATTTTCCTCACACTAATAGATCATACGTATTTAAGGAGCAATTTTTATTGCTTGCGCTGATGACAACTTACTTAAAGGATCTAATTCAATCCATAGGTATGTATAGTGGACTCTCATGGTAAAACTGGGTTAAGGGTGTTTGGATGCACAAGTAGTATCTCTACTTGGTGCAGAAGTTTTGGGCTAGTGTGAGGTGGAAGCAAGCGTCACATGTTGGAGGATCCATGACAATATAACTTCTATTCGAAAATAAGCAAACCGAACTCATTATGTTGTCTTCCTTGTCCAACACCAACTCCTTAGCATATAATATTTTAATGAGTGCCCACAATCATAAAAGATGTCCAAGATAATATATTTATATGTGAACCTCTCTTTCTTTATTACTTCCTTTTTATTGCAACAATGACCAAAACTATGTTTGTCAACTAACAACAAGTTGCAATCAACATACTTCTTATATGTGAAGTCATCACTCTCCATAAGATTATTATATACTCCCTTTTTATTTCTTTTTATTCTTTTCTTTTTCTCAAGATCATAGCAAGAAAGCAAAGCCCTCAACTCAAAACTAATCTTTATTATATAACTCACGGACTCGATTACATAGATAGATCACAAAGCAAAGCTCAAAGACTAAATCATACTAAAAACTTTATTCTACTATATCAAGATATAACCAAGAGGATCGAACTAAGAAAAACGATAAGGATAATGATGTGATGGTGATACGATATCGGGACACCTCCCCCAAGCTTGGCAGTTGCCAAGAGGAGTGCCCATACCCATGTATTTAGGTTTCCTTCTTCGAAGATGATGATGATGGAGTTGATGATGTTGTAGGCTTGTCCTCCATCTTCCAGGGCATAGGCTCACCATCATAGAAAGATGAACGAGTCTCCGGGATCCTCAAATCTGTAGCCATACTCATCCTTTTAAATCCGTATGCATACTCACAGTTTTGGTTTTGCATGTCATAGATCTGGGCTTGGAGGTTGCTCGATTTTCTCGTGAAGCTTGAAGATGGCCTCTCTGATATTTTTGGCGTCCACCTTGTAGTCAAAGGAGTAAATTCCATGATCATGGAGTGATTGGCGTTGAGTAAGCGTTCCACCATCCCTTGGCACTTGAAGACTTGCTGCTCCATTGCCTCAAGCCTTGTCTCCACGCTTCCGGTCTTCCGTGTCCCTTGAACATCGTGGATGTGCAGCACCCCCTCATGCATGTAAATGGTTTGAGGATGTTGCAGCACCTCCGCAAGGTAAGGGTTGATGACCTTCTCAAAGAACTTGTCCTTCGAAGCGCTTGGGGACAGCATAGCGATTTGGATCTGTCAAAAAAACAACTCGAAACAAGAACAGTGGATTTTGCCATGGTATGGTGGTCAAAAACTTCAGGAGATTATATAATGAATTTTTACCGACCAAAAGAAGTGTACTACAAGAAAACGGTGTCCCGAGGGCACAAAAGGTGGCCACAAGCCTGGGCGGTGCGCCCAGGGGGTAGGCAGCGCCCCCACGGCTTGTCGCCTCCTCGTGAACTTTCCGGACTACTTATTTTTCTAATTTTTTAAATATTCCAAAACAGAGTAAAATTGCTTCTGGAAAAGTTTTGGAGTCTGTTTACTTACTGTACGACATACCTATACCTTTTCGGAGTCTGAAACATTCTCGTAAGTCTCCCTTTTGTACTCCTCCAACGTTATGGTATTTATAATATTGGTTTCAACATTTATGGGAGTACCTGAGATATAATGTTTGATTCTTTGCCCGTTTACCACCTTCGGGTTGGTGCCTTCGGCGTTGTTGATCTTGATGGCACCGGAACAATAGACCTCCTCGATAATGTAAGGACCTTCCCATTTAGAGAGAAGCTTTCCTGCAAAAAAATCTTAAACAAGAGTTGTATAGCAAAACATGGTCACGTACATTAAACTCACGCTTTTGTATCCTTTTGTCATGCCATCTTTTAATTTTTTCTTTAAACAACTTGGCATTTTCATAGGCTTGGGTTTTCCATTCATCAAGAGAGCTAATGTCAAACAATCTCTTATCATCGGCAAGTTTGAAATCATAGTTGAGCTCTTTAATTTCCCAATAAGCTTTATGTTCTAATTCGAGAGGTAAGTGACATGCTTTTCCATAAACCATTTTATACGGAGACATACCCATAGGGTTTTTATAAGCAGTTCTATAAGCCCATAATGCATCATCAATTTTCTTGGACCAATTCTTTCTAGATCTATTGACAGTCTTTTGCAAAATCAACTTTATTTCTCGGTTGCTCAATTCTACTTGACCACTAGACTGAGGATGATAAGGAGATGCGATTTTATGATTAACATCATATTTAGCAAGCAATTTACATAAAGCACCATAAATAAAGTGTGAATCACCATTAGTCATTACATATCTATGGACCCCAAACCTCGGGAAAATAACTTCTTTAAGCATTTTAACAGAAGTGTTATGATCAGCACTACTAGTTGGAATAGCTTCTACCCACTTAGTAACATAATCAACATTAACTAGAATATGTGTATACCCATTAGAGGAAGGAAAAGGTCCCATATAATCAAAATTCCAACATCAAATGGTTCAATAACAAGTGAATAATTCATAGGCATTTCCTGACGTCTACTAATATGACCTATTCTCTGACCTTCATCACAAGACAGGACATACCTACGAGCATCTTTGAAGAGAGTAGGCCAATAAAAATCGGATCGTAATACCTTGTGTGCAGTTCTATCTCCAACATGTTGTCCTCCATAAGCTTCGGAGTGACACTTGCGTAGGATCTGTTCCTGTTCATACTCAGGTACACAAACGTCTAATAACACCATCTACTCCTTCTTTGTAAAGCTGCAGGTCACCCCAAAAGTAATGTCTAAAATGATAGAATTTTTTTCTTTTGCCGGTATGTGAAACTAGGTGTTATAAATTTAGCAACAATATAATTAGCATAATCAACATACCAAGGAGCATTACGAGAAGCATTTATGATAGCTAATTGTTCATCAGGAAAGCTATCATCAATAGGTAATGGGTCGTCAAGAATATTTTCTAAGCTAGACAAGTTGTCTGCTATGGGGTCCTAACACCCTTTCTATCAATAATATGCAAATCAAATTCATGTAGCAAGAGAACCCATCTAATAAGTCTAGGTTTATCATCTTTCTTTTTCATAAGATAGTGAACAGTTACTTTGGAATCAACAATATAAGATTTGAACTTATCACAAGCAAAGACAACTGCTAAAAAATATTTTTCAGTAGTAGCATTATTTCTTTGAGAACTTTCTAGAGTTTCACTATCATAATGAATAACATTTAATTTCTTATCAACTCTTTGTCCTAGAACAGCACCAACAGCATAATCACTAGCATCACACATAATGTCAAAGGGTAGATTCCAATCAGGTGGTTGAACAATAGGTGCAGAAATCAAGGCTTTCTTAAGGATTTCAAATGCTTCTACACAATCATCATCAAAAAAATGGGACATCTTTTTTCAAGAGATTAGTGAGAGGCCTAGAAATTTTAGAGAAGTCTTTAATAAACCTCCTATAGAAACCAGCATGACCAAGGAAACTTCTAATACCTTTGATATCTTTAGGACACGACATTTTTTCAATCGCATCAACTTTAGCTTTATCAACTTCAATACCTCTTTGATTTTATGCCCCAAGACAATACCTTCATTAACCATAAAGTGGCACTTCTCCCAATTCAAGACAAGATTAGTTTCTTCACATCTCTGCAAAACTTGATCAAGGTTGCTTAAAAAGAAGTTCCATAAACAGAAAAATCATCCATGAAAACCTCAACAATCCTTTCACAAAAGTTAGAGAATATAGCAGTCATACATCTTTGAAAGGTAGCAGGTGCATTGCATCTCTACTGTAGGATGCTGCTAACATGACACTACAATCAGAGACCCTTCGACAAAACTGTGTGCAATGCAATAATCACAAACGGTGATGTAAAAAACCATAAAAAAAGATGCAAAACGTTTGCGATGATGGATGCATCAAACACGGTTCAAAATTTAGTTGCGTGTGCGATGAGGGGCATACGGTTCAGTTCAATAAATGTTTGCGATGAGGCAGAAGAATAGAAACAGGCAGCCAGATGAAGGTGTGTGCGATATATGACATACGGTTCACTGAGATGAACTATATGTGATTAGGCGGTACAAAAGGAACGCGTAGGATCGAAAGTATGTCTAGAGGGGGGGTGATTAGACTACTTGACCAAATAAAAATCTATCCTTTTCCCAGTTTTAGTTCTTGGCAGATTTTAGCAACTTAGCACAAGTCAAGCAATCAACCTACACATGCAATTCTAAGAGTATAGCAACGGAGTGTAAATCATTGCATATGAAGGTAAAGGGAAGGGGATTGGAGGGAGCAAACGCAATGTTGACACGGAGATTTTTGGCGTGGTTTCGATAGGTGGTGATATCGTACATCCACATTGATGGAGACTTCAACCCACGAAGGGTAACGGTTGCGCGAGTCCACGGAGGGCTCCACCCACGAATGGTCCATGAAGAAGCAACCTTGTCTATCCCACCATGGCCATCGCCCACAAAGGACTTGCCTCACTAGGGTAGGTCTTCACGAAGTAGGCGATCTCATTGCCCGTACAAACTCCTTGGTTCAACTCCACAATCTTAACGGAGGCTCCCAAGTGACACCTAACCAATCTAGGAGACACCACTCTCCAAAAGGTAATAGATGGTGTGTTTTTGATGAACTCCTTTCTCTTGTGCTTCAAATGATAGTATCCCCAACACTCAACTCTCTCTCATAGGATTGGATTTGGTGGAAAGCAACTTGGGGAAGGCTAGAGATCAAGATTTATATGGTTGGATTGGAATATATTGGCCTCAAGACATGAGTAGGTGGTTCTCTCTCAGAAAATGAATGCTGGAAGTGTAGGCATGTTCTGGTGGCTTCCCTCACAAATGAGGAGAGGGTGGAGGGGTATATATAGCCTCCACACAAAATCTAACCGTTACACACAATTTTCCAAACTCGGCGGGACCGAATCATAAAACCAGGCCAGACCGATTTAGTTCATAATGTGACCGTTAGGCATTTCGGTGGGACCGACACGTCAACTCGGTGGAACCAATTTTGTTAGGGTTAGGGCATAAGGTAATCTTGGTTGGACCGATTATACAAACTCGGTGGGACCGACTTTGGTAATAAGCTAACCAGAGAGTTGGTCAGGCAAACTTGGTGGGACCGGTTCGCTCATTTCGCTGGGACCCAAACGTTACGAAAGGGAAACAGGGAGTTTGCATTATGAACTCGGCGGGACCGATCTCTCATCTCGGTTAGACCAAAACGTTACGAAAGGAAACAGAGAGTTTGCAATCCCATCTCATGAGACCGAGATCCCTATCGGTGAGACCGAAGAGACTAGGGTTTCTGGCAATGGCTATGTCAAATGAACTTGGTGGCGCCGGATGGATCAAATCGGTGGGGCTGGGTTTGACTTTTGGTTTGGGACATATGTGGATATGAGAAAGTGGTTGAGGGTTTTTGGAGCATATCACAAAGCATTTTGAGCAAGCAAGCCATTAAGCAACATCTCATCCCCTTTTAATAGTATTGGCTTTTGCTAAAGACTCAATTTGATCTTGGATCACTAAAAGTAAAATGTAGAGTCTTGATCTTTAGAGCCTTAGCCAATCCTTTGTCCTTAGCATTTTGAGGGGTCCACAATCCTAATCCATGCCATGCCAATCATTGAACTTTCCTGAAATATTCATCTTGAAATAGCATTAGTTCAATTTGCTATATGTTGTTAATCATTACCAAAACCACCCAGGGATAGTTGCACTTTCAATCTCCCCCTTTTTGGTAATTGATGACAACATATAGATCAAAGCTTCGACAAATGATAATAAGATTGAAATACATCATCGCTTTGAGATGTATGTGATAAGCAAGAGTTCCCCCTAAATTTGTGCATTATTTAAGATTTGCTTTTGAATGCAAATGCACAATCAATTAGTATCATGGGTTACTCTTCCATGTCACATACATCTTGGTGGAGCGCTCAAAATGATGGCAATTAAAAGCATGCACTCATCACCAAGCAAAGTGAATGATCATATAGGAATATAAAAGATAATATCATTCAAGCACACATGAAAGTAGCATATGATCAAACACATGATCATCCAAGTATCTCACAAAAGGACATAATGTATCAAGCAAACACACATTAAAATTCAACCAAATAAAGTGCAAGAGAGACAAAAAGCAACTCTCTCTCTCTCTATCTCTCAGACTATGATCTATACATATTTCTCCCCCTTTGGCAACAAGTTACCAAAAAGTTCAAATATGCATAGTGCTATGCGTCTCTCATGCTTGGTCTCCATGAGGTGGGGTAGTGATGACTCCAAGGACGAAGGCGTCAGTTGATGTAGCTGGAGTTGGTGAAGTGGCTGGTGGAGGTGGCACTAAAGTTGTGGCTGCTGGTGCAGATGTAGTAGCTCGTGTATCTAGAACTGGCACTACAGCAGACCTCTGACCTCTTGGCACATACTGAAAAGCTTCTGTAGTTGCCTTGCCTTTCTTCTCCTCTGCTTCCTCCTGGTGCTGCTCAACTACTGTTTGTATCTCAATAACCTTCAGATCAAGATCATAGAATTTCTGCTCAATGATCCTCTCCATACTCTCCTGATTTTGAGTTAGGGTGGCCAAGCCCTTCTCAATCCTCAACGTAGATTAGATCAAAAAACCAAGTTGATCTTGTTTGCTCTTCAAGAACACCTGAGATGCCTCTTCGGCACTTGGCATCTTTGTAGCCTTCTCTGGCCTTGACTTTGCTCTCTTCTCATGTGCTTGCACTGATGAAGGGTCATTGTCATCCATCACAATAGTATTGTCTTCAAAATCTGGCTTGAGAGCTAAGTGCTCCTTGTCCAACAAGTAAGTGCCGCTGCCCATCTTTGAGTTGATGAACACCTGAATTTGTGGAGCATACCCACAAGACCTCTTCTGATCAACAACTGTCCTCTTGATTGTTTCTACAGTCAGACTCATCACCTTGAATTTCTGAGGGACATAAAAAATGTGCGATACGTCTCCAACGTATCTATAATTTATGAAGCGTTCATGCTATTTTATTATCTAATTTGAATGTTTATGGGCTTTATTACACACTTTTATATCATTTTTGGGACTAACCTACTAACCGGAGGCCCAGCCCATATTGCTGTTTTCTTGCCTATTTCAGTGTTTCGAAGAAAAGGAATATCAAACGGAGTCCAAACGGAATGAAACCTTCGGAAAAGTTATTTTTGGAACAGAAGCAATCCCGGGAACTTGGTGTGCAAGCTAGGGAAGCGTCGAGGAGGCCACAAGATAGGGGGGCGCGCCCACCCCCCTGGGCGCACCCTCCACCCTCGTGGGCCCCTCGAGGCTCCCCCGACCGACTTCTTTCGCCTATATATTCCCATATACCCTAAAAACATCGAAGCACACAATAGATCGGGAGTTCCGCCGCCGCAAGCCTCTGTAGCCACCAAAAACCTCCCGGGAGCCCGTTCCGGCACCCTGCCGGAGGGGGGATCCCTCACCGGTGGCCATCTTCATCATCCCGGCGCTCTCCATGATGAGGAGGGAGTAGTTCACCCTCGGGGCTGAGGGTATGTACCAGTAGCTATGTGTTTGATCTCTCTCTCTCTCGTGTTCTCTCTATGGCACGATCTTGATGTATCGCGAGCTTTGCTATTATAGTTGGATCTTATGATGTTTCTCCCCCTCTACTCTCTTGGTATGAATTGAGTTTTCCCTTTGAAGATATCTTGTCGGATTGAGTCTTTAAGGATTTGGGAACACTTGATGTATGTCTTGTCGTGCTTATCAGTGGTGACAATGGGATATCACGTGATCCACTTGATGTATGTTTTGGTGATCAACTTGCGGGTTCCGCCCATGAACCTATGCATAGGGGTTGGCACACTTTTCGTCTTGACTCTCCGATAGAAACTTTGGGGCACTCTTTGAAGTACTTTGTGTTGGTTGAATAGATGAATCTGAGATTGTGTGATGCATATCGTATAATCATGCCCACGAATACTTGAGGTGACAATGGAGTATCTAGGTGACATTAGCGTTTTGGTTGATTTGTGTCTTAAGGTGTTATTCTAGTATGAACTCTATGATAGATTGAATGAAAGAATAGCTTCATGTTATTTTACTACGGACTCTTGAATAGATAGAACAGAAAGAATAACTTTGAGGTGGTTTTGTACCCTACCATAATCTCTTCGTTTGTTCTCCGCTATTAGTGGCTTTGGAGTGACTCTTTGTTGCATGTTGAGGGATAGTTATATGATCCAAGTATGTTATTATTGTTGAGAGAACTTGCACTAGTGAAAGTATGAACCTTAGGCCTTGTTTCCTATGCAATACCGTTTAAGCTCACTTTTATCATTAGTTACCTTGTTGTTTTTATATTTTCAGATTACAAATACCTATATCTACCATCCATATTGCACTTGTATCACCATCTCTTCGCCAAACTAGTGCACCTATACAATTTACCATTGTATTGGGTGTGTTGGGGACACAAGAGACTCTTTGTTATTTGGTTGCAGGGTTGCTTGAGAGAGACCATCTTCATCCTACGCCTCCCACGGATTGATAAACCTTAGGTCATCCACTTGAGGGAAATTTGCTACTGTCCTACAAACCTCTGCACTTGGAGGCCCAACAATGTCTACAAGAAGAAGGTTGTGTAGTAGACATCAATGTGCAGCAAGTTGATTGAATGTCCTCTTATCATCTTGTGATCTCCAAACTTGGGCAAAAGAGTATGCCTAAGGATGGTGTTGATAGTAGGAAGACAAGATAGCAAGTATTTCACAGAGCCCAACTTATGAGTTTCCAGGGCTTCATCAGGAATCTCCTTGTACATACTTGCCATGGAGTTGTGGTCTTTCTTCTTCTTGGCATACACATCCAAGTAATATTCATGAGCTTCTGGAGCATTGATCATCTTGCCTATTCATCAACATTTGATTGGTACCTAGTACCTTCAGACACCCACACTATCCTTCCATCAGGATAGAAGTGAGTAGTGGAGTAGAATTGCATGATCAGCTCATCATTCCACTTGGTGAGCTTCTGTCCAACAAACTTGTCAACTCCACATGCCTTGAAGATATCATATACTCCTGGGAAGTGATCTTCATTCTCTCTGATGTATGTCCAGTCAACCCATCTCATGTCACAGACAATTGGCTTCTTGTCAAGCAAAATGGTCTCATAGAAGTATTGTTGTTCTTTGGTGTGGAACCTGTAATCCACAGCAGTTTTCCTTCTCACAGCATAAGGATCACTTTTCCTCCAAAGTCTCAGACCTGCATCCTTCCTGATGCTCATGTCCTCTGCCACTGGATGAGTGTCATTGTGGTCTGGGATCTTTGGTTTGAGCTTTCTCAGCACTTGGGCTTCAGCATCTTCTTCTTCAGCTTCAGGCACTGGGGCCTTGTTCTTCTCTTCAGCAGGGATGTTTCTGGTGCTTCTCTTGGGTGTAGACCTGGTGGTTTCAGTAGCAGCTTTTGGAGCAGGTTTGGGCTTAGAAGCAGCCCCTGACTTGATTGCATCTCCCATAATGATTTGGGAGCAGCATTCTCTTCCTCTTCCTCTTTAGAATCTCTCACCATTGTTGACTTTCCAAGAACTTTAGCAGTAGTGGTTCTTGCCCTCTTCTTCTTCTTGTCATCACTAGCTGCCTCACCATCTTTTGATTCTAGAGTGAACTTCATGGTTTCTCCTGTGGCAACTTTTCTTGGCTTGGATGTTGGGATTATCCTTGTTGGTGCCTTCATGTTCAGGCCAGGCTTTGTTGAAGCAGCAGTGCCAAACTCCTTCACCACCTTCATCTTTGAGGTGGCCTCATCCTCAACTGCAACATAATCCTCATCTTCAGAATCTGAGGTTCTCTTATTCCTTGTTCTAGTGGCTGCCTTGGGCAAGTTACTAGGTGTGCTCCTGCTGCCCTCATCATAGCTGCTTGAGGTACTAGTGCCCTCACACATTTGCACTTGCTCTTCAGGCTTATTCTGGCTATCACTTTGGTCAGACATCCTGGCAGGCAAACTGACAGCAAACCCTGTAAATAGATATAGATGAGGTAGAGTAGATGACCGTCACAAAGTACATAGATTTTGCAAAACAAATGATTCAAAAACTTAGTTTTAGTTCTCTACAGAAATGATCTCGGAGGTACTGAATTGATAAACTCGGTGATACCGAAGCAACATTTGGAACCTAAACTAGTGAACTCGGTCAGACCGAGTCACAGTTCGGTGGCACCGAGATTGCTAGGGTTTCACAGAGAATTGAACTCGGTCACACTGATTTGTAGTTTTTGGTTAGACCGAAAAGCACATGTGCAATGACCTAAGACAAATCGGTGAGACCGATTTCTACGATTCGGTCGGTCCGAGATGAGTTCTGCGGAGAGCTAACCCCAAAATTTTTGAATCAAACTAAGCCTAAGGAAGATTTAGCTGGATAGATCGATTTCATTCGTGGCAAGAATCATGGCATTGTCCTCGTGCTAGGAATCGGAGTTAAATAGAGAGCACAATGGGTCGAACACATACCCTAGTTTGGCGGGTGTTCGCTACGGAGGCGCCGACAGAGCAGATTCCGTCGACGACGGCAGAAACTAGCGGCGGGAGGTCGTTGGCGGCGAGGAGGCAATCCAGAGACCCGAGGAGGCAGAGCAGGACACGCATGGGCTGAGGGGTTTTGAAGAAATTTCCAAAATCTCACCCGTGGGTATATATATCCCGACCCTGTCGGTGTGACCGAGTGGACCAACACGGTGGCACCGAGATTGCAGAAACGCAAGCGGTTGCTGCAACTTGGTGTGACCGAAGTGTTCAAATTGGTTGCACCGAGATCAAAACCTAGATCAACTTAGTGATCTCGGTGTGACCGAAATGGATGACTCGGTCAGACCGAAATGCACAAAGAGGTTTTGGAAGTTTAAGTCTATGATGAATCGGGGACTCCGAGTGCTCCTCACACAAAGTGGTTCGAATCTGACTTGTTCAAACTTTGTGATGTAGCATGAATAGAGTTTGAGACGAGAAAAGCATAGATAGCTAGAGAGGGTTCTTAAGCATTCTTATCCATCCACTTGGCAAAAGAGAAAGAGCCAAACAATCAAAACAACAAGTGGATGTCCTCGAATGTGTAAAATATGCAACCAACATGCTCACCCAATAAAATGGCAAATGAAATATGTGGCAAAGCATGCACAAACACTCTAGCATCTATCAAGCAATTTGCGATGACTAGGTCATCTATATATGAGTTTATTGACTTAGGAGTCAAATGAGAACATTTGATCATAGGTCATACTCATCGTTTAAGAACAAGTGGGGTTGCCACTTTTACATAAATCATTGTTGTGTTCACACCATTAGAGTTGCTTTAGCTCAAGTCTTAGAGTAAAGCTCCCCCGGGATGTGATAGTGCCCCTAAGAGGTATGAACTAACCTTGGGTTTTGTCGATGATGACTTCATGTAGGTGTTGAAGATGTGGATGCTCAATATTGATGTAGATCATTCGGAGCAGTCCATTGGAGTGAGTTGCACTTTCAATACCTACACGGGTTAGTCCCACAAGGAACAAACAAGGATATCCATAGACATAGAGTGATGCAAACACAAGATGATGTCCATGAAAGCATTTGGTTACCTTGTCCCTTATCTTACCAACAAGAGGGTTTGTGACTCCTTGAACTAGTGCAAGATGTGGAAGTTGTTTGCACTTGTTCTTGCCAAAATGATATGAGTGAAGTGTGTTGCCAGAGTCACCCACAAGAACTCTCTAGTTCTTCTTCTTTGGGATCCACATCATCTTGATGGGAATCCTTGGGGTTGTAGTCATATTTGATGAAGTAGAACTTGATGTAGTCTTGGGAACCCACTTGACCAAGGCCTAGGGAGCTTCTTCAAATGCATCAATATCCTCTTGAAGCTTATCCTTGTCTTTTTGCTTATGGTCTTGTGGTGGAAGATCATCTTGAGCTTGTGTCCCTTGGAAAGAAGTAGGATCATACTTCTCTTGTTGAGGAACAAACTTCGTTTTGGGGTATTGATCTTCTTCCCACTCAACTCCATTGGCATTGAACTTTCGTTCAAAACCAACACCTTGTTTCTTCCGGTGCCTTCCTTGCTTGCGTATAATTTCCTCAAATTGCTTACTTCCCGCAAGGCTCTTGTAAACACCTCTCTATATAATTCCCTTCAATAAGCTATTTTCTTGCTCAAGTGTAACTTGGCTAAGAGAATCATTAGTGGAATCAAGAGAACTACTAGAAGCAACAACATTGGATTTAGCATGATTATTGTTACTGCTAGAAGAAGAATCTTTCTTACTTTTGTTGCTAGATTTAACTTGTGGCATGTAAGTAGACAAGAGTAAATGCTTGGCAATGTAAGAAGAACTTTTCTTGCAAAGATCATCATTGATTGCCTTTAAAAACTCATGTTCTTGCTCTAGGTTGAGCTTTTCAAAGCGTAACTTCTCATGAGTCTTTAAAAGTTCTCGATGATCTTCCAAGATAGTTTCATGAGCTAACTTGAGAGTATTTAGCTCTTTAGTTAGACGCTCAATCTTCTCCTTATCATTGTCATTCGTTTTATCTTGATTAGCATGATTAATTGACGTTTCATCATAGTATTCATCACTAGAGTTGTCAACAAGTAAATCATCATCACCTAACAAATCATCTTCATCACTATTGAAATCAACATACTCGGGATGTGATACATTTGGGCCTTTAGCCATGAAGCATCTTCCAATTCCTTCATTTGGTGAGTCAAATATGTCATAGGAGTTGGTTGACACAAGTGCTAGACCGGCAACACCTTCATCTTGAGTATATTCAGAGTCGGAGTGATAACTTCTCTCGGAGTGATGGTCGGAGTCGGAGCCGGATACCCATTCACCAACGTGAGCTTGATGTCTTCGCTTTGTGTAGCTCTTTGATGATTTGTCCTTCCTTTCCGAATCCTTGCTTTTCTGGGAGGTTCTTCATTCATAATGATCATCTCTACTCCTTCTCTCTCTTGGTGGTGATTCCTTTCTTCTACTTCTTCTTTTAGGTGAATATTCTCTCCTTTTGTAGGGAGCCGTACACTCATTGTAGTAGTGTCTGGGTCTTCCACAATTGTAGCAATTATGTTGATGAATTGAAGATCTTTTTTCATTTTAGGACCTTGACTTGGAACTTCTTTCCTTGCTTCTATTCTTGTAGAACAAGTTGAAGTTCTTCACCATTAGGCTCAATTCTTCATTGAAGGTTTGTTTCTCACTTGATGATGTGGGAGCATCACACGAGGCTTTTTAAGCACCACTTGACTTGTTTTGAAATTCCTCCTTATCTTTGAGTGACATCTCATGAGCAACAAGTCTTCCAATGACTTTCTTTGGCTTGAGATATTTGTAATTGGGCATCATTTGGATCAATGTGCACACGGTATCATATTTTCCATCCAAGGCTCTTAGGATCTTCTTGATGATGAATGTATCGGTCATCTCTTCACTTCCTAAGTCGGCAATCTCATTTGTGATGAGAGCAAGCCTAGAGTACATTTCAACGACACCTTCACCATCCTTCATTTTGAACTTGTCAAGTTGACTTTGAAGCACATCCAATTTGGATTCCTTGACGGAGTCGGTACCTTCGTGCATATAAATCAAAGTATCCGAAATTTCCTTTGCATTCTCAAGGCGGCTGGTTTTGTTGAATTCTTCGGGGCACAATCCGTTGAAGAGAATATCACAAGCTTGAGCATTGTATTGCAGCATCTTCAACTCTTCCGTGGTAGCTTCACGGTTTGGTTCTCTCCCATCGAAGAATTTACCTTCCAAGCCAATACACACAATAGCCCAAATGGCGAGGTTATGTCCAAGAATATGCATTTTCATCTTATGCTTCCAACTAGCAAAATTAGTACCATCAAAGTAAGGACCTCTATAGTGGTAATTTCCCTCGCTAGACGCCATACTTTCTTAGGTTGTGAAACCAAGGCTATGATCACCAAAAGCTATGGAAATCAAGGCAAATGGAGACCGTAGCTCTAATACCACTTGTAGGATCAAAATTATGTCTAGAGGGGGGGTGATTAGACTACTTGACCAAATAAACATCTATCATTTTCCCAATTTTAGTTTTTGGCAGATTTTAGCAACTTAGCACAAGTCAAGCAATCAACCTACACATGCAATTCTAAGAGTATAGCAGTGGAATGTAAATCATTGCATATGAAGGTAAAGGGAAGGGGATTGGAGGGAGCAAATGCAATGTTGAGAGGGAGATTTTTGGCGTGGTTCCGATAGGTGGTGATATCGTACATCCACGTTGATGGAGACTTCAACCCACGAAGGGTAAGGGCTCCGCGAGTCCATGGAGGGCTCCACCCACAAATGGTCCACGAAGAAGCAACCTTGTCTATCCCACCATGGCGATCGCTCATGAAGGACTTGCCTCACTAGGGTAGATCTTCACGAAGTAGGCGATCCCCTTGCCCGTACAAACTCCTTGGTTCAACTCCACAATCTTGATGGAGGCTCCCAAGTGACACCTAACCAATCTAGGAGACACCACTCTCCAAAAGGTAATAGATGGTGAGTTGTTGATGAACTCCTTGCTCTTGTGCTTCAAATGATAGTCTCCCCAACACTCAATTCTCTCTCATAGGATTGGATTTGGTGGAAAGATGATTTGAGTGGAAAACAACTTGGGGAAGGCCAGAGGTCAAGATTCATATGGTTGGATTGGAATATCTTGGCCTCAACACATGAGTAGGTGGTTCTCTCTCAAAAAATGAATGCTGGAAGTGTAGGCATGTTCTGATGGCTTCCCACGAATGAGGAGAGGGTGGAGGGTTATATATAGCCTCCACACAAAATCTACCCGTTACACACAATTTACCAAACTCGGTGGGACCGAATCATAAAACTCGGTCAGACCGATTTAGTTCATAATGTGACCGTTAGGCATTTTGATGGGACCGACACGTCAACTCGGTGGAACCGATTTTGTTAGGGTTAGGGCATAACATAATCTCGGTTGGACCGATTACACAAACTCGGTGGGACCGACTTTGGTAATAAGCTAACTAGAGAGTTGGTGAGGCAAACTCGGTGGGACCGATTCGCTCATTTCGGTGGGACCGACTTTGGTAATAAGCTAACTAGAGAGTTGGTCAGGCAAACTCGGTGGGACCGATTCGCTCATTTCGGTGGGACCGAAACGTTACGAAAGTGAAACAGGGAGTTTGCATTGTGAACTTGGTGGGACCGATCGCTCATCTCGGTTAGACCGAAACGTTATGAAGGGAAACATAGAGTTTGCAATCCCATCTTGGTGAGACCGAGATCCCTATCGGTGTGACTGAAGAGACTAGGGTTTCTGGCAGTGGCTATGACAAATGAACTCGGTGGCGCCGGATGGATCAAATCGGTGGGGCTGAGTTTGACTTTTGGTTTGGGACATATGTGGATATGAGAAAGTGGTTGAGGGTTTTTGGAGCATATCACAAAGCATTTTGAGCAAGCAAGCCATTAAGCAACACCTCATCCCCTTTTAATAATATTGGCTTTTCCTAAAGACTCAATGTGATCTTGGATCACTAAATGTAAAATTTAGAGTCTTGATCTTTAGAGCTTGAGCCAATCCTTTGTCCTTAGCATTTTGAGGGGTCCACAATCCTAATCCATGCCATGCCAATCATTGAACTTTCCTGAAATATTCATCTTAAAATAGCATTAGTTTAATGAGCTATATGTTGTTAATCATTACCAAAACCACCCAAGGATAGTTGCACTTTCAAAATGGTCAGCCAGATCAAGGTGTGTGCGATAGAGGGCAAACAATTCACTTGGATGAACTTGTTGTGTCGAGCCAAGATAACAGAAATAGTTCAATTTAGCAAGATGTGTGTGATACGCGAAAAACATGTCTATAATAAGAAATGTGTGCGAAGACAGGTGATAACATAGACGATTGCTGCTAATAAGACATGTGTGCTGTGCGTTGGGATTGCATACAGAATAACAACATATATATACACACTTATAAGGACATGGTTGCATAACCAAATTAAAGATCCAATTACATAGGTGGCTACTACACACATGCCATTTGCACACACCAAAATAAACTATTACATGCATAATTACATAGGTGGCTACTACACACATGACATTTCCACACACCAAAGTCAACTATATATTATATGCATAATTAACTAGGATAAACGATCATCTGATCATCATCTACTTCTTGTGACGCTTGCCGCTACTGCTCTGCTTGTGGCTTGATCCGGCCTCATCGATTTCGGTAACGAGGCACTTCCTCATGTCAATGATCCGCCTGTGCATCTCCTAGCATGTGCACACACTCTTGGCCGCGAACCTGAGGTGAGGTTCATCCAGTTGCCACATCTAGGCCCCATGGCAGGATACAGACGTGTTCTGTTGGCATCCTGTTTCATCTTTTTGCAGTATGGGTCGATGATGGCCGAGGCGAGTTCAACCAGGGAGTCCTTCTTCGTGCTTCCACGGACCCTATAGTGCTCACAGATTCGACAAGGTTCTTGTAGGACAAGCCTGTAACCCTAAGTGCTTTTACATCGTCGGTCGTTTTCACCATAGCGAACTTGTAGTCAGTGCTGTTGACAAACCTGGCAAAACGATCACAAGGCTCTATGGCTATGCAGTAGTGGTAGATGAGGACATGATGGCGCATGCACAACTGGGTGACGGCAACCTTCTTACCTTCGCTGGGAAGATCGACGATGTACTAGAGGTTGATGCCGACCACCTTGTACTTGTCTCCAGCAAGCAACTGCTCCACGGTGTTGTTGTAGTCCTCCACCACGGCCAGGTCGATGGTGTACACCACCATGAGATCCATCTCCCTCGCGTGGGTCTCGACTTTATGCTCGCCGAACTCCATTGGAGCGCCGCTAGATATCCTCTCTGTATGTGTCGTTGTGGGTGTGCTTGTTGTGTTGTGGGCCGAGATCGAAAGGTTGAAGAGACTAAGGTTATAATGACCGCAAGAATTAATGGGGAAGCTTGATGGACTGGAATATCCACACACCCGGATGGTAGTTCTAATTTGCAATGTGTAACTCCATCTTGCTGCATGTAATTGCATCATGGCAACGCGCGCGGCGCAACCGCATGCATATGGGCCCCAACGTGATCATGCGCAGGCCCCAACCGCTGGCAGAGCACGCGTGTAGGGACACGAGCAGAGTGCTCCGCGGCACCTCAATGGCGAGCAACCATATATATGCATATAGAAGTTGAACACGCAAGGAAAAGTTGTCCACAAGCCAAACACGTGGAGGTACGCGAGCAGAGTGCGCTGATGTCTGCTAGAACTACATCAGTATTTCCCCAAAGAGGAAGGAATGATGCAATATAGCGATGGTAGGTATTTCCCTCAGTGATGAGTTCAAGGTTATCGAACCAGTAGGAGAACCTCCTTACACCACGTAAACAGCACCGGCACACAAATAACAAATACTCGCAAATCGACGTGTTAAAGGGGTTGTCAATCCCCTCCGGGTACGGCGCCTCAAGATAGGTAATAACGTGAGGTAAAAGTGGTAGATAGGATAAATAGATTGCGGAACAAATAAATTGCAGCAAGGTATTGCAGCGCTCGGTGGCGGTTCTTGTAGATGAGAAGAGAGGACTGTTCTACGTATCTTCCCGAGGTGGCCGAAACAAAAGTCCAAAACAAGCAATAAATTAAAGCGCTCGCGGCGTGTGCGGCGGACTGCTCATAGTTGTCCTGTCTAATCAAACAGCTGCCCGTGGTAGTAAATGGTTAGTTGAACACCCACAGTTGGACTAATATGACTGTTGGTGATAATAACGTGGTGGCTATTTTTTAAAAATGCCTAGGAAAATCAATGTATAAAAAGGTGAAACGAACCCTAAATAATTTCATATGTTTAGCACAATTGCATGTTGCCTCTGTAAAATAAATCAAGGCGGGAAGATACAGTGTATGTCGTTTGTAGGACATTCAAAATCAATTCTCAAGATCTGGCTACGGATTATTAGCACACACGCTAACCCTAGTCGAATTATTAGCAAAAAATCGTTTGTACAGAACAAACAATTAATCACTAACCATAGATACCATTCAAACAATCAGTACACTACACGGATCTAACGGATCTTACTCTGATTCCATGGACTGGGTGAACATAACCAAGGGTTTCTTTTCCCAACAAAGGGGGGGACTAACCGGTTTTCTGTTTGAGTCGGAGTTGTTGCCGGAGAAGCTGTGGACCTTTGGCTACGGCTGGGGAGGCACGACGATGGCGATGAAGTCAAGGTCACGCTGCTGCCCGCGCAAGACCTCGTCGGCGGTGACATCAACCTCTGCGCCCAGCTTCATGTGTTGTGCAGGTGCTTCACCAGCCCCGGCGTCCCCACTCCCACCGATGGTGCGCTTCGGCAAAATCCTAATACACTCCATGCAGCGGTGACAAGTATGGCCGGGGTGTGCGGCCACCTATTATGACCAGCGGATCGGGTACGCCATTAATATGGAGCAGTGGGAGCGAGGTGGGCGGCAGTCAAAGGGTTGGCTGCCCTCTCGGTGAGACTGTGCAGCGGACTGCTAGCACGCCTACCGTCATTTCACGCAGCTCCTAGCACCCCCCATGATGAGTGCGTAGCGAACACGCGCATGCCTCGGCCTCCCGGTCTGCCTGCTAGCATGCATCTCGTCAACTCACGCATGCTCGTACGGCACACAGGACGCATGCGCGACACATATAACATCGATTTTTTCCTTTTTGATGATTAATTATGCCGCTTTATTGCTTAACCAAAGCACGTCACTTACATTGTTGGTTTAATGCACACGGTTCGAATAAAGAGTTTGTTTGCGATATTGGTTGATAATTATTTTTGATTTCCTGTATGTAAGAAGATTATATCAAAACTTGCCTCAGATTTGAAAAAAAATATCACAGTATCTTGGTGTCCATATGACACCACGATAAGTTTCATGAATTTCAACTTAGTTTTGGATTTATTGGATTTTAAAATCAAGATTCTAGATGTTAGAAGTTTCTTGCATGGGGACTAAACATCCACCCAGGGACACGTACACATATGATTTTGCAATCCATTTTCGTGCACTATCACGGGTCTCATGTAGATCAAATTTGATTTTTCACATTTAAATCCCTGGGAAATCAATCAGTGTATAAAAAAGGGACAGATGTTATCTATTTTTCAATTTTCAACACTAAACACTTTGGTCGCATGTTCGCTGCAGAAAATTTTTGACATGCATCTTTGGGCCACATGCACGCGGTGGTCCTTATTCCATAGTCCATCAAATCCTTACCCAAAACTTCAAAACTTCACAACAAAAAACTCAACAAAAAATCTTATGAGATCCGTTAGTATAAGAAAATAAATCACCACTTTAAGGTACTATTGTGAAACCATTATTTATTTATATAGGTGTAATATCTACTATATTCCAACTTCTCCATGGTTCATACCGCCAATACTACCCATAGATTCATCAAAATAAGCAAACAACACAAAGAAAACAGAATCTATCAAAACAGAACAGTCTGTTGCAATCAGAGAACTTCGAATACTTCTGTACCTCCAAAAAAACTGAAAAATTGGGACAACCTGGGAAATTTGTACATAAGAACTGTGTAAAAAAATTCAGATCAAAAGCATGCTTCTGTGAATTACGAAAATTACTTTGCTGGGCACAAAAGTTTCTGTTTTTCAGCAAGATCAAATCAACTATCACCGTAAGCCATCCCAAAGGTCTTACTTGGCCCAAACACTAACTAAAACACAAAAAAACAAAACAAAAAAAAGAAGAAAAAAATAAAATTGGCTTGCCTCCCAACAAGCGCTATTGTTTAACGCCCTTACCTAGGCATAAAACATAGATCTAGGTATTGTCATAGTAATAATAAGGCAAATCTCGAAAGCTCATCTCGTACTCCCTTCATTCAGCAGCAGGTTTTCTTTGTGGTAAGCAGAAGTAATCAAAAGGGCTAAATTTAATGGGATAAGGATCCCTAAGATCAAGCTCGGGAGGAATAGGTTCCTCCTTCAGCCCCTCATATTGTATGACCAACTCATCATTGTAAGCATTCTTTTGGCAAAAAGTCATGAGCTTATTTCCAAGAGAGAAACCCAAACTGTTGTTTTGTATAGCAAAATTTTCATTAAGTTCAGAAATTTTATCAACTAAAATATCGGTAGGGACCCTTTTTCTCAAATTTTCATTATAAGCAACATGATCGAGAGATCACAAACGCATTACTTCTTCTTGGTTAAAGAGAATCCCCTCTATGGGAGGACGACCACCATCTACTTTGTAATGTGCAAATTTTTCACTAGCTTCTTTCATAATAAATATAAACTCATGGGCTAGAAATATAGTGGTGGGCGCGCTTAACAGAAGAATGCTCAATATTAGAAAACTCTAGAAAAATCCTTTGTATGCATGGGTGCATATGAATAAATTGTCTTTCAAGTTCAACTACAAGCAAAGATATAGCATCCACGAGACTATTAATTTTATGGAGAATAGATCCACCTAACGTGGGTAGCGCACCGGCACAAGTAAAGAAATCTTGAATAGCCCCTTTTCCAATAATATTGCCTATGCGAAGTTTTTTAGTGTGCAAGATAGTAGATTCTTCATGAGGATTAATATTAGAAAAATAATCAAAGTTTCCCTCATCATTACTACCATCTTTTTTAGCAATAATCTCCCCGGATTCAGACATGATGGCGATGAACCAATCTAGCAAACAGGCAAACAAAAAGAAAGCGATAAGATGAATGGAAGAAGGGCGAAAGAAAAGGGCGAATCTTTTCGAAAATCGTTTTAGAAGTGGGGGAGAAGAAAACGAGAGGCGAATGGCGAATAATGTAATGCAAGAGATGAGAGTTTTATGATGGGTACTTGGTATGTCTTGAGTTGGCGTAGATCTCCCCGGTAACGGCGAAATTCTTCCTGCTACTTGTTGAGCTTGCGTTGATTTTTTCCTTGAAGAGGAAAGGGTGATGCAGCAAAGTAGAGATAAGTATTTCCCTCAGTTTGAGAACCAAGGTATCAATCCAGTAGGAGAAGAATGCACAAATCACCAATACCTGCACAAACAATCAAACAACTTGCACCCAACGTGATAAAGGGGTTGTCAATCCCTTCACGGTTACATGCAAAAGTGAGATCTGATAGAGATAGATAAACAAAGATAAAATATTTTGGGGGTTTTTGGTTTATAGATCTGAAAATAAAAGAATGAAAAATAGTAGATTAGAAACTAGTATGATGGAAAATAGACCCAGGGGCCATAGGTTTCACTAGAGGCTTCTCTCATGAAGGCAAATAATACGGTGGGTGAACAAATTACTGTTGAGCAATTGATAGAAAAGCGCAAAGTTATGACGATACTACAGAAATGATTATGCAATATAGGCATCACGTCCGTATCAAGTAGACCGACTCCTTCCTGCATCTACTACTATTACTCCACACATCGACCGACTCATGCCTGCATCTAGAGTATTGAGTTCATAAAGAACAAAGTAACACATTAAGTAAGATGACATGATGTAGAGGAATAAACTCAAGCAATATGATGTAAACCCCATCTTTTTATCCTTGATGGCAACAATACAATACGTGCCTTGCTACCCCTACCTTGTCACTGGGTGAGGACACCGCAAGATTGAAACCAAAGCTAAGCGCCTCTCCCATTGCAAGAAAAACCAATCTAGTTGGCCAAACCAAACCAATAATTCGAAGAGAAATACAAAGATGCTAAATCATGCATATAAGAATTTAGGGAGATTCAAATAATATTCATAGATAAGCTGATCATAAATCCACAATTCTTCGGATCTAGACAAACACACCGCAAAAGAGTATTACATTGGATAGATCTCCAAGAACATCGAGAAGAACATGGTATTGAAAATCAAATAGAGAGAAGAAGCCATCTAGCTACTAGATATGGACCCGTAGGTCTGTGGTGGACTACTCACGCTTCACCGGAAGGGCAATAGAGTTGATGTAGATGCCCTCTGTGATCGAATCCCCCTCCGGTAGGATGCCGGAAAAGGCCCCTAGATGGGACCTCACGGGAACAGAAGGTTGCGACAGTGGAAAAGTGTTTCCGTGGATGCTTCTGGTGGTTTGGGAATATTTGTGAATATATAGGAGGAAGATCTAGGTCGGGGGGTCACGAGGGGCCCACAAGGTAGGGGGGCACGCCGTACCCTCTGGGTGCGCCCTCCACCCTTGTCACCACCTCGTGGCTCTTCCGACTTGCACTCCAAGTCTCCTGGGTGTTTTTTGGTCCAAGAAAAATCATCATGAAGTTTTATTCCGTTTGGACTCCGTTGAGTATTCCTTTTCTGTGAAGCTCAAAAACAGGGAAAAATCAGAAACTAGCACTAGGATGTAGGTTAATAGGTTAGTCCAAAAAATAATATAAAATAGCATATTAATGCATATAAAACATCCAAAACAAATAATATAATAGCATGGAACAATCAAAAATTATAGATACGTTGGAGACGTATGAAAGTGTTCCTGACAAGGACGAAGGATGGACGGTCAATCATCCACAGGCACTGGCCTAAAGTTGCAAAGACCTTCAACATCAATGAAGGCTCAACATTCGCCTTCCGCTTCAGTAGCTTTCCAGATGAAATTCATCTGTCTATGTACCATGTATGATGCTAATTTCAAAAGGTTATAGATGTTGCATGTGAACCTTGGTGCTGGTGTAGTTGTGTAATGGGGTAGCTGAGTGCTGAAGCTATATGATGTTGTACTCTGATGTATTTCAATTATGAAATCCTGCTTCCTTAATATGAAAATGAAATATATTGTGTGCTTAATATGAAATATCAATTAGATTAATTAATGGATAATTAATAATAGGGCAATTAGCCTGCTAATTGGATTTTTCTATTGCAAACGGTTATTGAGAAAACACTGTGGGCGATGACCTCATGCAATGCACACAGTTTCTAGGAATTAACCGTGTTGGATCAATGAACAATCACAGATGACATGCTCTTGAAAACTGTTTGCGTTAGGCCACCTTGCGCAAACGTTTACCATATAAAAAGTGTGTGTGATGGAGAACCTTTGCCACACAGTTTCTTCTACACACCGTGTGTGATACATTCAATAACGCAAATGATAAAATTGATTAATATCATGTGCAATGACAACATTATCACAAACGATTTAATGGGGAAAATTGTGTATGATGTACCTGTGAACGGAAACGTTTTCCTTGGAGTGAGTGTATGGGATGTATATACGAATGGAAACGTACTTCTTTTATTAACTGTGTGGGACGTACATAATAACGGAATTGTATTCCTTGGATTGACTGTGTGGAATGTACATACGAACGGAAACGTTTAGCGGGGACAGACTGTGTGGGATGTACTTACGATCGGAAATGATTTGGCTTGTATAATTTATTTTTTTAACACAATTGTACTTATAACCGTATTTGATCGCTCTACAGTCGCACACGACCTCATTTTGCCGAGCGTGTGTGCCAGGAGGGCATATCCCTGACGGTTTCTAGGTCGTGTGGGAAGGACCCCCTATTACAGTCACTCACTAGGTGACGGTTCAGAACGTCGTCACGGAAAGGGGTTAAAAATTGTTTGTATAGCACCTCGTTGTACCAGTGCATAAACCAAAAGGCATACGCCTATAAGCAAAGGTACTAAAAGGGCACATAAGAGTAGTCTTTTCTTGACCCTCTTTTGACACAGGTATTTTAGAGAAACCAGAAAAACCATCTAGAAAGCAAAAATGTGTATGTTTTGATAGTCTTTCTAACATTTGATCAATAAAAGGTAGAGGGTAATGGTCTTTCCTAGTAGATTTGTTTCATTTGCGAAAATCAATAACCATTCTATAACCTGTAACAATTCTTTGTGGGATCAATTCATTCTTATCATTTGGAACAACAGTAATACCTCCCTTCTTAGGGACACAATGAATGGGACTTACCCATCTACTATCAGCAATAGGATAAATTATACATGCTTCCAGAAGCTTTAATATTTCTTTCCTTACCACTTCTTTCATCTTAGGATTCAACCATTGTTGATGATCAACAACTGGTTTGGCATCATGCTCCATATTAATTTTGTGCTGACATAGAGACCAATGCCCTTAAGATCATCAAGAGTATATCCAATAGCGGCACGGTGCTTCTTCAGAGTTTTCAATAATCTCTTTTCCTCATGTTCTGAAAGGTTAGCACTAATAATAACAGGATATATCTTTTTCTCATCAGATAGGCATATTTCAAAGTATTTCAAAGTATTAGGTAATTATTTAAGCTCAAACATGGGATCACCCTTGGGTGGACAAGGTTCCCCTAGAATCTCAACCGGCAAGTTGTGTTTCAAAATAGGCATTTGTTTAAAGAATATTTCATCTAATTCCTTCCTTTCATTCATGAACATGCCATTTTCATGGTCTAGCAAATATTGTTCTAAAGGATCAGTAAGAGGCACAGCAATAGAAGCAAGACCAATAATTTCATCTCTATTAGGTAATTCTTTATCATGAGGTGGTCTATGAAATTTAGAGAAATTAAACTCATGGGACGCATCCCCAAAACTTACAGTAACAGTTTCTTTCTCGCAATCTATCTTAGCATTAACAGTGTTCAAGAATGGTCTACCAAATATAATGGGACAAAAATCATCTTGTGGAGAACCAAGAACAAGAAAATCAGTAGGGTATTTCACTTTCCCACACAAGACTTCAACATCTCTAACAATCCCAATTTGTGATATGGTATCACTATTAGCAAGATTAATAGTAACATCAATATCTTCTATTTCAGTAGGTGCAATATCATTCATAATTTCTTGATATAAAGTAAAGGGAATTACTCTCACACTAGCACCCACATCACATAAGCCATGATCACAATGATCTCCTATTTTAACAGAAACAACATGCATGCCAACAATAGGTCTATGTTTATCCTTATTATCGGGCCTTCTAGTAGCTTCATCACAGAAATAAATAATATGCCCATCAATATTATCGACCAAGAGATCTTTAACCATAGCAATACTAGGTTCAACTCTAATTTTTTCAGGGGGTGTAGGTGTTCTAGTATAACTCTTACGAACCACAGTTGAAGCTTTAGCATGTTCCTTTATTCTAAGAAGCAAAGGTGGTTTCTCAATATAAGCAGTAGGAATAACAGGATCAACATTAGAAGTAATAGTTTCTTCTTCAGCTTTAATAAGTTCTACTACTTTTACTTAAATGGGAGGACAATATTTAAACCACTTCTCCTTAGGGAGATCAACATGAGTAGCAAATGATTCACACAAAGAAGCTCCTATCTCAGAGTCAAGTCCATATTTAGTGCTAAATTCACGAAAAGCATCAGTATCCATACAAGATTTAACACAATCAAACTTAAGCTTTATACCTGACTCCTTACCTTCATTGAGCTCCCAATCTTCAGAGTTGCGTTTAATTATTTCCAATAAATCCCATTTGAATTCAATAGTCTTCTTCATAAAAGAACCAGTACAAGAAGTATCAAGCATGGATTGATCATTACAAGAAAGTCGAGCATAAAAATTCTGAATAATAATTTCTCTTGCGAGTTCTTGATTGGGGCATGAATATAACATTGATTTAAGCCTCCCCCAACCTATAGAGATACTTTCTCCTTCACGAGGCCAAAAATTATAAATATAATTCCGATCATGATGAACCAGATGCATAGGATAAAACTTCTGATGAAATTCCAATTTCAATCGGTTGTAGTTCCAAGTCCCAATATCATCGCATAGCCTATACCATGTCAATGCCTTCTCCTTCAAAGATGAAGGGAAGATTTTCTTCTTGACTTCATCTTCGGGCAAACCTGCAAGCTTAAATAATCCACAAACTTCATCCACATAGAATATTAGAACGTAATGTTCCATCTCCTGCAGAAGGATTAGCTAGCAGTTTCTCTAACATACCCAAAGTAATTTCATAATAAATATTTACAGTAGGTTTAGTAGGTTGTGGGGCAACTCTTTTCTCTTCCGGTCAGGGTGAAGATACCCCAAAAAAACATCAGAGGATGATTCTCCATAGTAAAAAAGTGACAATAAATTTTAGCACACTATATAAATTTTTCCTTACCAAAGGCGCTTCACTCCCCGGCAACAGCGTCAGAAAAGAGTCTTGATGACCCATACGTATAGGGGATCTATCTAGACCTTTCGTTAAGTAAGAGTGCCAAACGCAACGAGGAGCAGAAGGAAATGACAAGCGGTTTTCAGCAAGGTATTCTCTGCAAGCACTGAAATTATCGGTAACAGATAGTTTTATGATAAGATAATTCGTAATGGGTAACAAGTAACAAGTGTGACTAAGGTGCAGCAAGGTGGCCCAGTCCTTTTTATAACAAAGGACAAGCCTAGACGAACTCTTATATCAAGCAAAGCGCTCCCGAGGACACATGGTGTCCTGGAATTAACACGTCAGATGTCCTCATGGAAGGACTTAGTCGCAGAGCCATCGCAACGGGTTAGCTTGAAGGGGTTACACCGGACAAGGGACACGAGAGTTTATACTAGTTCGCCCCTTCGATGAAGGTAAAATCCTATGTCTAGTTGTGATGGGATTGATTGGATTTTGATGACCAGGGAGCAAACACGCCTGCCTGAATCTCGAGTTGTTGTTTTCTTCTCCCTAAACCGCCACTGGGTCGTCCCTTTATATACATAGGTTGCCGCCCGGCCGGTCTACAGATTCCCGAGGCCGACTCATACAAGTGTCCGGCTCGGTCTCTCCTTTCCTAACTTACATTACAAGCTACATAACCATGGCGGTTTACTACTATGGGCCTTAATCCGCCCTTGGGCTCTGGGCCTCTAAGCTTCATTAGTAAAACGCCATCTTCTGAATCTTCATGGGCTTCAACGTAGTCGAGGGTGAACCGGGCCCTCCTGGCCGGTTTACACTTAGTAGTTATATCCCCAACATTAGGCCCCAGATTGATTTGAACCTGTTCATATCAATCTTCAATACTTTGAAGAAATCTTGTGAACATTTTCTTATATTCTCGTAAACCGCCATGTTGTCTTCTCCTGTAAACCTTGTTAAACCGCCGTGACGTCATCCTCTGGATACAGCAACGGCCCATCATGACATCATCTCTATATAAAAAGATTTAAAAAGATTCCCCTCATTAATGGTATCCCGAAAATCGAGGCAACAGGCGCGCCCTCTCTGCCACTTCAGGCTCCTCGATTCTTGCGCCTGCCCTTTATCCTTTTCTCCTTATAAATAAAGTCCGAGGGTCCTTTTCTTTCTTCCCCTTCCGTGCCTTCTTCTTCCTCGCGACGCCCAAGCTCTGAAGCTCCGCCGCCGCCCCCGACCCCTGAGAACTGCATCGACAAAGGCCACTGCATCAACCTGAAACAAACCAGAGCTCGCGGCGTCCCTCCGCAGTAGATCTGCACTGGTAAGTTTTCTCTTTCCTGCATCTTTAGATCTATGCTAGGGTTCACGAGTTCGTCTGTACAGTTCTTCGTTTTCCTTCTCACTTCTTCATTTTTCCTTCTGCCGTGGTTGCTTTGATCCAATAGTAGCGTAGATCTCGTGCGGTAGTTACTACGCATCCATTTTTAGTACTAGTAGCTCTTCCCTTTCTTTTGTAGAGCGCACGACCTTCTCTGTTATGCTTAACGCCATTATAAGTCGCAGTAATTTTTCTTTATGGAAGCATGGTAGATCCAAATAAATTTCATCATTGTGTGGAACCTGTTTCTGTCAACACTTAGCAAATTTTCATCTCTGTCTCCTCCACCTAAGGGCGGTTTAAACTTTTAGCAGTTGGTAATCCGCCACCTATCATTAGCCCTCGCTTTAAACCGCCATTTTGATATGAATAGCAATTTCCGGTTTATCTCACACATATGCCTTGATCAAATTTTCCGGTTTAACACCAACTAATACTTCTTGAACCGTCAATCGTAAACTGGCCTTCATTTTACCTTTACAGTTTGCTGTTCAAGATGACCAAGCAATTCGCCACTTGCAACTGGGTTCCGTCCCGGATTACAGAAACACAGATCAATGGATATGTAGTGACGGGCGCTTTAGCATCAAAAAATGTCCTTCACTGGTGAGTTCCTGGCCCTGAGTGCCCTCCTGAGCCGCAGGATGGCGAAGTTATTGTTTTTATGCAGCACTTAGACCGGGGTTTCAGCCCTCCCGGGTCAAAAAATTCCCGGGATGTCCTTGCGATCTTCCAACTCCACCCACAAGATATCGGTCCAAATTCCATATCAAACATATGCTACTTTCAAGTATTTTTTGTAGTCTACCTTCAAGAAGAACCATCTGTTGAGCTGTTCCTGGACTTCTTTCATCTAAACCGCCGAAATGAATTTTCCGATGGTCCTAACACGGAACTTGGCGTGGTATCAATCCAGAAAAGGAAGGAAGTTGATTTTCCACATGCATCACACCATAGTCATCCCAAAGACTAGAACCAAACTTGGTTTTATTGTCAGAACACAGCCCCTGCTGAAGAGAATCCCTTGTCGGGTTACCGCCCTCACCGGCTTAGCAATGGCCACCCGTTACCTCGACGATTAACTGCCAAAGAGAGGCAAACTTATGCTCCTCAACTCGCCAAGCTCCGGGCTCTCATGGCCAACGGTTTAACTGGCGTTGATCTCGTTCGCCGCTGGGTTAAATGGCACATCCTGCCTTTAAGCCGCCGCTCCGGATTAATGCATGAATATACCGGCGATGCCAAGGATCCTCAACGGTTTATTGAGATTGAAGTGACTGATGACGAAGTCACCGAATCAGTGAAGAAGATGTTAGACGAGCCCATCACCATATGTAGTCAAACCGGATCGGCTCCCTTTTATGCCGCCAACAAACCGCCAGCAGTAAGACTTTAACCTTGTATTTTCTTGATCCGCCTCCGCTTTAACATTGTTCTAATAATCCTTTGTTTAACTTTCTAGGCCAATAGCTCCTTCTGGAAAAAGAAGGCTTCAGATAAACCGATAAGAGCTCCTCGTGCTAAGAGTAAAGCTGTCAAGAAAGCAGCCAAGAAGAAAACCGGCGAAGCTGCTGATCCGCCCAAAGATGCTGAAGAATCGGATAAAGAGGTCGAACTTGACTCCCTTGGCTCCTTTTTCATACATCTTATTAACAATGACTATCATCAGGATGATGCAGAGGTCAGCCGTGCGGACCATGTTGAGGTAATCTCTCTTTCCTCCGGTTCAGATCTTGTGCCAGTTCAAAGATTTCGCCGTGCAGTTCGGAAAGTGAAACGCTCTCACCCTCTTGCTTATTTGGATCCAAAATTTTCTTTAAAGAAACCGCAACCTGAAGGGTGTCGCACAACCCGACATAGTGGCCAGCAAGTCACTTCTTCCGGTTTACCGGATACTCCAACCCGGAAGCGTCGTCTAGAGGTTATTTGTTCTCCCGAAAAACGTTATCCTTTGAAGGGTTTCTTCCGATACCCACTTAATCCGTCTGATCCGAATTACCAGGCGTCCTCTAACTCGTCTAGCGGTTCATCAACCACACATCTGCCTCCCCTCAAGACCGTCGCTGGGTAAGTATATTGCTTTTCGATCTGCTTCTTCATGCATTGGTTTATCATACAGATCTTTATTTTGATGTTGCAGTGCCAAGGCTCGATTGAGCAAGAAAGCCAAGACCAGCAGTCCCTCTGACGATGTTGAACCGGAGAAGACCCCAGATAATGCTGGTGAAGATCCTGATAATGTCATGGATGAGTCCGCTCCACAAGATCCAGCTGCTGATGCCAATCCGCCGGAGGCTGATCCAGAAACACATGTTGAAACATCAAGTCCACATGCCACGCCTCCAAGTCCAATTGCTGATCCGCTGGGTTTAGCTGTTAATCCACCAAGCCCTGCTGCCAATCCGCCAAGCCCAGTCAAAGACAAGGTCAATCCACCGAGCCCAGCCAAGGATGATGATGACGTTGTTGTCACTGGTACTGCTTATACCGCCCCAGGCAATCCAGTTGCTTTATCAAAGTACACTGCCAAGGACGAATTTGCTGCTATGGGCAAGGGGAAGGGGAAGACCGATTTGTCAGACTATGTTAACCTTTCTGCTCAGGATCTTCATTCCGGATTCCTGAACCGGCTTTACACCAGCCGAGATTATGAGGCCGGTTTGGTGAATCTGATGAAGGAACGTTATGAGGTAATCTTACAAACATCATCTTATTTCTATACATTCACTGTATTGTAGCCCCCAAGGTTCGGTTTATCTCTTAAAGGTAAACCGGGGCTTTGAAGATAGAGAACACTTTGACTTCGTAGCCCCCAAGGGTAGGTTTGTCTTTTGAAGATGAACCGGGACTTTTATATTCCATACTGTATCTTGTTGGCTTTCCTTGCGTATTTTTTGGATCAAACACACATTAGCCCCCAAGTGCCAAGATTAAAACTTGTATTGATCCTTGGGACTTTAAACAATTAGTAGTAAAGAAGCAATCCGCATTAGTCCCCAAGTGCCAAGTGTATAACTGGTTATATGCTTGGGACTTTGACAATATTTGCATGCTCCTCCTTTGTCTGTAAGAGGCTGATATAAATCGCCAAGGCACTCAAATTGCCGATCTTCAAGAGAACATCAAGACCCAACAAGCAGAAACGTCCAAGGCAAAAGATGAGCTTAAAACCGCTTTGGCCGCCATGGAGCAACTCAAAGAAGGGTTCCAGAAGGAGCATGCCAACTGGGAGACAGAGAAAAATGCATTGCTGAAGCGGGCGGAAGACGCCAAATCAGCTCTTAAACCGGTGGCGGAAGAGCTAACTGGGTTGAAGCGCCAAGTGAATGCAATGACTTCTGCAGTATTTGGTAAGTAGTCTTGCCAAGACTTCGTGAATGACCATGTTTGTAATTTGCCGGTTTAACATGAAATTCTTAAACCATTATAGGTGGCTGCATTTCTCATCTGGGTTCTGATATGCGGATGAAGCTGAAGGCAACGTACACCCTGATTGAAGAATTATATAGCGGTGCCCAACGGGTTATCTGTGCAGCTTCATACAATAATCCGGCCACCACTTTGATCAAGGATACTCTAGCAAAGTTATCCATAAGGCTGGCACAGATAGAAGAGATGAATCGATCTGCTGCCAGGGCCGGCGCTTTGTTGGCACTTACCCGAGCCAAAGCATGGATAGCTGGCCTTGATCCGGTGGATATTGCCAAAGGCTTCCCCAGTGAACAAGAGAAAGGGGCAGAGTTTGACAACGAAGCCCTCAAAGCTGTGACAAGGGAGATGCGCCCTCTGGCGATTTAACTAGCAGAAGAAGCTAACTTGACGGTTCACCGGTCCTTCTACGATGCCAACAACAAACAGGTTGACACTGTCATATCGGAAGTGCAAAATCTTATTCCGCCAATCCGCAAGCACACTTACGCCCCTGATGTTGATCCGGCTGAACTTATAAGTGAAGAGGTTGCCTTTCAGGCTTTAACCCGTATTGACTGGACCACCACTGACTTCCAGCTACTGGATGAAGAAGAGGAGGCTGAACCGACGCCAGATGATCCATCAACATCACGTCAATATGGTGATGAACCCTAATCCGGCAATCTGATTGATGTGTTATGAACTTTGATCTGTGGAAAGAAGTCCATTTTTTGGGCCTTGAAGCGCCTTGTAATAGGCTAGTGAAAATACTTTGATCTGTTGCCGTCATGCACTGAGATATACTTTGTTTGATCCGCCGTAACAATTTCAGCGCTGGCTTTATATATCTTTATAATGCCATGCAATCCCTATGTCTGCATAAAAAGATCTGTGATATGGAATCACTTGATAAGGGTGGAAGCCCAAATTTGTGAGCTGTCAAGACCCTTATCCTATAATGATAGAATGAAGAAGTCACGCCGGCTTATAATGAACACCAGATGATCATACTGGCGACATATAGTCAATAGCCAGGCCGGGTTAACAAACACTGGTTTGATGAGATGGTCTGACAACTTATAGCTGAAAGCCAAGCCGGGTTAACAAACACTAGGTTAACATTATGACTGAAAACCATACCGGGTCAAAGAACACCGGTTTAAAACAAATTCATCAAAAAAGGTGAAAACTTAGCAAGAAAAGCAAACAAGAAACCATGTAGTCAAGGCTTTTCAAGGGCGGCCAGGCCCAAATTCGAGGCTTTTCATGGGCTGCCAGGCCACTGAGTTAAACCATTTTGCAAAGCCTTTTAAGATGGGCCTCCAACCAATCGTCGTTTTAACTTTGACAAGTTCAGGGTCTGTATAAGATTGACTTGTCAAACGTTCGGCGGGTCGTGCCAGGATTACCTGGATAGGAGTGGCTTACTTGATGAAAGCAGGTTAACCCGAGGTTTTAGGTGAATACACCAGGCTTCCAAGCCGTGGGTCAATACCCAATTACAAGGGTCCTTTCAAACTCTTTGTGGCTTTTGCACAAAAGAGCCCCCAAGTAACTTTGTGAGCTGTGCTCGATGGGTGCCTATGTTTGAGCTGTGTATAACATCCAGACTCTCTTTGGCCCCTTGGGAGTGAAGCTCCCAAGCTGTATTGTAGCATGATAGCCGGTTTAATGGACAAGGTGAGTCATCGCTTTGAGAGCAGAAGCCCCCTTGTAACCAAGAAATATAGGAAGAACGACAGAGGCCCTGCTTGTAGCAAGGATGCCGGTTTATTATATTGATCATAATATATACATTGTCATAATATGTACATAGGGAAAACCTATGGCTCAAGTGTAATAAGGCCGAAGGAGAGCTATGTTCCATGGCCGCCGGGTCTCCTTCTCAGAACTGCGTGAGTCTTCTCGAACGTCAATGAGGTAGTAAGATCCATTGTGCAGATTTTTGTTGACCACAAAGGGTACTTCCCAAGGTGGGGATAACTTGTGCATATCGGTCTGATCCTAGATGAGCCGAAGCACTAAGTCGTGTTTTAACCCGGCGGCTGTGATAACGCCGCAGGTCTTGTTGATAAACCGCCGACCGAGCCAAAGCCATGTCCCGTTCCTCATCTAACAGGTCCAACGCCTCTTGACGCGCTTGCTCATTATCCGCTTCAACGTAATTGGCAACCCAGGGCGAGTCATGACGAATATCACTTGGGAGGACAGCCTCAGCCCCGTAAACCATGAAGAAAGGTGTATAACCCGTGGATCGGTTTGGGGCGGTGTTTATACTCCATAACACAGATGGTAACTCCTCCACCCAACAACCCAGCATCCGCTGCAAAGGAACCATAAGCCTGAGCTTAATACCCTTCAAGATCTCTTGATTCACCCTCTCGGCTTGACCATTGGACTGAGGATGAGCCACAGACGCTACATCAAGCCGGATGTGCTCTCGTTGGCAGAACTCCTCCATCTCACCTTTAGAAAGGTTTGTGCCATTATTAGTGATGATGCTGTGTGGAAACCCAAAACAGAAAATGATCTTCTTGAGAAATTGAACCGTCGTGGCTACATCACACTTACTGACAGGCTCCGCTTCAACCCATTTAGTGAACTTTTCAACCGCCACCAACAGGTGGGTCTTCTTATCCTGGGAGCACTTAAAAGGTCCCACCATATCAAGACCCCAAGTGGCAAATGGCCAAGTGATAGGAATCATCCATAGCTCCTGAGCCGGAACATGAGCTCGACGTGAAAATTTCTGACAAGCGTCACACCGCTTTACTAGATCCTCCGCATCAGCATGAGTTGTCAACCAAAACGCATGACGAAAAGCTTTAGCCAGGAGGGATTTTGAACCGGCATGGTGACCACAGTCCCCTTCATGGATTTCACGTAGAATCTCTTGTCCTTCTTCAGGGGAAATACAACGTTGAAAAACGCCTGAAACACTACAACGGTGTAACTCGCTTTTGTGAATAACCATGGATTTGGACCGCCGGATTATCTGTCTAGCAAAAACCTCATCGTCTGGTAACTCGCCCCTGTTTAGATACGCCAAATATGGAACCGTCCAATCCGAAGTAGTATGTAAAGCGGCCACAACCTGGGCCTCCGGATCAGGAACAGCTAAATCCTCATCTGTAGGCAACTTAACAGACGGGTTATGCAAGATATCTAAAAAGGTATTGGGTGGTACCGGTTTACGCTGAGATCCCAGCCGGCTTAAAGCATCTGCTGCCTCGTTTTTGCGCCGGTCAATGTGCTCAACCTGATAACTCTTAAAGTGACCTGCTACAATATCCACCTCGCGTCTGTAAGCCACCATTAGTGGATCCTTAGAATCCCAAGTACCAGAAACTTGCTGAGCCACCAGATCAGAATCTCCAAAACAGCGAACCCGACTTAAGTTCATTTCCTTAGCCACCCGGAGACCGTGGAGTAAGGCCTCGTACTCAGCTGCATTCTTAGTACAAGGAAACATTAAGCGGAGAACATAACAAATTTTATCACCTCGAGGGGAAGTAAGAACAACTCCAGCCCCCGAGCCCTCCAATTGCCTAGATCCATCAAAGTGAATGGTCCAGTATGTATTATCCGGTTTGTCCTCTGGTGCCTGTAACTTGGTCCAATCATTGATGAAGTAAACAAGAGCCTGTGACTTGATTGATGTCCGAGGCATATACTTCAATCCGTGCGGGCCAAGCTCAATTGCCCACTTTGCAACCCGGCCAGTCGCCTCCCTGTTCTGAATTATATCGCCCAAAGGGGCTGAACTGACCACTGTCATGGGATGGCCTTGAAAGTACTGTTTGAGCTTCCGACTTCCATAAAACCCCCATAAACCAGCTTCTGCCAATGCGGATACCGTTGCTTTGACTCGATAAGTACTTCGCTGATGTAGTAAACCGGCCGTTGAGCCGGCTATTCCTTACCAGCCTCTCTGCGCTCCACCACAATTGCCACGCTGACAGCACGGGCATTAGCAGCCACGTACAATAACAAGGGCTCTTTGTCAACCGGAGCTGCAAGAACCGGCGGTTCAACCAACTGCCACTTTAAGTCCTCAAACGCCGCATCAGTTGCATCACTCTAGACGAAATCGTCTGTCTTTTTCAACATATGATATAGAGGAATTGCTTTCTCTCCCAAATGGCTGATAAACCGGCTAAGGGCCGAAATTCGACCCGCCATGCGCTGAACATCATTGATACACTTCGACTTAGCCAAAGATGTAATCGCTTTGATTTTTTCCAGATTAGCCTCAATGCCTCTGTTGGACACCAGAAAGCCTAAGAGCTTGCCTGCCGGAACACCAAAAACACACTTGTCCGGATTAAGCATCATTTTGTAAACCCGGAGATTGTCAAACGTTTCCTTGAGGTCATCTATCAAGGTTTCCTTCTTCCTGGATTTTACCACAATGTCATCCACATAGGCATGAACATTACGCCCAATCGGCGTGTGAAGACAATTTTGCACACAATGCTGATAAGTTGCCTGGGCACTCTTGAGCCCAAAGGGCATAGAAACATAGCAGAAGGCTCCAAAGGGAGTGATGAAGGTTGTCTTCTCCTGGTCCTTAACTGCCATTTTAATCTGATGATAACCTGAATAAGCATCCAAGAAACTCAGGAGCTCACAACCCGCCGTCGCATCAATAATCTGATCAATACGCGGGAGAGCAAAAGGATCTGCTGGACAAGCCTTGTTCAAATCTGTGTAGTCCACACACATAAGCCAAGTGCCGTTTTTCTTAGGTACGAGCACCGGATTAGCCAACCACTTGGGGTGAAACACTTCGATGATAAACCCAGTAGCCAACAGCCGGGCTACCTCTTCACCAATGGCCTTGCATCTTTCCTCGCTAAACCGCCGAAGAAATTGCTTGACCGGTTTAAACTTGGGATCAATATTGAGAGTGTGCTCAGCGAGTTCCCTCGGTACACCTGGCATGTCAGAAGGCTTCCATGCAAAAATGTCCCGGTTCTCACGGATGAACTTGATGAGCGCGCTTTCCTATTTCAGATCCAGATTGGTGCTGATGCTAAACTGTTTGGATGAATCACCAAGTTTAGTCTCATCAGCCGGTTTGAACTTCAGGGTTGGGTCATGCTCAGTGGTGGGCTTCTTCAAAGGAGTCATGTCTGCCGGATCAACATTGTCCTTATAAAACTTCAGCTCCTCCGTAGCACAAACCGACTCAGCGTAAGCCGCATCCCCTTCCTTGCAATCCAAAGCGATCTTTCAACTTCCATGTACTGTTATAGTTCCCTTGTGACCCGGCATTTTAAGCTGTAAATAGATATAGCAGGGTCTCGCCATGAATTTTGCGTAAGCTGGCTGTCCAAACAGTGCGTGATACGGGCTCTGGATTTTTACCACTTCAAAGGTCAACTTTTCAGACCTAGAATCATGCTCGTCTCCAAACACAACCTCCAAAGAGATCTTGCCAACAGGATATGCCGATTTACCTGGTACTACACCATGAAATACAGTGTTGGACGGTTTAAGACTTTTGTCTGTCAACCCCATGCAACGAAAAGTCTCATAGTACAGGATGTTGATACTGCTCCCTCCATCCATCAGGACTTTGGTAAACTTGTAACCTCCCACCTGAGGTGCTACTACCAAAGCCAGTTGACCCGGATATTCAACACGGGGCGGATGATCCTCTCTGCTCCACACAATGGGCTGCTTGGACCACCGTAAATAACGTGGCACTGCCGGTTCAACAGCATTAACTGCCCTTTTGTGAAGCTTCTGACCTCACTTACATAGGCTAGTAGTGAACACATGATACTGCCCACCATTCAACTGCTTGGGGTGACTTTGATAACCTGATTGCTGCTGATTCCCTTGATTATTCTGTTGGCCATTACCACCTTGGTTATGCTGGTTGCCCTGATTATTCTGAAATCCAGAGCTTGAACCACCGCCACCATGAAAACCTGGACCTGAACCGCCCGACGGACCCTGATCATACCGGAAGACATCGGAATTCTTGAACTCCTTCATGATATAACAATCTTTCCATAGATGTGTGGAAGGGGCCTCCTTGGTCCCATGCTTTGGGCAGGGCTGGTTCATCAAACGTTCCAGATTCATCGCTCCACCGCGCTGGGGCGGTTTACCTTTACGACGCTGCATATTGGTGTTAGCCACAAGATCTGAATTATCTGCCTTGCGCTTACCATTATTCCCATGACCTCCTTGGTTGTGATGCTGTCCCTTTGCACCACCATTCTTCTTTCCCTTCTCCGGCTTCTCATCATCAGAATCGGGATCCTTGGTATTATCAGAATCGGCATACTTGACCAAGGCTGCCATAAGGGTTCCCATGTCATTGCAGTGGCGCTTAAGCCGTCCCAACTTCATCTTTAGTGATTTAAACCGGCAATTATGCTCCAGTGTTATAATAGCTTGCCCGGCGTTAATCCGGTCGGACGAATGCAATGCTTCTGAAACCCGGCGTACCCAATGAGTTGTTGACTCGTTCTCCCCTTGAACACAAGCATCCAGATCCACAATGGACATGGGCTGTTTGCACGTGTCTTTGAAATTGGCTATAAACCGGGCCTTCAACTGCTCCCATGACTCGATGGAGTTAGCTGGTAAATTTTTCAACCAAGTACGGGCTGTCCCTTCCAACATCATCGTCAAGTACTTTGCACAGACCGCTTCATCCACATCTAGCATCTCCATTGCCATCTCATAACTCTCGACCCATGCCTCAGGTGGCTGATCCGCAGTATAATTAGGCACTTTACGTGGACCCTTGAAATCCTTGGGCAGACGCACATTACGGAGAGCCGGAATAAGACACTGCACTCCCCAGGAACTGAAGGCAAGCCCGGTGCCTCGGTCTACTGACGCCGCTGGCTGAACCGGGGCGGGTTGATGACGACCCAAAGCGCCTCCCTTCGTGCTCTGCCATTATCCACCACATCTTGAGCATTACGATGCCGCGCACTGCTAGACACTTCCGGTTCATCCATGTGCCTGCTATAGCTTGGGCTCGGATGAGGGGTTGAATGAATTTTATCCCGGCTATAGGAATAAGCCTGCTGCTGCACCACGACGGTTTGAAGAAGGTCCCTAGCCTGTCGCGTTTCAATCGCCGCTAGTGAATCGCCCTCCATCGGAATGGCTGCCAGGCGAGATGCTGCGTCAATCATGTTATCCAAAGGGCTCGAGAAGTGACTCGGCGGTGTAGACACATATTATGGCGGGTTATCCATTCACCGAGGTGGTTCCGTCATCCGTGGTTGATCCGGCGCTGCCCTAGGCGCATCGGTCCGATTTGCAGCTGCTGGATTGCTCGGCCCAGCGCCTGGTGTTTGAAAGAGGTTCAGTCCTTCGTAGACCGACGGCAGACGAGACCGGTACTTCCTTCGCATTACATCATCTGATGCGTTTTGATCCAGCATGTGTCGGTAATTCTGCGCCTGTATCTACTGTGACTGGGCATCTAAAGCGGCCCTTTCTTCAGCCATCCTAGCATCCTCAATTGCCAGGTCCTCCTTAGCCCGCGTTATCTGGTCCTTCAGCTTCACAATGTCCGCATTGTGCTGATCCTGCGTCTCTGGGGTAACCGCTGTGGTTAACAAGGTCGCCCAGGCATCCATCAACCCAGAGAGGACTTGAGCCGGTCGGCGCGCCAGGGCTCCTACCTCGGCCACTGATCCGGTATTCATTGCCGCTGTAGATGAAGACTACAAAGTGGGCTGTGTTCCGGCCATGTACACAGTAACCCGACTTGACGGTTCAAGGAGGTCCGGAATACTGTTGCCATCGGAATATCCTTTGAACACACCATCATGAATCTGGTATAGGGACTCGGTCTCACCAGTGGATGATTCGCCGTCAGAATAAACAGTCGTCTCGCCTTCAGACACCAGTTCGGATCCGATCCCATGGACACATCCTACAAACGCACGCTTCACGGCAGGTTTAACCCGGGCTGGACTCACATGCTGAGCCGTCTCGACAAGGTCGGTGCAGATGTCCGGCTCAGGGCCCGGTTCGCCGATCTTGCCAATGAAGACATGAATTCCGCCAAAGGGGACCCGGTATCCATACTCGATTGAACCGGCCTCGGGCCCCCATCCTTTGTCGTCGATGTAGAGCTTGCCGCGACGACTCTTGGTCATCCGGCCAACCACGTATCCCTTGAGTCCTTCAGAGCTACCCTTCAAGAACTCGAAACCATCGTGCGATAGCCCCACAGTGGGCTCCAACTATCGTGGAATTAACATGTCAGATGTCCTCATGGAAGGACTTAGTCGCAGAGCCATCGCAACGGGTTAGCTTGAAGGGGTTAAACCGGACAAGGGACACGGGAGTTTATACTAGTTCGGCCCCTTCGATGATGGTAAAAGCCTACGTCTAGTTGTGATGGGATTGATTGGATTTCGATGACCAGGGAGCAAACACGCTTGCCTGAATCTCGAGTTGTTGTATTCTTGTCCCTAAACCGCCGCCGGGTTGTCCCTTTATATACATAGGTTGCTGCCCAGCCGGTCTACAAATTCCCGAGGCCGACTCATACAAGTGTCCGGCTCGGTCTCTCCTTTCCTAACTTACATTAACCATGGCGGTTTACTACTATGGGCCTTAATCCGCACTTGGGCTCTAGGCCTCTAAGCTTCATTAGTAAAATTCCATCTTCTGAATCTTCATGGGCTTCAATGTAGTCGAGGGTGAACCGGTCCCTCCTGGCCGGTTTACACTTAGTAGTTATATCCCCAACACATGGGAATTACTGTCAAGTTAGTTTTCATTATGCTCATATGATTCGTGTTTGTTACTTTGATAATTTGATATGTGGGTGGACCGGTGCTTGGGTCCTGTCCTTACTTGGACAAGCCTCTCACTTATGATAATCCCTCTCGCAAGCATCCGCAACTAAGAAACAAGAATTATTATAAATCTAACCATAGCATGAAACATGTGGATCCAAATCAGCCCCTTACGAAGCTACGCATAAACTAGGGTTTAAGCTTCTATCACTCTAGCAACCCATCATCTACTTATTACTTCCCAATGCCTTCCCCTAGGCCCAAATTATGGTGAAGTGTCATGTAGTTGATGTTCACATAACACCACTAGAGGAAAGACAACATACATCTCATCAAGATATCTTACAAATACCAAATTCACATGATTACTTATAACAAGACTTCTCCCATGTTCTCGGGAATAATCATAACTACTCACAAAGCATATTCATGTTAAAAATCAGAGGAGTATTTAATAGCATCAAGGATCTGAACATATGATCTTCCACCAGACAAACCAACTAGCATCAACTACGGAGAGTAATCAACACTACTAGCAACCTTCAGGTACCAATCTGAGGTTTTGAGACAAAGATCGGATACAAGAGATGAACTAGGGTTTGGAGAGGAGATGGTGCTGGTGAAGATGTTAATGGAGATTGACCCCCTCTTGATGAGAGGATCATTGGTGATGACGATGGCTTCGATTTCCCCCTCCAGGAGGGAAGTTTCCTTGGCAGAACAGCTCCGCCGGAGCCCTAGATTGGTTTTGCCCAGGTTCTGCCTCGAGACGGCGGCACTTCATCCCTAAAGCTTCTCTCTCTTTTTTTCTAGGTCAAAATACATCATATAGCAAAAGAGGGGCATCGGAGGCCTAACAGGGGGCCCACAAGCCCTAGGGCGTGCATAGGGGGGTAGGGCGTGCCCCAGGCTTGTGGCCGCCTGGTGGGTCCCCTCTAGTATTTTCTTCGCCCAGTATTTTATTTATATTCCAAAATAATTCTTTGTAAATTTTCAGGACTTTTGGAGTTGTGCAGAATAGGTCTCTCAGATTTGCTCCTTTCCCAGTCCAGAATTCCAGCTGCCGGCATTCTCCCTCTTCATGTAAACCTTGTAAATTAAGAGAGAAAAGGCATAAGTATTGTACCATAATGTGTAATAAGAACCCATAATGCAATAAATATCAATATAAAAGCATGATGCAACATGGACGTATCAATATTCCATGAAGATCTTTATCGGTTGAACCACAATGCCAAGGATTCAGTTTATCACGTATACAATTCCCTTTGTCTGGCGATATGTTACTTCCCGAGATTTGATCATCGGTATCTCCACACCTAGTTCAATCTTGTTACCGGCAAGTCTCTTTACTCATTCCGTAATACAAGATCCCGTGACCAAACTCATTAGTCACATGCTTGCAAGCTTCTTGTGATATTGTATTATCGAGAGGGCCCAGAGATATCTCTCCGTCGTATGGAGCGACAAATCCCAGTCTCGATCCATGCAACCCAGCAGAGACCTTTGGAGATACCTGCAGAGTAACTTTATGATCACCCAGTTACAAAGTGATGTTTGATAGCACAAAGTATTCCTCCAGTATCTGGGGGTGGCATGATCTCATGGTCTATGGAACTGATACTTGACATGAAGAAAGTTGTAGCAAATAACTAAACGATCCGATGCTAAGATTATGGTTGGGTTTCTCCAACACATCATTCTCCTAATGATGTGATCTCGTTATCAAATGATAACTCATGTCTATTGTTAGGAAACCTTAACCATCCTTGATCAACGAGCTAGTCTGGTAGAGACTTACTAGGGACACGGTGTATTTTATGTATTCACACATGTATTTAAGTTTCCGATCAATACAATTCTAGCATGAATAATAAATATTTATCATGAATGGGAAATATGATAATAACTATTTTATTATTGCCTCTAGGGCATATTTCCAACATGGCCACAAGTTTGGGTTTGTAGGCATGAAGAAAAAGGGCACGGTATTTTGGCAACATGTGCATTCTTGTTTCATGAGAACAAGCACTATGAGCCCTACTATTTGGATGTGATCCATGATCGCAATGCAAAGTCACTACTCCATCGGTGGCATACCATTTCAAACACCATAATTTGCACACCATTTCAAACATGGTGTGATTTCACAAGTGGAAAGAGTATGGCCAACATGCGCGTCAATCATGGAGATCGTAAGTTTTGCTTCTTGTTGCTCTACATGTTGATCAATTATTTGATTCACTCGCTGTTGCAACTTGATGACCACGCCAGTCATCGTATATCCCGCATGCATTACCATGATGTAGGGCAAGCCCTTCGCTTTTGACACATTCTTGGATGAAGTTCAAGGGGGAGTCCATGTGGGTGAACAACATACGTCCATGAAGAAGTTAAAGATCGAGGAGATAAATCTTGAGATGAGACCACTTTCGAGGAGTTTTGTTGAATTTAGGATCGATGAATTTGAAAACTTTTTGAACATCCGATGCTTTTATTAGGATTTAAATGCGTTATTGAATTGCTACTGACCGATGATTCAAACTGAGGCTGCATGGCAACATTAGTTTTTTAAGGGATGAACATTTACATACCGGGTTGGCTGGCCGGCTCCACTACCGCTACTCACGGGCATGTTTGGATGTGTCTGTCAATGTTTTGCGTGTCCATTTTGATGTATGATGTCATAGATGCCCTAATGTTTGATGTATGGTTCAACCAATTACTCTGTTTAGGCTTTCGAAATCAGATGATTACATTAACATCACATGAAGTCTAACTAAATGGCCAGATGGGGACTCGTGCTGGATGTATGGACTGGATGGATGACATCATGACATATATGAATAGCAAAACAAACCTAGGATGACATGACTGCTTGAGAGCATACAAAAAGATAGTAACAGTTATTTATGATAGGTTGCATGTGCATAAAGAGTTAGTGGGAGCATGCGCATGAAGAGTTAGTAGGAAAACTCTTTTACATGGTAGACCTATTTGATTATGTGGATATGTTGCATGTTAAGATAAATAAGATAGTGGGGATGAATCTCTTAGGCATATAGGATTGTGCACATCTCCAGGCTGAGGAAACTGCCAAAATTATTTAGTCCCTTTATGGGTGTACTGAAGGTGTACTAAAGGACATAGATGATAATGCACTAACAAAACAAGGCCACCTCAAATGTAGGGAACTAGATAGGAAGCGGCTTGCCGCACCCCACCCGCCCTAGCCATATCCAACTTGGTATGAGACGTTTTTTATTTCATACACTTATATGATGAGAGGCAATAGTGCAAACGTTAAGTATGTTATAGCGAAAGTGCAAAGGTTCAGTAGGTCATGATAATTTATTTACAATGTATATCACACAAGTCCACAAAAAAGGGAGTAGCAACTATGCATTGTTTATACAAGCAAAGTTTATAAGAACATGTGTTACACATAATTTTTATTGCCTAACAATTTTGAAGTTGCACAGGTCACATGTCACAGATAGATAAGGCGCCCACATATGATAGAAGAAAAAAATAACTAATAAGCACACAAGCCTTTGTTCTCTCCCTAACAGATTGACTTAGAGCATGTAAATGCTCTACTTGCGATGATAGCATGCATGTCTTTATGTGTTTGCCAATGGTGTGATTTGCACAAGTAACTCCACACTTAGTCCGATAAAATGATGAGGGGTTCCATGTCTCCATGGACCTAGTAGATCTGAGAAGCACAAAGAATGGGAATATGAGTAAACTGGAGATGTGATGAACATAAACTTGTCAAAAATGCAAGGATCAATGCATGATATTTATCAAACCAAAACATGCTAATTGGATTGGGAGTAGAACATTCACTTGATTTTATGCAGACCAGAAACAACAATTCAAGTTCCTATCCATAGAGCTGGCAAATAACATTAAGCACAATGGAGATGTACTATCATATAGTGAAAACAGGAAAAGATACAGTTATCTGGTTCATGCTTATTGCCTCCTTGGTGCAGAGACAAATATTAAGAAGCTCATGAGGAAGTAGTAATCACCATGCTTTGTTTAACATGAATAGTTTAGTAGTACATCATAGAAAAAACATATATATTTTAGAGCTAGAAGGAATGATAGAAGCATGAGCACAGTTTGCGGACTGTAAATCCAAAGCCACAAAAAAATATCAAGAACTAACAAAAGTTGGCATGACTTGGCTTCTGGCCGAGCAGCCGAGGTCTAGGATCAGAACCTTAGGCTCATGACAGTAGCGGAACTCAAGTCATTCCCTGCAAAAGAAGCACACCAACATGTAAAAGATTGCAAAGACTCTAGTTATTCTTATTCCCTGCAAAACATGTATCATGTACAATAATGAGATTTCCACACAAAGGATATGAAACATTGTTTCTCCCACGAAGGACATGAAGCATAAAAATCAGCAAGGAAAATCGAAAAGGGAAAACTACTGTATAACATACATTTATAACACATGCATTTAGATTTAACTATACAACGGACATGAAGCATTGTCCTGCCCTCCTGAAATTAATAAAACATTATTTTCGTTGCAAAGATTACATGAGCCAGGCTTGAAACGATTAAGCAGATGGACACGAAAATAATATTAAATATTGGATACATCTAGTTTTTTATCCTATGTGCTGCTAGAATAAAACATATCTCTTTCTTTCTTTTAATAGTGCTCACACTGACATGAAAACATGTATGGACACCTTTTTTTACCGTGAATAGAAAAGAACATTCAATTACACATTCATCTATTCACATGATGAACAGTATAATAAAATCTGGTGACCATTTAAGAAACACGACACTCGCTCCTTACTTTAAAGTCAAATTAGACTTGGGAGAAGCTGAGAGCAATTGTTCCTAAAAGTGAAATATCACATTCTAAAAACAATAAATATATGAAAATATAACATTTTTCTGAAATGAAAGTAGAACCGAGATCTAAAATATGTACAGTTCAACAGTGACCCATTCAATCTAAAACTTAGAACCGTGCAGCGTTCATAACCTCAAAATGCATACCTAATTTGTGGTAATCTAATTGCTGATTAGGACGTAGAAGCTTAAACAAATCATATTAGAGAGAGAGAGGGTACCTTGCCTCTTGCCGCACATTAATGCCTAGTTAAATTCATGTTAATTACGCAGTGAGGGAGAGAGGGGGGAGGTATCCTGTTGCAGACCAACCCGGCCGGTAGCAACTTCCAATCCTAATTTCAGAAATATCTTGTCAGCAATATTATTACGTAACAGAAACACACACAACAATCATGTTAATAGAGCACCAACAGAAACTCCTATATCATTTGGAGATTAAAAGGAATAAGCATAAAGTACATATGAAACCAGTTGTTTCAGTTTACACACTTGATAAAGAAAACGACAGAGTAGGCATATATATGCAAACGATCCATCCATATCGTACAGTCTGCTAAAAAACTTGCATAAAGAAAACTGCAGAGTAGGTACATGCTACAAAGCTAACACACAAGCTTAATCAAGATATGCTGAGAATGGTTAGTAACTACATTTTAGGCAGTGGAGACAGGTGAGAACCAGCTGTCGTGACACCTCCTCTTCTTGTGGATGGCCGCGGCCAAGATGTGCTCAGATCCCAGAGCAGCTACAATACGGTGAACGAAATCAGTCACACACACGCACACACACACACACATACACACACACACACGCACACACACACACACACACATACACACACACGCGCGCGCGCACACACACACAAACACACACACACACAGAGAGAGAGAGAGAGAGAGAGAGAGAGAGGTGTAGACGGAGGGGGCACCTTAACAATTGCATTCTTCGTCCGCTTCCTGGACCATGTTTTATATCAGCAACCTGCTCGATTGCTCAAGAATGTACTTATATCAACAATGGTCAATCATTGTTGCCCCAAATCAGAATTCTATTCACAAACATAGAAGAAAAAATGCCTTCCTGGACCATGTTTTATCAATAGACAAACTTCTGGTGGTAACCAAATGGTAGCAATTTTTGATAATTCAAATAGTTGCTATGTCTAAATGGATAAAGTTCATCACTGTTATAAGCTTGTCGGGAAGAGTGCAAGGCAAAGCGATGCAAAGCTATATGTACAAAGAAGGTGGCAACAAAACAAAATAACCCCAAATGCTTTCTTAGCAAGGAAATAAGTTACAAAGCTAACAGAACACACATCCTTCAAAGTTCACCTACATTTTTTGTGGTGCATGATCCAAAAAATGTAGTGGTGACAGATAGAATTGGGGAAAGATTCAGAACAAAGTAAAGAAAACAAAAGGAAATATCCGCTCAATGGCTCAAGTTTACAGAAGACGACTATAAGCACTGGAGCATAAATAAGCAACACCTTTATATACAAATAAAAAAGGGTTCAGGGTTCATTGCATAATGGGCTCAAATTCGCCTTTCCTCAATCATATGACCTATCCCCATCATCTCTTATCACCAAATCAATCTGTTTATACAGTGGAGCTGCCCTGGTTATCACTCAACAAGAATGACCATCTAAGGACAGAACAATAAGTATCACAGGATAAAAAAGGATTCTAGAGACAAGAGGGAGGATCCAACTTGGTATCCACAGGTGCCTCCATTGCTCAAAGGCATGCTTATTTCAGCCACGGTTAATCATCATCGCCCTAGCATGAACACCACTAATCAATTTGGCTAATCCAGGAGCATAGCTATAGGACCAGGGCATCCACATGTAAACCAGAGCTCGCAGGAGCTCCTATGATAGCAACTAAACATGAACAGCAGCCTCAAACCCTAGAATAGCATGGATCCACAACCACATAGCTCAAGTAGGAACCGATGCATCAGTAGGGCATAGAGCATCAACCAGATAAGCACCACATCAATATAGCCAGGCCATGTCCCATACAGTAGCCGAAGCAAAAGAGCGGGAGGAAGATGGAGCTCACCGAGGGAGGCTGTAGCTGAGGCAGTACTCAGTGGGCACCGGGGTTGCGTTGAACGCCGTCCAACCAGCGAGGAACCACGTCAGAGTTGCGGCTTGCACCGTCCTGCCAATGAGCACGAACGCCACGGGCACCGAAGCGGTCAAGGAGGTGAGGAGGTGATGTATAGCACATCTAGGAGCACCATCAGGGGCAAAGATGACCGGGGCAACGAGCAGGCAGGGAGAGAGGCGAGGCACCAGGGAGAGGAAAGGGCGCGGCGCGAGTGCAGGCCTGCGGGGGCAGTGACGGCCAGGCACTTACCCCCTTCTGCTATTGGATATTTTCCCAGCCACATGAAGTGACAAAAATGCCCTCGGCGGGCTCTAGGAACTACAGGCGGTATCATCCCAGTTCTAACACTATTCATTGCAATAGTGTTTCAATCTGATCCGGCGGCTGAGGTGATTTCTGAGGAAGATCCGACGGCTCAGATCACATCAAGCAAGCAAAATGAATGGTCAGATCTTCAAATCGCTGAGAGAGCTCGGGGGCTGTCGCGGTTTTCTCCATATTCAATCTAAAGAAAGAAAAGCACAATATGTAAGTCACATGACATAATCATATGGTTAATTAATCAAAAGTGTAGGTAAGAACAACAAGCTAACTGAGCAATAAACAAAAAAAGGGCCCCAAAATTATTATACACTGCATTATTCAACATTGGCAGAGTTTTGTTAGTCAGCTCCTTTTCCTTTCGGAGTATAAAGGAACTATCAAACATATAATATAAGTGCAATTGTTATTTTTCTTTGATAATATAAGAGAGCATAAAAACTCGCAGAGCTTGTTTAAGATATTTTGTCACATTAAGTAGTTTAGATAAAAAAAAGCCTAATCTGGAATCTAACATCCCAAATTTTCAATTTGGAATGTTATACACTAGATCATCATTGCATATCATATTTTATTGCTTTTGGCCCTATCCAGAAATTCTAAGCAACTCAAGGACCCTCGGAGAGAGTTGGGGATTTCGTTATTTTCATATTTGAGTTTTCTCAAATTTTGAAAATAGGATCATTTGATTTTATTTATTTTTATCTTCAATTATTTCTATTATAAAAATATGAGAGAGGTTCCCAAAATAAAGAAATATTGACGATTTAATAAAAAATCAAATATGATTTTATTTCGGAGCTTTTGGCTATTTTGTTTGAATTTAGGAAAATTGCATGTTTTTCAAAACTGCATTTTAGGGCCAAGAAAATGTTCATCTCGTTCTAAATATTGTATTTAGACGGTGAAAATTTATTTTGGCATTTTTAGATTTTTATTTCATTTTCTAGAAATTTTCTTAGTTTCGGCGGAATTGTTTCAAAAAAATCCCGCGCGCCCGACTAGACCGAAGGCCCAGCTGAGCCGGCCCGCGCCGCCGCCGTCTCCCGCACCGGATCGGGACCGGAGTCCCGATTGCCGCCGCCGCCCGAGTCAGGGAGGGCCACGCCTCCCTGCCCCCTCCCGCAAGCCACTGCCCCCCCTCCTCCATAAATACCTCCTCACCCGCCACCCCGACCCGCCCCGCCTCCCGATCCGCTGAGCCGCCGCCGCCTTCGCGCCGCCGCCGCCCGGACCTGCCGCCGCCGACGCCCGTCGCCGCCACCCACGCCACCCGCCGCCGCCGCCCGGAGCCCCGCCGGACCCCGCCGGACTTCGTCGGAGCCCCGACGAGGTAGCCGCCGTTCGCCGCCCCGGATTTCTAAGAAAACCGATTCTTTTTTTTTAGAAAACCCTAGGTTTATTTTTCTTAGATCGGTTATTTATTTAGCGAGCGTTCACCCGTTCGTTCGTTTTAACGGACGAGTTCACCGTTTAGTTTCAGTTAACGAATGTCGTTAAACTGTTCGTCAGTTTTTTCCCTCGGATTTTCGGCGATTATTTCCAGATCGCGATTTCTGATCCGATTTTCGTTCTAGTATAACTTTTCGCTCGTTTATCGGAATCAGGTGATTCAAGCGCCTAGAGTTTCATCTCGAAACCCTATTTCCGTTTAACCAACTCAAACAAGTTTTTGCTTCGGTAAAATTTGACTTAGGTCCAGATTAGTAAACGAAGCTTGTTTCTTTTGCCGTTTGACTTTCGTTGCTTCGTTTGATTTGATTCTTTTTGCAAACCGGAGTTCTTAAGTTGAACTTTCTGGTTAGATCTCTTATTTGAGTTTTACCTATGACTTAGATGAGTGCTTATTGTATGCTTGTTTATTTGCGATAGAGTACCTGGAGTGCGCCGCTTGCTACTTCGAATCTCTACGTTTCACGGATCATCAGCAAGCCAAGTAACACTTTGATCATAGCTCTTTACTATCAAGTTTTATTGCATTACATCAATCCTCAAACACTGCATGATTAGGATCTAATTAAATTGTGGGTTTTGGGAACTAGATGAGGTAGTACCTATTACCTATTTTATTATCAAACCCTTGGGAGTTACTTCTACGTTTGCTTATTATGCCATGCTATGCTAGTAGACGTGGATTGGGTGAGTGTATCCATGACAGATGTGAGATTGTTATTTAATGGTTTATTTAAGGTGGCAACTTAAACACACATCTGGGTGGATTGAGGCACCTGGGTATTCCAGCGATTGCCTGTTTTTCTTTTGGACCGCCACCCAGGCTCAAAGGGATCCTGAGATTTTTCATGCTAGAAACTTCCGTGTGCAGCCACAAGCTACTACGGGCTCTAGCATAGTTGATTAAGTCGTGTGAACTCTTACAGTGGTAGACTAGCAGATGTAGGGGATGTAGGTTGGTACTGTCTACCCGATCGTAAGGTGCAAACGCTTCTGAAAGACTATGTCTTGGTCATCCGTTTCTCAAACACCCTGTAGTGCGAGAAATCCGACGGAGGAGATCGAGTCTTGTGGGGAAAAGTGCGCAAACCTCTGCAGAGTGTATAAGCTAATCATGGTTAGCCGTGTCCCCGGTTATGGACATCTTGAGTATCTAGTACTTGGATTATCATGTGAATCTCATCATGTTACTTTAATTTAATTTGTTGGGTTCAATGATGATGCTTAATTGGGATTGAGAGGATGTCTATCTTCTCAATGTTTAACAACCACCATGATAGTTAAATCAAATTTATTCCTTTGAAGTAGGGAAAAATTGGCTTTATGCAAAAATGTAACCGTAGAGCTTTCCACCAACGATATATGCATGTAGTGTAGCATATTCCTGCTCATTACTCTCTATGTGTTACATTGCCAGCATATTCCATGTGCTGACCTGTTTTTGGGCCGCAACGTTCATGTTGCAGACTTTCCAGACAACGAGTAAGGTGCCTTAGGTCGTGGTCTTATACTCACTGATGCACAGAGACTTGATTGATGGACTCACTTATCTACCAAGCCTTCCGCGGTTATCGTTATTAGATGGCCTTAAGCCATATTTATTGTAATAAGTTCTCTTTTGAGACATTCGATGTAATAAGTGTGTGATTGCTACTCTGTTATAAATCCTTCGAGTACTGTGCGTGTCAGCATTACTGATCTGGGGATACACACTGATGCACAGAGACTTGACCGTCTGAGGTCTGGTCGCTACAAGATGGTATCAGAGCACACGCTGACTATAGGACACGACCACTAAGCTAAAAGCCCTAGATCACTACTCACTCTTCTCATTTCTGACTCCTCATCTTTTCTACTTTTTTAGGATGGAGGATGCAAGGAACAAGTTCACGCAACAGGATGAAGATACACCCTTTGGACGCCACCTGAAGGAAGTCACTAGATACCTAAACATCGGAGTACCAAGCTTCACCGGGACCTACAACGCCACTTTACCAGAAGAGGAGCATTGGATGATTCAAGTTCAAGTTCTAGGGAGGACGTTCATGCCCGTGACGGAGCCCATAGAGTTTTCCTTCGATGCACCAACCTGGAGTCTAGGAAAGAGCATGGCAGCCCACATCACAATGGGACGTATTGGAGAAGTTTACCACAAGGATCTCAAGGATACTATTTACCATATTTGTGGGCGCCGAGGTGATCAATGGGAGATGATCAGTACCAGGAAGGATAGATCAATTGCAGCTTTCATCCAGGAGTTAAACCAGCACATTCGACGCCAGGAGAACCAGATGTGCACAGGCATGATAGATCTGAAGAAGGCTATGACCAAGATCACAGAGTTGGAGGAAGAACTCAAGTCTACACGTGATGGATATGAGGAGGAAATAGCAACACTCGTGGAGAAGAATGATGATCTGAAGAAGAAGCTGAAAGTATTCATGGGATTTCCCGCGACTGGAGGAGAAGACGATGATTGCACTTGTCCAGAGAACTACATCATCATCGACGACACCGACTCGGACCCAGACGATAGCGATGATGACTATGTTGATGAAGCTGGAGCGGATATCATGGAGTCTTCATCGGAGCAGTGTTTCTAGTCGACCACCAAAACAGTAGTAGTATTCCCCCATGTATCTATTATAGTCCGAGCACTTTTGTAATGATAGTTAGACCGTTGTATGCCCTTGTTTGATTGAATGAAGTGATATTGTTTGCATTTGTCTCATGTGCATATGGGTAGTGTTTTATCTCTAGACCTCATTCTATTCTATTTTCTCATCTTTTCTAAAACCCCAGATGCCTCCAAGACGTGACAATGGATTTGCTTTCCCACTGGAGCTCACTCAGTTGATCCAGCAGCAGAATGCATTGATGCAGTTGCTAGTCCAGAATCAGAATCAAGGGAACAACAACAACAACAACAACAACAACAACAACAACAACAACAACAACAACAATAACAACAACAACAACAATAACAACCCACCACCTCCACCACCTGTTGATCATTTAACTCTTTTCCTTAGACTGAATCCGCCGATGTTCTCTAGTAGCATCGAGCCGATAGTTGCAGATGATTGGCTCCACAAGACAGCAAGGGAGTTGACCACTGCAGGATGCACAGATGCGGAGAAGGTGCGTTTTGCCGCACATCAGCTTGATGGACCCACAGCATCATGGTGGGAGAATTTCACAGCCACTTATCCTATCGACACTGTCACATGGGAGTAGTTTCAGCAGGCTTTCCGTACTGCCCATGTTTCAGCAGGAGCTATGGCCATGAAGAAGCATGAGTTTTGCAACTTGTGCCAAGGACGGACATTTGGTCAGTATGTGGATGACTTTAGTAAGTTAGCACGTTATGCCCCAGATGACGTTGCTATGGATGCAGCTAAGCAGGAGAAGTTTCTGGAAGGACTGAATGATGAGCTGAGCATGAAGTTGATGGTAGCAACTTTCAACAACTACCAGGAGTTGGTAGATCGTACTCTTATGATTGAAGGGAAGCAGCAGCAGGTTGAAAACCGCAAGAGGAAGTATGGACAAGGGAAGTACAATTCTGGAGCTCAGTAGAAGCCACGTTTTACCCCGAAATCGGGAGGACATTTTCAGCACACCCATGGAGGAGGTAGTTCGCATAATCATAATGGCCCCAAGAATGGTAATGGGAATGGAGGAAGCAACGGCCAGAACCATACCAACCCATCAACCCCAGCCAAGAGAGACCTGAGCCAAGTCACTTGCTATAAGTATCAGAAGACTGGACATTATGCCAATGAATGTCCTGAAGCCCAGAATGGAAATGGCAATGGAAGCTCTAGGAAGAAGCTGAACCCTTTCAATAGGGAACAGGTGAACCACATTAACGTGGAGAAGGTTAAAGCCCAGCCAGATGCAGTAATAGGTAAGCTTTTGGTTAAGTCATTTACTGCACTCGTTCTTTTTGATACTGCATCGCATTCATACATATTGATATGTCTCCAATGTATCTATAATTTTTTATTGTTCCATGCTATTATATTACCGCTTCTGGATGTTTATGGGCTTTATTTTACACATTTATATCATTTTTGGGATTAACCTATTAACCGGAGGCCCAGCCCATATTGCTGTTTTTTTTGCCTATTTCAGTATTTCGAAGAAAAGGAATATCAAACGGAGTCCAAACGGAATGAAACCTTCGGGAGTGTGATTTTTGGAACAAACGTGATCTAGAGGACTTGGAGTCAAGAAGCAGCCGAGGCCTCCTATAGGGCGCACCTCCCTGTCTCGTGGGCCCCTCGGGCGGCCACCGACATACTTCTTCCTCCTATATATACCTATGTACCCCGAAAACATCCAGGAGGAGGACGAAACACAATTTCCACCATCGTAACCTTCTGTATCCGTGAGATCCCATCTTGGAGCCTTCGACGGCACTCTACCGAAGGGGGAATCGACCATGGAGGGCTTGTACATGAACATCCTTGCCCCTCCGATGAGTTGTGAGTAGTTTACCACAGACCTACGGGTCCATAGTTATTAGCTAGATGGCTTCTTCTCTCTTTTTGGATCTCAATACAATGTTCTCCCCCTCTCTTGTGGAGATCTATTCAATGTAAACTCTTTTTGCGGTGTGATTGTCGAGATCCGATGAATTGTGGGTTTATGGTCAAGTTTATCTATGAATAATATTTGAATCTTCTCTTAATTCTTTTTATGTATGATTGAGTTATCTTTGCAAGTCTCTTTGAATTATTAGTTTGGTTTGGCCTACTAGATTGATCTTTCTTGCCATGAGAGAAGTGCTTAGCTTTGGGTTGAATCTTGCGGTGTCCTTACCTAGTGACAGAAAGGGTTGCAAGGCACGTATTGTATTGTTGCCATCAAGGATAACAAGATGGGGTTTATATCATATTGCTTGAGTTTATCCCTCTACATCATGTCATCTTGCTTAATGCGTTACTCTGTTCTTATGAATTTAATACTCTAGATGCAGGCAGGAGTTGGTCGATCTGTGGAGTAATAGTAGTAGATGCAGGCAGGAGTCGATCTACTTGTTATGGACGTGATGCCTATATTCATGATCATGCCTGGATAATCTCATAACTATTCGCTTTTCTATCAATTGCTCGACAGTAATTTGTTCACCCACCGTAATACTTATGCTATCTTGAGAGAATCCACTAGTGAAACCTATGGCCCCCGGGTCTATCTCTTATCATATTTGCTTCCAAACTACTTTTATTTGCATCTTTACTTTTTGCATCTATACTATAAAATACCAAAAATATATTTATCTTATCTTACTATCTTTATTAGATCTCACTTTCGCAAGTGACCGTGAAGGGATTGACAACCCCTTTATCGCGTTGGTTGCGAGTTCTCACTTTGTTTGTGTAGGTGCGTGGGACTTTTGAGGAGCCTCCTACTGGATTGATACCTTGGTTCACAAAAACTGAGGGGAATACTTACGCTACTATTGCTGCATCACCCTCTCCTCTTCGAGGAAAACCAACGCAAGCTCAAGTCGTAGCAAGAAGGATTTCTGGCACCGTTGCCGGGGAGGTCTTTGCTCAAGTCAAGACATACCAAGTACCCATCACAAACCCATCTCTATCGCATTTACATTATTTGCCATTTGCCTCTCGTTTTCCTCTCCCCCACTTCACCCTTGCCGTTTTATTCGCCCTCTCTTTCCCAATCTCTTCTCTCTTTTGCTTGCACTTTCGTTTGCTCGTTTGGTTGGAATAGATGATTATTTATTGCTAAACAGAGAACCTAAGATCTATGGATCCTCATCTGATTGCTAATCTTTTAAAGAGATCCAAATATGTTGAACCAATTGCTAGTGAGTTTTGTGCACTAGATTATCTTTATGAAGCTTTGCTCAAAATTTGTGAATCTGAAAATTATGATGAAAAATTTATGAAGAGATTCACGATAACTCCTTGAATAAAAAGCATGATTGCAATGATTTTCCTATAAATTCTCTTGATGTCAATTGTGCTAATAATATGCAAAACCCTAAGCTTGGGGATGCTAGTTTTGCTATGTCTACTACTTGTTTTAATGATCATGATTTGGGTGATTCTTCTTACAACCTTGAAAATTTATTTAAGCCCCATGATGAATATGAGATTGATAATAATGTTTGCAGTAATATTGAAAGTGGGTTTGGAAGAGTGTCAACTTTGGATCCCACATTTTTGGAGTATGTTCAATCTTATGATATTTTTGATAAAAGTGGGTTTGGAAAGGTCATGACTCTAGCTAATGTTAATCCCACTATCTTGGAAGAGTGTCAACTTCGCATGCATGTGGATCGTGTTGAAATTTTTTTATGTGATAGCTATTTTGTTGAATTTGCTTATGATCCTACATGTAATTATTTTGAGAGAGGAAAATATGGTTGTACAAATTTTCATGTTACTAAATTACCTCTCTTCCTGTTGAGATTGCTATCATCTCTTTGTTCTTCCTTGCATATGCTAGTTTTTGCTTGCCTTGATAATTTGTTTGCTTACAAGATGCCTGTGCATAGGAAGTATGTTAGACGTAAGTGTGTTTGTCACATGTTTTATGATGCTCTCTTTGTGCTTCAATTCTTGGCTTTCATGTGAGCATCATTGAAATCTTAATGCCTAGCTAAAAAGGCTTTAAAGAAAGCGCTTGTTGGGAGACAACCCAATATTTTTCCTTGCTGTTTTTCAATAAATATTGCATCTACCTTCTGTTTGGATGTGTTTTTATCTTTTAATTAGTGTTTGTGCCAAGTAGAACCTATAGGATAACCTATGATGATAGTTGATTTGATTCTGCTGAAAAACAGAAACTTTGCACACACGAATATAATTTTGTTAAATCACAGGAACGTGATTTTGCGTTGGTTCGTTTTTCTGCTGATCAATAAACAAATTTTTCAGGACTTCCTATTTTGGTAGGATTTTTAGAGTTCCAGAAGTTTGCGTTAGTTACAGATTGCTACAGACTGTTCTGTTTTTGACAGATTCTGTTTTTCCTGTGTTGTTTGCTTATTTCAATGCATCTATGGCTAGTAAATTAGTTTATAAACCATAAGGAAGTTGTAATACAGTAGTTTTAACAACAAAATAAATAAAGAATGAGTTCATTACAGTACCTTATGTGGTGGTTTTGTTTTCTTTCACTAGCGGAGCTTATAAGATTTCTTGTTGAGTTTTGTGTTGTGAAGTTTTCAAGTTTTGGGTAAAGCTTTTATGGACTATGGAATAAAGGGTGGCAGGAGCCTAAGCTTGGGGATACCAAAGGCACCCCAAGATATTCAAGGATAGCCAAAAGCCTAAGCTTGGGGATGCCCCGGGAAGGCATCCCCTCTTTCGTCTTCGTTCATTTGTAACTTTACTTGGAGCTATATTTTTATTCGCCACATGATATGTGTTTTGCTTGGAGCGTCGTGTATTATATTACTTATGTCTTTTTAGTTTACCAGAATCATCCTTGCTGTACACACATTTTGGGAGAAACCTATTTGATTAGAATTTGCTAGAATACTCTATGTGCTTCACTTATATCTTTTGAGCTTGATAGTTTTTGCTCTAGTGCTTCATTTATATCTTTTAGAGCATGGTGGTGTCTTAATTTTGAAGAAATTATTAGTATCTCATGCTTCACTTATATTATTTTGAGAGTCTTTTAGAATAGCATGGTATTTGCTATGGTCACAAATTTGGTCCTAGAATGATGAGCATCCAAGTTGCATATAATAAAAACTATCATAGAAAGTGAATTGGATGCTATGATCAATTTGATGCTTGATAATTGTTTTGAGATATGGAGGTAGTGATATTAGTGTCATGCTAGTTGAGGTGATTATGAAACATACTTGTGTTAAGGGTTGTGATTCCCGTAGCATGCACGTATGGTGAACCGCTTTGTGATGAAGTTGGAGCACAATTTTATTTATTGAGTGTCTTCCTTATGAGTGGTGGTCGGGGACGAGCGATGGTCTTTTCCTACCAATCTATCCCCCTAGGAGCATGCGCGTAGTGCTTTGGTTTTTGATGACTTCTAAATTTTTGCAACAAGTATATGAGTTCTTTTGACTAATGTTGAGTCCATGGATTATACGCACCCTTTCACCTTTCCATCATTGCTAGCCTCTCTTGTGATGCGCAACTTTCGCCGGTACCATACACCCACCATATACCTTCCTCAAAACAGCCACCATACCTACCTATTATGGCATTTCCATAGCCATTCCGAGATATATTGCCATGCAACTTTCCACCGTTCTGTTCATATGACACACATTACTTTTCTCATATTGATCCTTGCATGATCATGTAGTTGACATTGTATTCGTGGCAAGGCCACCTTCATAATTTTCATACATGTCGCTCTTGATTCATTGCATATCCCGGTACACCACCGGTGGCATTCATATAGAGTCATACCTTGTTCTAGCTTTGAGTTGTAATTCTTGAGTTGTAATCCATAGAAGTGTGATGATCTTCATTATTAGAGCATTTTCCTAGTGAGGAAAGGATGATGAAGACTATAATTCCCCCACAAGTCGGGATGAGACTTCGGACTTTACAAATAGAAAAAAAGAGAAAGGCCAAAAAGAAAGAAAAAAAGAAGGCCAAAGAAAAAAAGAGAAAAAAGAAAAGAAAAAAACTAAAATGAGAGAAAAAGAGAGAAGGGACAATGCTACTATCTATTTTTCCACACTTGTGCTTCAAAGTAGCACCATGATCTTTATGATAGAGAGTCTCATATGTTGTCCCTTTCATATACTAGTGCGAATTTTTCATTATAGAACTTGGCTTGTATATTCCAGTGATGGGCTTCCTCAAAATGCCCTAGGTCTTCGTGAGCAAGCGAGTTGGATGCACACCCACTTAGTTTCTTTTGTTGAGCTTTCATATATTTATAGCTCTAGTGCACCCGTTGCATGGCAATCCCTACTCACTCACATTGATATCTATTAATGGGCATCTCCATAGCCCGTTGATACGCCTAGTTCATGTGAGACTATCTTCTCCTTTTTTATCTTCTCCACAACCACCATTCTATTCCACATATAGTGCTATGTCCATGGCTCACGCTCATGTATTGCATGAAAGTTGAAAGAGTTTGAGATCATTAAAGTATGAAACAATTGCTTGTCTTGTCATCGGGGTTGTGCATGATTAAATACTTTGTGTGATGAAGATAGAGCAACAACGAGACTATATGATTTTGTAGGGATAACTTTCTTTGGCCATGTTATTTTGAGAAGACATGATTACTTTGATTAGTATGCTTGAAGTATTACTATTTCTTATGTCAATATGAACTTTTATTTTGAATCATTTGGATTGGAACATTCATGCCACAATAAAGAAAATTACATTATAAATTATGCTAGGTAGCATTCCACATCAAAAATTCTCTTTTTATCATTTACCTACTCGAGGATGAGTAGGAATTAAGCTTGGGGATGCTTGATACATCTCCAACGTATCTATAATTTTTTATTGTTCCATGCTATTATATTACCCCATTTGGATGTTTATGGGCTTTATTTTACACATTTATACCATTTTTGGGACTAAACTACTAACCGGAGGCCCAACCCATATTGTTGTTTTTTGCCTATTTCAGTATTTCGAAGAAAAGGATATATCAAACGGAGTCTAAACGGGATGAAACCTTCGGGAGTGTGATTTTTGGAACGAACGTGATCCAGAGGACTTCGAGTGCAAGTCAAGAAGCAGCCGAGGCCTCCACGAGATAGGATGGCGCGCCCCCCCCCTATAGGGTGCGCCCCCTGTCTCATGGGCCCCTCGGGCGGCCACCGACGTACTTCTTCCTCCTATATATACCTACGTACCCCAAAAACATCGAGGAGGAGGACGAAACACAATTTCCACCACCGTAACCTTCTGTATTTGCGAGATCCCATCTTGGAGCCTTCGCCGACACTCTACCGGAGGGGGAATCGACCACGGAGGGCTTCTACATCAACATCCTTGCCCCTCCGATGAGTTGTGAGTAGTTTACCACAGACCTACGGGTCCATAGTTATTAGCTAGATGGCTTCTTCTCTCTTTTTGGATCTCAATACAATGTTCTGCCCCTCTCTTGTGGAGATCTATTCGATGTAAACTGTTTTTGCGGTGTGTTTGTCGAGATCCGATAAATTGTGGGTTTATGATCAAGTTTATCTATGAATAATATTTGAATCTTCTCTGAATTATTTTATGTATGATTGAGTTATCTTTGCAAGTCTCTTCAAATTATCAGTTTGGTTTGGCCTACTAGATTGATCTTTCTTGCCATGGGAGAAGTGCTTAGCTTTGGGTTGAATCTTGCGGTGTCCTTACCTAGTGACAGAAAGGGTTGCAAGGCACGTATTGTATTGTTGCCATCAAGGATAACAAGATGGGGCTTATATCATATTGCTTGAGTGTATCCCTCTACATCATGTCATCTTGCTTAATGCGTTACTCTGTTCTTATGAACTTAATACTCTAGATGCAGGCAGGAGTCGGTCGATGTGTGGAGTAATAGTAGTAGATGCAGGCAGGAGTCGGTCTACTTGTTATGGACGTGATTCCTATATACATGATCATGCCTAGATAATCTCATAACTATTTGCTTTTCTATCAATTGCTCGACAGTAATTTGTTCACCCACCGTAATACTTATGCTATCTTGAGAGAATCCACTAGTGAAACCTATGGCCCCCGGGTCTATCTCTTATCATATTTTCTTCCAATCTACTTTTATTTGCATCTTTACTTTTTGCATCTATATTATAAAATACCAAAAATATATTTATCTTATCTTACTATCTTTATTAGATCTCACTTTCGCAAGTGGCCGTGAAGGGATTGACAACCCTTTATCGCGTTGGTTGCGAGTTCTCAGTTTGTTTGTGTAGGTGTGTGGGACTTTTGAGGAGCCTCCTACTGGATTGATACCTTGGTTTTCAAAAACTGAGGGAAATACTTACTCTAGTATTGCTGCATCACCCTCTTCTCTTCGAGGAAAACCAACGCAAGCTCAAGATGTAGCACATATCAAGGGGATTTGTGGATAAGTATAAACTACCAACCCAAGCCCTTAGGTCACCCATGGTAGTAACCTCGCCTGGAGCAGAGTATATGGCTAGTTTATGGTGTGATCGGTTACCATTAAGGATTGGTAACTACGTGTTTCCCTCGGACCTAATAGTATTGTATGTGATATTAGGCATGGATTGGTTATCGAAGTATGGAGGGAACATTGAATGCGCCAGTAAGTCAATTTTGCTTACCATCCCAGAAGGAAGAAGGATCAAGTATGTATCCCGGCATGTGCCGAAGAGGACTCGAGTAAATTCCTTATCAGGAGTTGTACAGGAGGAAGTACCAGTGGTGAAGGATTTTCCTGATGTATTTCCAGAAGAGTTGCCAGGTATGCCACTGGATAGAGACATTGAGTTTTTGATTGAGCTTTTGCCAGGCACAGGGTCAATATCTAAGAGACCGTACAGGATGCCCGCAAAAGATTTGGAGGAGATTAAGAAGCAGATTAAGGAGTTACTGGATAAAGGCTATATTCGCCCAAGTTCTTCACCTTGGGGATCGCCAGTGCTTCTAGTGGAGAAGAAGGATGGATCATTAAGGATGGTTGTTGATTATCAAGGACTGAATGAAGTGACCATCAAGAACAAGTACCCACTGCCGATGATCAATGATCTGTTTGACCGATTGCAAGGAGCTAAGGTATTTTCCAAGATCGATTTGCGATCAGGATACCATCAGTTGAAGATTCGAGAGCAGGATATACCTAAGATGGCTTTTACCACCAGGTATGGGCTGTACAAGTATACCGTTATGTCATTTGGTCTGACTAACGCACCTGCATATTTCATGAACATGATGAACAAGGTGTTTATGGAGTTTCTAGATAAGTTCGCCGTGGTGTTCATTGATGATATTTTGGTCTACTCAAAGAATGAAGAAGAACATAAGGAGCATTTGCGTTTGGTACTTGAGAAGCTCAGAGAACATCAGTTATATGCCAAGTTCAGCAAATGTGAGTTTTGGTTGAAGGAAGTTGGATTCCTCGGACACGTTATATCCGGAGAAGGAATAGTAGTAGATCCCTCCAAAGTTGTCACTGTGACAAATTGGGTAGCACCAACAACAGTTGGAGAGATCCGGAGTTTCTTGCACTTGCAGGATACTACCGGAGGTTCATTGAGAATTTCTCAAAAATTGTGAGGCCCATGACGGAGTTTTTGAAGAAGGACACTAAGTTCAATTGGACTGAAGAATGTGAGGCCAGTTTCCAGGAGTTGAAGAAATGTTTGGTTACATCGCCAGTATTGATTCTGCCAGATCAGCGCAAGGATTACGAGGTGTATTGCGACGCTTCACGTCGAGGACTTGGAGCAGTGCTTATGCAGGAGGGAAGAGTTGTTTTGTATGCCTCACGACAGCTTAAGCCTCATGAGTTGAATTATGCCACACATGATTTGGAGTTAGCAGCCGTAGTGCATGCATTGAAGACATGGAGACATTTTCTCATTGGAAACCATTGTGAGGTGTACATGGATCACAAGAGTTTGAAGTATATTTTCACGTAGAAGGAGCTGAATCTCAGGAAAAGGAGATGGTTGGAGCTCATCAAGGATTATGATATGAGACTGCATTATCACCCCGGAAAAGCTAACGTAGTAGCCGATGCGTTGAGCCGCAAGAGCCATGTCAACACACTCTTGACCGGAGAATTACCGAAGGAGTTAGCCGAGGACCTTCGTGAGCTATGTTTGGAGATAGTTCCGAGAGGCTATGTTGCAGCCTTGGAGATTCAATCTACCTTGATGGATAAGTTCATAGAAGCTCAGAAGACTGACAAGGAGATTGCCTCTATAAAGGAGAAGATGAGCAAAGGAAAAGCTAAGGATTTTGTGAGGATGAGCACGATACCTTATGGTTGAGGACCGCGTTTATGTGCCTAATGACCCGGAGATCAGGAAGTTAATTCTGCAGGAGGCCCATGATTCACCGTATTCGATTCACCCAGGAAATACCAAGATGTATTTGGATTTGAAAGGCTCATTCTGGTGGACCGGAATGAAGAAGGATATTGCGGAGTATGTAGCAGTTTGTGATGTATGTCAGAGAGTGAAGGCAGAGCATCAGAAGCCAGTAGGATTGTTACAGCCATTGCCAATACCCGAATGGAAGTGGGATAAACTAGGCATGGATTTTATCACGGGATTACCCAGGACTCGTTCAGGCTATGACTCGATTTGCGTTGTAGTCGATCGTTTGACGAAGGCAGCTCATTTCATCCCAGTGAAGACCACTTACACCAGTGCTAAGTTGGCAAAGATATACATGACCAGGATCGTATGTCTGCATGGAGTTCCGAGGAGCATTGTATCAGATAGAGGAACCCAGTTTACCTCAAAGTTCTGGAATCAGTTGCACGAAACTTTGGGTACCAGGCTAGAGTTCAGTACATCCTTTCATCCGCAGACAGATGGACAGACCGAGAGAGTCAATCAGATCTTAGAGGATATGTTGAGAGCTTGTGCGCTAGATTATGAATCTAGTTGGGACAACAGTTTGCCATATGCAGAGTTCTCTTACAACAATAGTTATCAATCCAGTTTGAAGATGGCCCCTTCCGAAGCCTTGTACGGAAGGAGGTGCAGGACCCCATTGTCGTAGGATGAAGTTGGAGACCGCCAGTTGTTTGGACCAGATTTGGTTAAGGAGTCTGAACAGAAGGTGAAGTTGATTCACGATAGGCTCAAGGTAGCCCAGTCCAGGCAGAATAGCCATGTAGATTCTAAACGCAAGGAGACAGTTTACGAAGTCGGAGATAGAGTTTATCTTCATGTATCTCCACTTCGAGGAGTTAAGCGTTTTGGAGTTAAGGGAAAGTTAGCGCCACGTTTTGTGGGACCATACAAAGTTTTGGAGCGTATGGGAGAAGTTTCTTACAAATTGGAATTGCCCGAAGGGTTGTCAGGAGTTCACGATCTCTTCCACGTTTCCCAGTTGAAGAAGTGCCATGCAGAGATGGCTGATATACCGCTGAGAGATACAGTGCCGCTGGAAGCAATTCAGTTGGATAGTGATTTAACCTATGAGGAGAAACCAGTCAAAATTCTTGAGTATGCCAGCCGAGTCACCCGCAGCAAGGTTATCAAGTTTTGTAAAGTCCAGTGGAGCCACCACACCGAGGATGAAGCCACTTGGGAGCGAGAGGAAGACCTGCTGAAGGACCACCCTCATCTATTTTCTAGCCAACCCGAATCTCGAGGGCGAGATTCACCTTAAGGGGGTAGGTTTGTAACATCCCAAATTTTTAATTTGGAATGTTATATACTAAATCATCATTGCATATCATATTTTATTGCTTTTGGCCTTATCCAAAAATTCTAAGCAACTCAAGGACCCTCGGAGAGAGTTGGGGATTTCGTTATTTTCATATTTGAGTTTTCTCAAATTTTGAAAATAGGATCATTTGATTTTATTTATTTTTATCTTCAATTATTTCTATTATAAAAATATGAGAGAGGGAATAAAATGACTTTCGCAAAATAAATAAATATTGAGGATTTAATAAAAAAATCAAATATGATTTTATTTCGGAGTTTTTGGCTATTTTATTTGAATTTAGGAAAATTGCACGTTTTTCAAAACTGCATTTTAGGGCCAAGAAAATGTTCATCTCGTTCTAAATATTTTATTTAGACGGCGAAAATTTATTTTGGCATTTTTAGATTTTTATTTTATTTTCTAGAATTTTTCTTAGTTTCGGCGGAATTGTTTCAAAAAAAAATCCGCGTGCCCGATTGGGCCGAAGGCCCAGCCGAGCCGGCCCGCGCCGCCGCCGTCTCCCGCACCGGATCGGGACCGGAGTCCCGATCGCCGCTGCCGCCCGAGTCCGGGAGGGCCACGCCCCCTTGTCCCCTCCCGCAAGCCACCGCCGCCCCCACTCCATAAATACCGCCGCCGCCCTCCTCACCCGCCACCCCAACCCGCCCAGCCTCCCGATCCACGAGCCGCTGCCGCCGCCTTCGCGCCGCCGCCGACGCCCGGA
>NC_041385.1:246476675-246491114 GCF_002162155.2 Triticum dicoccoides
CCCGGAGCCCCGCCGGACCCGCCGGACTTCGCCGAAGCCCCGACGAGGTAGCCGCCGTTCGCCGCCCCGGTTTTCTAAGAAAACCGATTCGGTTTTTTTAGAAAACCCTAGGTTTATTTTTTTAGATCGGTTTATTTTATTTTATTTTCGGTTTATTTATTTAGCGAGCGTTTGCCCGTTCGTTCGTTTTAACGGACGAGTTCACCATTTAGTTTCAGTTAACGAACGTTCGTTCGTTAAACTGTTCGTCAGTTTTTCTTTTTCTCGGATTTTCCGCGATTATTTCCAGATCGCGATTTCTGATCCGATTTTCGTTCTAGTATAACTTTTCGCTCGTTTATCGGAATCAGGCGATTCAAGCGCCTAGAGTTTCATCTCGAAACCTTCTTTCCGTTTAACCAACTCAAACAAGTTTTTGCTTCGGTAAAATTTGACTTAGGTCCAGATTAGTAAATGAAGCTTGTTTCTTTCGCCGTTTGACTTTCTTTGCTTTGTTTGATTTGATTCTTTTTGCAAATTGGAGTTCTTAAGTTGAACTTTCTGGTTAGATCTCTTATTTGAGTTTTATCTGTGCATTAGATGAGTGCTTATTGTATGCCTGTTTGTTTGCGATAGAGTACCCGGAGTGCGCCGCTTGCTACTTCGAAGCTCTAGGTTTCACGGATCATCAGCAAGCCAAGTAAAACTTTGATCATACTTCTTTACTACCCAGTTTTATTGCATTACATCAATCCTCAAACACTGCATGATTAGGATCTAATTAAATTGTGGGTTTTGGGAAGTAGATGAGGTAGTATCTATTACCTGTTTTATTATCAAACCCTTCGGAGTTACTTCTACGTTTGCTTATTATGCCATGCTATGCTAGTAGACGTGAATTGGGTGAGTGTATCCATGACAGATGTGAGATTGTTATTTAATGGTTTATTTAAGGTGGCAACTTAAACACACATCTGGGTGGATTGAGGCACCTGGGTATTCCAGCGATTGCCTGTTTTTCTTTTGGACCGCCACCCAGGCTCAAAGGGATCATGAGATTTTTCATGCTAGAAACTTCCGTGTGCAGCCACAAGCTACTACGGGCTCTAGCATAGTTGATTAAGTCGTGTGAACTCTTATAGTGGTAGACTAGCAGATGTAGGGGATGTAGGTTGGTACTGTCTACCCGATCGTAAGGTGCAAACGCTTCTGAAAGACTATGTCTTGGTCATCCGTTTCTCAAACACCCTGTAGTGCGAGAAATCCGACGAAGGAGATCGAGTCTTGTGGGGAAAAGTGCGCAAACCTCTGCAGAGTGTATAAGCTAATCATGGTTAGCCGTGTCCCCTGTTATGGACATCTTGAGTATCTAGTACTTGGATTATCATGTGAATCTCATCATGTTACTTTAATTTAATTTGTTGGGTTTAATGATGATGCTTAATTGGGATTGAGAGGATGTCTATCTTCTCAATGTTTAACAACCACCATGATAGTTAAATCAAATTTATTCCTTTGCAGTAGGAAAAAATTGGCTTTATGCAAAAATGTAACCGTGGAGCTTTCCACCAACCATATATGCATGTAGTATAGCATATTCCTGTTTATTACTCTCTATGTGTTACATTGCCAGCATATTCCATGTGCTGACCCGTTTTCGGGCTGCAACGTTCATGTTGCAGACTTTTCAGACGACGAGTAAGGTGCCTTAGGTCGTGGTCTTATACTCAGTGATGCCGTCGGAGTTGATGGACTCACTTATCTTCCAAGCCTTCCGCGGTTATCGTTATTAGATGGCCTTAAGCCATATTTATTGTAATAAGTTCTCTTTTGAGACATTCGATGTAATAAGTGTGTGATTGCTACTCTGTTATAAATCCTTCGGGTACTGTGTGCGTCAGCATTACTGATCCAGGGATGACACTGATGCACAGAGACTTGACCGTCTGAGGTCTGGTCGCTACACAAAACTACAAATAACTGGAACGAGTGATAGATTTATTATTCTGATAATTTGGTAGTAGCTATACATAAATAATTTATCTGCCAGCAGTAAAAAATATGCCATGCATTATTTACGCAAACCAATATTTTTGGTATAGGGATAGAAAGATATTTCAGCATTCAAATCAATAAGGCTGGAATAATCTAAGAGTATTATCACTACAGAGCAACAATTTATGAACTTGATGTCAGTCATGAGTAATAATATATGGAAATCTATTTTGGAGTGCAAGAGTTCAATTTAGCAGATCTGACACACCAGACATGAATGTGCTTACCTGCTTTGCCATGCGGGCCTAGTCAACTCTCGTTTAGCTACAATCAAAGATAAGATTTGTTAGAACATTCTTGTGGTCAAAACTTATCATCATGCAAACAATGGGCCTATCTATTAGCTGCTTGTAGTGTCAAACATAAAACCGAAAGGCCTTTTACTCCACCTTGCATGAAGAGTTTCTACTCACACATGTGTACTACTAATTAAACAAGAAAAGCTACAGAGGTAAACTGACTTTTCTCTAATCAGACTCTCTGGACACACCTAGAAGCACAGATAAATACGCTACTGGGCAGAACACATAATCTAATACAGTATAACACTGACTAAGCCTAGGTTTGTGAACAGAGATAAATTCTAAAACAGTATGGTAGGCCAGAAGGAGGGACCAGAATGCTATATAAAGCACATGCCCAAAGAAACTAAAACTAAGCAGAGCATTGACTGAATAGGTAGCAAAGGCACGTACATCCAAATTCCATAAAAAACCAAAGGAGGTATAATCACTAAATTAGGAATCTAATTAACATAGTAAACAAACCTAGATTAAACAGCCTAACTCAAATGGACAAGAGTAAATTGAAGCCTACATGCCTCAATATCACAACAGAGGACGAGCAGGACCAACCGACTAATCAGCAAACTATTGGTATAAAGCCAAAAATAAATAGTAAACAAAACAAAGAAAAGAACAAAAGCACCAAGAATCATGTGCAAATGAACAAAAAACCGAGGGCCTAGCATGATCCAGACAAGGAACAAGAAGCACACACCTATAATCCAGGAAAAAACAATTAAGGAAGATAGGACTCAACATAAATCCAACCAGGAAATAATACCCTTTGCCTTTCATTGGCTAGCCTGCACACACTAGACTGAATCTAGCAGCATACGCAAATAGAAAAGACAAGGAATATACACTACTTCACAAACGTAACCCTAGGTCTGGAAAAGAAGAGAAGCACAAAGAAGGAGAAGAAAAGCAATCGACCTGTACATCCCTGGATGAAGACGCAGGCTGGCACAGATCGACCAAGGAACTGACGAGAAGAACGAGTACCTGCACATGATGGATCAATCCGCAGCAAATTCAGAGACAAAATCACGGTTAAGCTGCTGGGAATGACCAAGAACGGGGCAAAATAAATGCCTGCCCACAAATTGGTCAATGCACCATCAGATCTAGCACACTGACGGCAAGAACAAGGGATACCGGGGTCGCACAGCGAATCCATCACAGTTGACGCCAAGACCAACCTTGAGAACGAGTGGGCCATCTTCTTCCTCCCACATGGCCTCATGTTCCTCTCCCAGCTGCTTCCTCGTCGAGCTCGAGCTCATCCATGGCCGTCGCCGCGCTCACCAATGAGCCGCCGAGCCCAAATCTTGCGCCCTCCTCGACCACAACACTGGATCTGGCACCGGTATGAGTCGCTCGACGGGGCAGGGGGTTGGAACTAGACTGCGGCGGGGCAGGGAGGCGCGGGCGGGTCTAGGGTTTGGAGGGAGGAAGATAGGCAAGGTGGCATGAAGAGGAGCGCGCCTCTCGACCCCGACGCTGGATCCGGCACGAGCATGACCCGCTCGACGGGGCAGGGGGCTGGAACTGGACAACGCCGGGGCGGGGAGGTGCGGTGGGTCTAGGGTTTGGAGGGGGGAGAGAGGCGAGGCGACAGGGAGAGGAGAGGGTGCGGCGCGAGTGCAGGCCTGCAGGGGGAGCGACGACCAGGCGCTTACCCCCTACTGATATTTGATATTTTCCCAACCTCGTGAAGTGACGAAAATGCCCTCGGTGGGCACTGGGAATTACAGGCAGTGGCATCCCGGTTCTAACACTATTCATTGCAATAGTGTTTCAATCTGATCCGACGACTGAGGTGATTTCTGAGGAAGATCCGACAACCCAGATCACATCAAGCAATCGAAATGGACGACCAGATGTTCCAAATCGCTGAGAGCGCTCGGGGCTCCCCTCCGTTCTTGTTTCTGGATTGGTTGATAGTTTTGGATTTCACAATTTCGTGACAACTTATCATATTGTAATATAATTAATGATCTGAGTTGATCTAGAAACTTACAACAGTATGACAATAGTTCAATATGTCACATCTTTGTGAGAATAAAATTTAAAGTGTTGTGTTGTGAAATGAAGTGAAGTGTTGACACTGAGGATAATACGAGTGAAGTGTTGCGAAATGGGGTATCCTGTTCACGGGGATGAGTGTATGCGTTTGTGCTAAAAAATAGGGTATAGTGTCTTGGCGATTGAATGCACCTGGTCAGTTTAGTATCTCAAACCGGGGCCACTTAAAACATATACCCATCAATTATAAGATGTAAGACACCCATATATGTCAACAATCTAGTTAGATCAATAATTAGAGAAATAATGTATGGACTACGTGTTATAAAATCGTGGCACTGAATATTCATATTCGAACTCCTTTTACAATAATATCATGTTTAAGTCACATAACTCATATTTCATATAGAAAAGTATGTTTTTCTTAACTCTATGCATTCGGTTTATATGGTTTGGTTTATACGGTTTTCTGGTGTTACGGTATTGATACTATGATAAATACGATATGAAATTAGAATACGGCTCGATTTCGGTATGGTTCGGTAAATGCCATAATAACCAAAGTTGACTTGGATATGAAAATGGCATAGTATTTTATCTTACAAATTTATGGCTTCAAACATATACTTTTTTTACAAACAGTATATAACTACATATAAGTATATATGGATGCATGGATTCATGCCTTGATGGTTGTTCGTGCATGCAAATGTGCAATGTACACCTCGCTTCTGTTTATGGACGTGCTTAGTATTTTTTTTTATAGAAAAATAACCACGTTACATAAAAATGGACGCGCTTAGTAAGGAATCTGATTCATGTACAAAAACTATTACTATGTTACAAGATCTTTTGGGCTTTAGTATGGCGTTTGCTTATGAAGTATAAATATAATTTTTACTTCAGTTTAGTTGGTTAACCGTTTGTTTTTGCGGTATATACCAAAAATATGAAAATTCAAAATGGTAAGGGAATTTCATACCATACCAGAAACCAACCATAAAAATGATTCTGTTCGGTTTATTTCGGTATAGTTTTCCGATTCGGTTATAAAACACACAAAGTGGATTTTCCTCCATCAACTTGTCATAGAATTTGTTTCTAGTCTCTCCAATTCATTACCAAGCAAAATGACCCTTAGAACTTAAAACACACACACACATTTATCATCCTCTTCTTGACACAAAGTGTTTCTTTAATGGTGCCACGATTTTTGGTCATCAACCGTTCGACGAAAATTCACCGGGAAAGAGCATGAGAAGGAACAAGATGAGGTCGATGTCAACTTAGACTGCCAAATGTTAGCATGGGTCAATAAATCATTGAGATAACCGCTGCATGAGGGATCAAAAGTGCTCAGTTTTACAAGTCCAAGTATCAATTTGTATAATATTGAAGCTGCCAGACAAAAAATGAACACCACATAGTTGGGAATCTATTTTATAGTTCGATTGTTAGTCAAACTTCGGAGAGGATTTGTTGCACGCAAGTGAGGGGGCACACATGTCTCTGGTGCCCGCCTTTTGTTTTGGATTCCAATTTTCAAAGTTTTATATCTTCTAAATGAAAATTTTAAATTAAGTTTTGTTTTCATATTTGTGTTTTTCGTGATCAGCGCTGTCAAATAAGATCCATTTTGAATATATTTTGATGACTTTTCAAAAACATGTTAAATTGCACTGTCGAAACTTAGCACGAACGACCAATATAAATCAACTATTTTGTCTCTATGACCTACGGAAAAATTTGCTTGAAATTTTTGAAACTGGTTGAAACTTTACAGTGTTAGATGCAAAAAAGTAAGTTTCATCGTTGGAACTTAAAACTTTTTAATGGATTTTGATTTCTACTATGCACTCATGCGAAATTGAACTATTGCGCACATCGCGGGGCAAAACGAGCGGGTGGCAGGACTTGACAGGTGAATGCCCCTGCACTTGTTTGCTGCCCCTGGAAATTTCCGGTCAAACGTAAACCTTAAAATACCAGGACAACTCACATTTTACATAGAAGAGAGTTTATGATGTTCTAGAGGATGACACCGCGGAAGCATCCACATCTGTCCGCTCATAAATTAGATGCTAAAGTAGACAAATCATATACTATCTCTTAGCTTATTTAGTCATATCTACTTTTTTTAGTTGTATTTAGTCATATCTATAAGCACCATCCATATGTTTTCTTTACTCAGCTTAACATTGACATTAATCATGGTAGTGTTGCTAACCATTTTAGCCTTATCACCACCATCCAGTGGCAATTTTACTAGGAAGCCTTTACCAGGCTTAAGCCTATCATCCAAAAGATACTAACTACCTAGTCAGCTAACCAGTTCATTTAAAAAATATATTGATGTGTTTTAGAGAACGACATTTTGGAGCTCGGCCTCCATAGAGGCCGGATTTTTGATTTTTTTTTTCAAAATTCATACTTTTTGGTTTCGAAAAAGTCTAAAAGAAATTGTACAAGCACATAAGGATGTGATGTGTATCTGTGCAAAATTTCAGAATGAAAAACCTTGAGATGCGAAAAAAAAAATTCATGGACTTTTGGGATGAATAGTAGCATATGTTGAAAAACCATAGATTTGTGTTTTTTGCGCAGCCCTCATTTCAACGTATTTCGTTTTGAAAATTTATGCACATGTGTGTTATGCCTCCATGTATGTCATGTATTTTTTTCAGAATTTTTTTAAAATGTAAAGATATGAATTTTATTGAATTTTGATTTTTTTTCATAAACCGTCCAAAAGCAACTTTCGGGTGTTTTTTTACATATAACAGCTGATGTTTTGAGTCTATCCTTCATTGTCATGCTAGATTCGTCCCTGCCACCGCCGTATTCCTTAACACCCATTGATGCTAGTTAATTTCTCTCACCTCTAGCTCAGAAGTGAACGGAACTAATTGTGTGAGTTCTTTCCGAAAATCAAATCAGTGAGTATCACTTCTCTCAGTCCGGCTGCGTTGCATACGCGTGTCCGCGACGCTTGTTGCAAGTTGACACCGAAGAAAGTCAACCAATCCCATCACGAATTCCCCTACTAGTAGCAAAAAAGTAGGAACAACCACCGCCGACAACAGAATCTCGCAGGACTTGACGTGAGAAAGAAGAAACGCGCGTGCGGAAGAGAGCACAGAGCAGCAGCAGCGTAGTGGCATTTTCAGCGTGGTGCACGTGCACGCTTTTGCCTTTTCTGACCGAGTGCGTAACCACCATACCCTACCGGACAATTTCTCCTGCTCATAGTGGTCAAATTTCGTAGCAGCAATCAAAGGAATCGTCAGCGGTCTCCCCTTTTTAAATTAGTGGCTGGGTCATCTGTTTCGGCCCAACCATTTCACATAAATCCTTTTGAGTACCGAAGGATTTTGGTTCAGCTCGTCTGTTCATCCAAAGAGATTTGAGTCGAACAATTGCAGCTGTTGTTTCTGGGATTTCGTAGAAACAAATGCGTGAGATTGCCCGTCCTCTGCTCCTTGATTATTATTATTGGCAGGTGAGAAGTAGTGACGCCGTAGTACTTTTCCGTGTCGTGTTGTCCCGAAGAAAAGGAAGCACGGTAAGACGGTACCGGTACGCACAAGGCCACAGCCAGGTCCGTGCCAATCGATCGACTGTTGGCATGGTCAGGTTCCATGCACCGCCAACTCGATAGCGCAAGCACGAGTGGCAGGGCCTGCACCGTCACACGGCACTAAAAACGGACGCGCACTTTATCTATTTGGGTCATCCAAGCAAATGTTCGTGTCCGTATTTTCATTTGGGTCGGTAAGTACGTCCAATGAGTAACAAACCCAAATCTAAGGACAGCCGTTAAAAAATCTTCATACACACGCGGGCAAAAAATAAGCATAAGTAAACATAAATGGCAGGTCAACTGCCGGTCAAAGTTCACTTAAACATTAGTAAAACTAAAAAACGTTTGCGCCGTCCGCGCGCTGCCCTAAGCGTCGTCGTCCTCCTCCCCGGGGCTGGTGAGGTCGGCGAACGCCAGCGCCGGCCCAGACAGGGGAAGGCGGTCTCCCATGCAGCACGCGCCGCCTCCTCCGTCGTCTGTCCCGCCGGCGCAGGCTGTCCTGGTGGTGGTGGCTGCACTGTGCTGCACGGACGCGCTCCTTCTCCCTCTCCAGGCGCTCCTCCTCCGCCTCCCGCGCCAAGCGGCGCTCTAGCTCCATCTCCCGCTCGCCGTCGGCGCGCCTTCCATTGTCGGAGGTAGGCGGCTTCCTCCTCCGGCATCGCCCCAAGCCAAACGGGCGGCGAGTTGACCCACTCGCAGACCAGGCCGGTCTACTGGTAGACCTCTGGCTGGCGCTCCGTGGGCTGCAGCTCGGGCTTCGACTCGGGTAGAAACTTTGACGGTGGCGGCACAGGGGGATGACGCAGTCGCCGGCCGCTGACAGCGCGAGGGCCTCCTCCATGCCGACCAAGTGCGCATCCTCCTCGCGTTGGCTCTCCTCTAGGGCGCGCTGCATGGCGGCCTCCACCGCGGCCTGGTAGGTCGCCACTGCTTCCTCCTCCTCCGGCAGGACGTCTGGTGGCGGCGGGGGCACGACATGGTCGACGTTGACGCCACGGCAGCGCTCCTCCTCGTGCTCTAGCGCAGACCAACGCTCCCAGTTGTGGGATTCTGGCGCGTAGGCATGCATCGCGCTCTGGTCCGGCGTGAGGAGCTTGTGCCACCGACGAACCTCCTCGCCGTGCGCGGCACCGCGGGAATGGGGATCCTCTGCGGGTCCAGACGCCAGCTATGCGGCAAGCTGACATCTGGGTATTGCAGGGGGCGGCGGTACTGCCAGTGCCACCGCGCTTGGTGGACTGGTATGTACAGCCGCTGCCGCTCCCGCAGTGGCGAGCCACGACGAGCCGGCGGCGGCGGTGGAGGAGGCGTGCGGGAAGAGCTCGTGCTGACACTACACTTGCCCTTCCCCTTCCCACTGAAGAACCCCATAGCTAAGCTAGCTGACTAGAGTTTCTTGTCGCTGGCGAGGGAACATGTGTTTCCAGATGGGGACGGTGGTGGAAGTGGATGAGGGCGGCCCTGCCGCACGCTTCCATTAAAAAGGACGGGCACACGATGCTTCCACCCACTGCCAGGCAGGCCCAAAGTAGGTGGGCGCATTTACTATGACCGTAGGCGGAGGTTGGGCGGCCGATATGTGGGGCCTCAGCGGACAACAAGGGGAGGCGCGACGCGTCCGTGTCATGTCCGCGCCGATCCATTTCAGGCCCAAATTAGGCCAGAAATGGGTCTGCGCAGACGCGAAGCAGACGCATTTTGGGAATGGGTCGGAGTGTTGGGCCAGCAGCTCTGTCGGCGACGACCCAAACGGACATGGATAAACGAAATGGGTCGCCGCATTGGAGTTGCTCTTAGAGCTCTTGCATTAGAGGAAATTTTGGCTTGGCGTTTGGTGTCCTGCATTGGTTCAACTAATGCAACTAAACAGTGTTTGGTTGCGTATACACGAAATATGATAAGAGCTAACACTTACACTTAACACACAGAGTTCCACTAGAGTGCCTTACAACTGCTAGAAGGTGACTGCGGCACCGCGGCCGACACGACGAGTAAGGAGTCGCGGGCGAGCGTTCCTGCCGGCGTCGTGGTGAACTAATTACTTGCGTCCTCGCCGTAGAGAAAGTCCGTGCGGAGAAGCTTGGGGTAGAGGACTAAGGAGGAGAAATGCAGTGCCTGTCTGACCATGGAGAATGTGGTGGATGGTTGCCACGACGCCGCGTCCGACACGACGAGCACGGAGTCATGGGCGAGCGACCCCGTCGGTGGTGCGGCGAACTAGTTGCTAACGTCGTCGCCACAGAGAAAGTTCACACGAAGGGATAAATAGCAGGGTGCTGGGAGGGCAGAGGAGGAGAAATGTAGTAAGCGCGCCATGGCAGCGTGCAGTAGGACAAGGGAGAGGAGGACAAAATGAACGAAGCTGGAGATGATTCCAGTGTAGTAGGACGCGGGCAAGGCGCTCAAGAGAAACAACGTCGGCGATGGTGAGAGTGCAACATGGCGCGGGAGAGGAGGCCAAGAGGAACAAGGCCAATGGTGGTGCGAGTGTAGTAGTACACGAGAGAAGGCAGAGAGGCAGCGGCACCGCTTCCAACACGACGAGCATGGTGATACGTCTCCAACATATCTATAATTTTGATTGTTCCATGCTATTATATTATCTATCTTGGATGTTTTTATATGCATTAATATGTTATTTTATTCTATTTTTGGGACTAACCTATTAACCTAATGCCCAGTGCCACTTGTTGTTGTTTCCTTGTTTTTGTCTTTTACAAAAAACAATACCAAACAGAACGAAACTTTATAAGGATTTTTCTTGGACCAGAAGACAACCACGAAGCTTCGGGAAGAGGCCATAAGACCCATGAGGGAGCCACAAACCCTTAGGGCACGCCCCGGGGGGCGCCCCCAACGCTTGTGGGCCCTTCACAAACCTCCTAACCCTAATCTCAGCTCTATAAATACCCAAATATTCCCCTTATGTCAGAGGGCACACCAAAATTACTTTTTCACCGCCGCAAGCTTCTGTTCTCATGAGATGCCATCTTGTGGCCTTTTCTGGCACTCTGACAGAGGGGGATTCGATCACGGAGGACCTCTACACCAATCTTGCTGCCCTTGCGATGATGTGTGAGTAGTTTGCCACACACCTACGGGTCCATATCTAGTAGCTAGATGACTTCTTCTCTCCCTTTGATCTTCAATACAATGTTCTCATCGATGTTCTTGGAGATCTATTCGATGTAATCTTCTTTCGCGATGCGTTTGTTGAGATTCGATGAAATGTGTATTTATGATCAGATTATCTATGCATATTATTTGGAGAATTCCTTATTTGGCCTTTTCTTAAAATTTGCTTCCCTATTTGGCCCCAATAAAATTTTCTTCTCTATTTGACACCCAAAGTACATTTTCTTTCTTATATGACACTTCTGTCCATTTTAGACACTAACGGTAGTTAGTGTGAGATGAAAAGGCCATTTTGCCCCTAGTGCATAGTGTAACTATGCTGGATGTAATTAAAAAAAAGCAATCAGTGCACCCTTGTTTTAGGGATGTTGAACTGAAGCTGCACATGTATATGTATGCTCCAACATTTTGTTGCTTAGGTATCTGGTCTGTGCGTGTAAAGGCCATAGAAAACATCCGTAGAACTTGTACTAGCATCTATGATCAGTATAATACCATATTTTGGTTAGTTAATCACGTTCCAATGTACAGTATTACACATAGTCACATACTACTAAATCCTCAAATTAACACATCGTTCTGATTACACATCGGCAGCCATAGACCTCACGCACGTATGGCCGGCAGACAAGGACGATGGCAATCGGACACCACGTACATGGGAGGTTACCTTTGTATGTAACGATCGTGTATATGTGCATGTACATATGTACTAGTATTTAGGTTCACGTGGAATCAATTCACCTTCTTGCCTGCCTGCTTGGTGTGTATGTGCCCCTCAACTCCGGCCGAATCAGCTAGCTCTTGTCTCAACGGAACCAAGTTACGTACATGCAGTCTACGGCCGAAAAGTACTTGGCCAGTTTGACCACCGTAACTCATGGCATCAATGTGGAGAAAAATAGTATTGGAGTATACATATAAATGCGTAGCATCCGTTGCACATCCCTAAAACATAGGTGAACTCATTGCTTTTTTACGACATACAGGATAGTCACACAATCCATTAGGGGATAAATGGTATTTTCACTACACACTTACCACCATCAGGGCCTAAAATGGACGGAAGGGTCATATAAGGAACAAAATCTACTTTAGGTGTCAAATAGGCAAGAAAATTTTATTTTGGGCCAAATAGGGAAGCAAATTTTAAGAAAGGGCCAAATAAAGAGTTCTCTCTATTATTTGAGTCTTCTCTGAACTCTTTTATGCATGATTAAGATAGCTAATTTCTCTCCGATCTATCAATTTGGTTTGTCCAACTAGATTGGTTTTTCTTGCAATGGGAGAGGTGCTTTGTGATGAGTTTAATATTGCGGTGTCCTCACCCAGTGACAGTAGGGGTAGCGAGGCACGTATTTGAATTGTTGCCATTAAGGATAAGAAGATGGGGGTTTTACCATATTGATTGGATCTATCCCTCTACATCATGTCATCTTGCTTAAGGTGTTACACCGTTCTTTTTAACTTAATACACTAGATGCATGCTGGATAGCGGTCGATGTGTGGAGTAATAATAGTAGATGCAGGCAGGAGTGGGTCTACTTGTCACAAACGTGATGCCTATATTCATGATCATTGCCTTAGATATCGTCATAATTTTGCGCTTTTCTATCAATTGCTCAACAATAATTTGTTCACCCACCGTATGTGTTCTTTCAAGAGAAAAGCCTCTAGTGAAAACTATGCCCCCGGGTTTATTTCTCATCATATACTTTCAGATCTATAAAACCAAAAACCCAAAAATACCTTGCTGCAATTTATTTATGTTTACTTTATTTTGCCTTTTACTTATCTTTTGTATCTATCTCTATTAGATCTCACTCTTGCTAGTGACCGTGAAGGGATTGACAACCCCTTTCTCGCATTGTGTGCAAGTGTTTGTTAGTTTGTGCAGGTGCATCTATTGGGGACTTGCTTGTACCTCCTACTGGATTGATACCTTGGTTCTTAACCGAGGGAAATACTTATCTCTACTTTGCTGCATCACCCTTTCCTCTTCAAGGGAAAAATCAACGCAAGCTGAAGAAGTAGCAGGAAGAATTTCTGGCGCCATTGCGGGGAGGTTCTACATTAAGCCTACGAAGTACCTATCATAAACTCTCATGTCTTGCAATTACATTATTTGCCATTTGCCTCTCGTTTCCCTCTCCCCCACTTCTAAAATATTTTCAGAAAAACACAAAAATATTTGCCTTTTTATTCGCCTTATTTCGTTCGTCTTTTCGTTTGCTTTTTTTTTCTTGTGTGCTAGATCGCTTGCTTTGAACCTATTATCATGAGTGATTTCTGTATGGCAGAAACGGATGACGGTAGAACTCCTAAAATTGGACGCTCTGCCAATCTAGAAGCTAAAACTTTTGTCTTGGGACAAGGGAATGTTATAGGAAAAGAAACCATCCAAGAGTTCTTTAATTGTGTTGGAACTCTCACCTGTGATGATGTTCCCATACTTAAAAGAACTAAAACTTATGAAGATGCTATTTCAGCTCTTGTTCTTAAACTTGAGAAAAGATTTATTCGCAGTCACCCCACCTTGCAAAGATTGTTTTATGAGCTACCTGCGATAAAGGACCCTAAAGCTAAGAAAATAGCTACCCTTATCCTTATGAATGAGTTTGATGACATAGTACGGGAAGCTAGGGAGATCTTTGATTTTTATGGTATAGAGAAACCGGTAATAGATGGGATCCTCTACAATAGTGATTATGTTTTAAGAACTTTGCTTAGCAATAATCAAATCTTTGATGAGAACCTTACAAAGGCAATCCCTGTTTCAGATATGATCCAACAAGTTTTCAACGATGTTAACCAACAATATTCTTGGATTGTAGCCGGTAATCAAAGGGGATATGCTAAGGGACAACTTGATAATGCTAAAATTTCTATGGATGATGTGTTTCATGTTATATTTGAAAAACCTCCTGACAAAAACACTCTCATGGAAATTAAGACCAAAGATGACAATACCTAGATCTTTGCAATATGCCTAGCTAGGGGCATAAAACAATAGCGCTTGTTGGGAGGCAACCCAATTTTATTTTGTGATTTTTGTTTTTGCTTACGTTTTTCAATAAATAAGCAATATTATTTCTGTATTAATTGTGTTTTAGTGTTTGAGCCAAGTAAGACCTTTGGGATGGTCTATGGTGATAGTTGATTCGATCTTGCTAAAAAACGGAAAATTTTGTGCTCATTGCTGGAATTTAATAAAATCAAAGAAGAGTGCTTTTGATCTGAATTTTTTTACAAAAGATTGATATGTAAGTTTCCCAGGTTTTCCTAATTTTTCATAATTTTTGGAGTTACATAAGTATACATAATTTCCAGATTACTACAAACTCTTCCATTTTTAACAAATTCTGTTTTTATTGTGTTGTT
>NC_041385.1:246491685-246543471 GCF_002162155.2 Triticum dicoccoides
CCATGGAGAAGTTGTAATATAGTAGATATAACACCAATATAAATTTAGAATGAGTTTGATACGTCTCCAACGTATCTATAATTTTTGATTGTTCCATGCTATTATATTACCTGTTTTGGATGTTTTATATGCATTAATATGCTATTTTATATTATTTTTGGGACTAACCTATTAACCTAGAGCCCAGTGACATGTTATGTTTTTTCCTTGTTTTTGAGCTTCACAGAAAAGGAATACCAAATGGAATGAAACTTTTACGATGATTTTTCTTGGACCAGAAGACACCTGTTGGGCTTGGACTCCAAGTCATAAGATCTTGGAGTAGACGATAAGCCACAGGGGCGCGCCCTAGGGGGGTGGGCACGCCCCCTGGCTTGTGGCCTACTCCAACACCCCCTGACCTAATTCTTTGTCCTATATATTCATATATATTCCCAAACCTCCAGAAGCATCTTTGAAAACACTTTTCCACTGCCGCAACCTTCTGTTCCCGTGAGATCCCATCTTGGGGCCTTTTCCGGCATCCTTCCGGAGGGGGATTCGATCACGGAGGGCTTCTAGATCAACTCTATTGCCCTTCCGATGAAGCGTGAATAGTTTACCATAGACCTACAAGTCCATAGCTTGTAGGTAGATGGCTTCTTCTCTCTCTTTGATTATCCATACCATGTTCTCCTCGATGTTCTTGGAGATCTATCCGATGTAATCTTCTTTTGCGGTGTGTTCGCCGAGATCCGATGAATTGTGGATTTATGATCAACTTATCTATGAATATTATTTGAATCTTCTCTGAATTCTTGTATGCATGATTTGATATCTTTGTAATTCTCTTCGAACTATCGGTTTAGTTTGGCCAACTAGATTGGTTTTTCTTGCAATGGGAGAAGTGCTCAGCTTTGGGTTGAATCTTGCGGTGTCCTTTCCCAGTGATAGAAGGGGCAGCAAGGCACGTATTGTCTTATTGCCATCGAGAATAAAAAGATGGGGTTTACATCATACTTCTTGACTTTATTCCTCTTTATCATGTCATATTACTTAATGTGTTACTTTGTTCTTTATGAACTTAATACTCTAGATGCAGGCAGGAGTCGGTCAATGTGTGGAGTAATAGTAGTAGATGCAGGCATGAGTCAGCCTACTTGACATGGACGCGATGCCTATATTTCATAATCGTTGCCTTGGATATCGTCATAACTTTGCGCTTTTCTATCAATTGCTCGATAGTAATTTGTTCAACCACCATATTATTTGCTATCTTGAGAGAAGCCTATAGTGCAACCTATGCCCCCTGGGTCTATTTTCCATCATATTAGTTTCCGATCTACTATTTTCCATCATACAAGTTTCCGATCTACTATTTTGCAATCTTTTACTTTCCGATCAATAAACAAAAAAACAAAAAATATTGACTTTATTTTTTGTTTAGTTTTATCTCTCTATCAGATCTCACTTTTGCAAGTGACCGTGAAGGGATTGGCAACCCCTTTATCGCATTGGGTGCAAGTGTTTGATTGTTTGTGCAGGTATTGGTGATCTGTGCGTTGCTATCCAAACATACGAATAGGTGGCTAAAGTGAACAAAAATGGGACCAACCCACACATGTTGCTTGGATGTTAGTTTCTCGGGGCAACAAACTCTGAATCACCACTCTAAGCCCTGGTTTAGGTACATGGTGCTGGACTGCTGGTGCACCCACTGTCCCATGCCCTTGTAGCAACTATTTAGTTTTTCTTAATCTAATGCCCCTGGTAAAATGAAGCCACACCACTGTTATAAGTCATGACAAGTTTAACCAATTGTTTTTGCCAGTAATTGTTTGAGACTCTGACTGTTTCCTTTGTAGCTTTTTGGGCAAATAGGGATATCCATTTCACCTCGTTGCTATTATGAACTTTTGGTGCAGTGCACAAAACACTTCTTTAAGAATTGATCTTTGTGTAGTTTAACTGGAATGTCACATCGAAACCGTTGGTTGATTTCAATGGAACCACACAAAGGGAGATCTTTGTTCCAATCTTCATCCTCCATATTGGCACCATAACCTTCCCTTAGGTAAGAATGATATTTAATGCATGTGTTCACCTCTACTTTGCAACTGCCATGAGAAAATAATGTTATTGTTTACTAGTAGACTTGTAGTCCCTCACTACAAAATATGACATTGAAGGCCAATCATGTACTTTGTTTCACCAATTGGTGAGGAGAAAGAGAAACAGAGGAAGAAGGGGAAGAAGAAGAAGAAGGATCACACGTTGGTACCATCCTATGTTATCTTGACATCTTGCTAGTGGTATTGTATTGTTGTGTTGCTACTATATTATTAATTTACTTGAAGAAATGCACTTGTAGTATGTAGCAGAGTAGTACTTGGCTTGACAACACATCATACTAATTAACTGTATTCTTGATGCATGTGTGACCCAGCCCTACACGATCAATAGTGCCAAGGTGATCTTCCTGAAGCCTAGGCCTCAGTCGAGGCCATTCAAGGGCTCTGGAAACGTCTGCCTCGCATGTGAGAAGATCCTCCAGGAGCCCTTCCACTTTTTTTGCCTCTCCTTCAAGGTCATTAATCAATTAGGAGTACTTAAGTGGCACTCACTAATCGTTGCCTAATTGTCCTGTCGGAGTTAAACAAATCTTTAATAGCACCCCATGCTGAATCATGTACGTGTTGTGTGTGTCTGTGAAGGTGGACCATGTGGTTGGGAAAGGAGGGGATCTTGATAGTGTCATGAGATTGTAATGCTATTGTTTTGCATGTCAATTTATTGCCACTGGTTTAATGAGCCAATGTTTTGCTATTGTATTGTCATCTTGATTTGATGCTACAGTTAAAGTAATATGCTATTCTCCTTCTATCCTTCCTCACTAAGCTAATGAAGGTTTCACCTTGTTCCTACCTATGCAAACAGGGATCATGTTGTGTCAATCTTACATTTTAGTGGAACTGCACAAGAGGATACAATGAACCGTATCCCAACCAGTGCTTTAACTCTGCTGAAAGTTCTTGATAATCTCTTGATATAATCTCACCACTGGAAAACAAGAGTGATGTCAACCGTACATTGGAAGTGCACAAAAATATATACTATTGAATGATTCCAGTCAGTGCTTTATCTTCTCTTTTGGGACTACTTGAATAAGCTTCCTTGCTCAGGTTGGTACTGGCCTAAGGCCTTCATCCAGATTAGTGTGATGTCATCTGTATTTGTATCGTGCTACTGTTTTGCTACTGTCATGAAAAAGTCCTTTATCTTTGCACGTTAAATGTTTGCAACCTATGATACATGACAATGCTTTGAGTGTTGAGGTAATTAGCATTGATAAAATAAACTAATTCCTCTCTTTAAGCAAGGCTACTATGTTGCTAACTTTACCCATTAAGATAATGAGGATGCTTCTATTTGTTAGTATATGTTTCATCGACTAGTGCCACTATTACAATAATCTCACTTTCTCAATATATGTGCCAACATGGATGCTCAATTTCAGTGGAACTGCACAAAAACTTTGGGTGGTTCATTGCCTCAACTGCTTCCTACCTTTCCTGTTGTTCCCTTATCTTGGCTTCCAGTCAAAGGAAGTACTAATTGATATGCTTCCTCACACAGGTTGGTACCGGTCTCATCCTAATTATTGTGCTTGTCATATCTATTGGTAATTTGGTATTGTGCTACTGTTGGCCGATTTCATACAGGAGTAACTTGGAGCCTGAACTCGCAAGCAAATCGTTACATTGGCCGATTTCAGTAATACTGCACAAAAAGATTTGATGGGCAGATACTTATGTTGCTGCTATGTACTCCATAGTTCACTCAGACAAGCATCGATGTTGACAAGAAGTGCCAGAGTGAACGTTGTCGGTGTCAAAACTGGCAGATCTCGGGTAGGGGAGCCCAAGCTGTGCGTCTGAAGATCAATGGTAACAATGGAGAAGGGACACAATGCTTACCTAGGTTCGGGCCCTCTTAATGGAGGTAAAACCCTACTCCTGCTAGATTATATTTGAGGGTATAGGGGTTACAAGAGTTGATCTACCTCAAGATTGATTCCGCTAACCCTAAACAGCTAGCCTAGCAATGTTGTGATCCTGCCCCCGCTCTAACCCTCTGGTTTATATAGACACCGGAGGGGCTTAGGGTTTGTACAAAGTCAGTTTTACAGAAAGGAATAATATATCCGGACACATATACTTGCCATCGACGCATGCAAGAGTCCCCACTGGATACGGGAGAGGATCTTTGGTCTGGTATCTTGACAACCCATTAGTCCGGCCCACATCAGTAGATCGGACGCCCGAGGACCCCCTAATCTAGGACTCCCACAGAAGGCCCATTGATGATACGGCCCGTAGAAGGCCCATTGTGTCTACGGCCCGTAGAAGGCCCATTGTTTCTACGCCCCATAGAAGACCCATTGTTTCTACGGCCCGTAGAAGGCCCATTGTTTCTACGGCCCGTAGGAGGCCCAGTGTCACTACAGTAAATATGTAGCCCATGGTTATTGTGGTCTAGTTTGAAAAAATAGGTTATTGCGGCCACTAGCAAACCGCGGAAAAAGAACTGCACTCACTACAAGCAAACAAATAAACAAGACAAGAAGGAAATAAATAAGCAAGCAACTTAAGCTAGGCTATCACGAACATAACACATATTACATCCACTGGGCATCAAAGTTCGCCACCAGTGCAAATATAGGGAACAAAGCAGCATATCACATACACTAGTTGTCAAAGTTGGCGACCAGTGCAAATAAACGCCGCAGCAAAACAAGTCCAAAACTGAAACCACTTCAGAAGATCTCAAGAAACTATATCCTAGGTACCCATAATGCTGGCGAGATGCTTAGCAAGCTTATTAACTTTCTCTTGTTTGGCGCCTAAATCCTCCAGCGCTTGCTGTTGCACAAGAAAGTATGCATCTGAATTCTATAGGGACTTCCAGTAACAGCCCCAAAATTGGGTTATGAATTTTTGTGCTGTTATTCCTTCCTGGCACTCATTTTAAAAATCATTCTCCTGAGTTTTGCCGATGACCCTGAGAATTCTTGTCATTTCCAACCTTTCAAAACTTGTGCATGTCTTTTTCAGTGGGCAAGACCTCAGTTGCATCATCTTAAACCCTCTCAAACCCTAATTCCAAATTTTTGGAATTTGAATGTGGCCTTTGTGATTACAAAGGAGCCATCATTTTCTTTGATCTTTTGATCATCCCATATATTCCCTGAGACCCTCCTATCCTTTTCAACCTTGGGCATGCAAAATTACCAAGTCCCATGCAATATTTTTGAATTATGATTTATTCCTTTCCTTGCCTTTCTGAGGAATAAAATAAAAAGGCATATCTAGCCATCTCCTAAATTCATGTGTATTTGTGGAGTTGATAATTATGCCTAACCCAAGCTCTGGCAATTATATTGGCCACAATTAAATAAGGAAAAATGCCTTTTCCTATTTTAAGCCAATATTGCTATTCTACCATTTTTCAAAGGAACTACTATTTTTATAGCAAGGAAAATTCTCACATAAATTGCAGAGCTTGTCCTTGCTATATAATCACTAGTTCCATCATCATCTCATGTTCCACAGATCAAAAATTTGGCACATGATCCAATGCAAGTTTCTGCCCTCTCTGAAATTTTGCAAAGGAAGTGCTTTATTCCTTATTCCATTTGAGCTGCAATTTAGCAAGGTGATTAATATTGATAAATCACCCTTGGATACCAAAGATGAGCTCAATCCAATCATCCTAGCTCCCTGTGCAATGTTTCAAAGTTTTCTGACCAGATTGTCACTTTGTGAAGGAAGTACCTTCATAGAGTTTCCAAATGGGAGGAAACTTTTCCATCCTATCAAGTATCCCAAATCATTAGTCTTCACCCAAATTCATCTCATTTCATTGAGCTATGTGAGCACAGGAGCAATTCTTGTTCTCTATCCAAAATTTCAGTTTGTGAAGAAAGTATATTTTATATTGCTCCATTATGGCTGAAAATAATTCCAAGCCTTCTCCTATCCATATAACCCACCTACCAAAGAGTTTTGCTAATTTCATTTACCCAATACTTTCCTAGGATTTTACCAAGTTTCTGGTCCAAAATGATGCTTGTGAAGAAAGTACCAATTTGGTAAGTCCATTTGGTGTGATCTTTTTACAGCATCTACCTATGAGCAAATCATTAGGATTTGCCAAGTTATAGCTGAATCCACCCCCTCCTATTGAGTGCTTCATCATCATTTGATTTCTGGACATATTTTAGCAGTTGTTAAGCAACTATGCTAAATATGTGTCCTAATGACCCCAAAACCCCCAGGACCATAGTCCTTGCTACCCTAAGCCTCCCAGACATCAAATTTAGCATTTACCCTCTCTGGTTTTGTCTCCAGCATGTTTCCAAGTTTGCAACAAAAACCTTGTGGAGCTTGGTTTACTCAGCTCACTTTGTCTCTGCCCAAGTATTTACTATAGTCACAATCTATCTTCGAAGGACTACGCGGTAGACATGATTTAACCTCAGTAAAAACTCCCAAGCGTGCCATGCTAGTGGTGACCTCGAGGGAAGCCAGCCAAAACGGTGGTCTAGCCACTGTTCTCATCGGCAACGCTGCCCCTACCGTCCCTGGCCTCGCCATTAATGTCCTACAGCTCCCCCTCGTCGTCGTCGTTTGCCTGGACCCCGCTCCCCCTCCGTTTTCTTCTCCGATGAGCCGTGCCAAGGGTCGAGCAGTGCACGCCCGTGAGCTCGACTTCTTCCTCGCTTCTGTCTTATTCTTCCTCTCTTCCGCGAGCGCCTTCATCTCCGTGAGCCTCTGCTGCTCGTCATGACCCTCCTCATTGCCCGCCCACCGCTGCCCGTGAGCCTTGGCCGCGCCTTCCGATGCTGCGTCGTTGCCGATGCGCAGACACGTCGCCCGCCGCGTGCCACCTCCTCCCCTCCTTTCCGAGCTCTCCCCGCGGCTATAAGTAGCCCTCCCGAGCTTCCTCGCAGCCGGCCGCCGGCCATGCTACGTCTTGAGCTTGCGTTGGTTTTCCTTGAAGAGGAAAGTGTTATGCAGCAATAGTAGCGTAAGTATTTCCCTCAGTTTTTGAGAACCAAGGTATCAATCCAGTAGGAGGCTCCTCAAAAGTCCCACATACCTACACAAACAAACAAAGAACTCGCAACCAACGCAATAAAGGAGTTGTCAATCCCTTCACGGGCACTTGTGAAAGTGAGATCTAATAGAGATAGTATGATAAGATAAATATATTTTTGGTATTTATAATATAGATGCAAAAAGTAAAGATGCAAATAAAAGTAGATTGGAGGCAATTATGATAAGAGATAGACCCGGGGGCCATAGGTTTCACTAGAGGCTTCTCTCAAGATAGCATAAGTATTACAGTGGGTGAACAAATTACTGTCGAGCAATTGATAGAAAAGCGAATAATTATGAGATTATCTAGGCATGATCATGTATATAGGCATCACGTCCGTGACAAGTAGACTGACTCTTGCCTGCATCTACTACTATTACTCCACACATCGACCGACTCCTGCCTGCATCTAAAGTATTAAGTTCATAAGAACAGAGTAATGCCTTAAGCAAGATGACATGATGTAGAGAGATAAATTCGTGCAATATGATATAAACCCCATCTTTTTATCCTCGATGGCAACAATACAATACGTGCCTTGCAACCCTTTCTGTCACTGGGTAAGGACACCGCAAGATTGAACCCAAAGCTAAGCACTTCTCCCATGGCAAGAAAGATCAATCTAGTAGGCCAAACCAAACTGATAATTTGAAGAGACTTGCAAAGATAACTCAATCATACATAAAAGAATTCAGAGGAGATTCAAATATTTCTCATAGATAAACTTGATCATAAACCCACAATTCATCGGATCTCGACAAACACACTGCAAAAAGAGTTTACATCGAATAGATCTCCACAAGAGAGGGGGAGAACATTGTATTGAGATCCAAAAAGAGAGAAGAAGCCATCTAGCTAATAACTATGGACCCGAAGGTCTGTGGTAAACTAATCACAACTCATCGGAGGGGCTATGGTGTTGATGTAGAAGCCCTCCGTGGTAGATTCCCCCTCCGGTGGAGCGCCGGTGAAGGCTCGAAGATGGGATCTCGTGGATACAGAAGGTTACGGTGGTGGAAATTGTGTTTCGTTGGCTCCCTGGATGTTTTCGGGGTACGTAGGCTTATATAGGAGGAAGAAGTACGTCGGTGGCCGCCTGAGGGGCCCACGAGAGAGGGGGCGCGCCCTATAGGGGGGTGCCCTACCCTCTCGTGGCCGCCTTGGCTGCTTCTTGACTTGCACTCCAAGTCCCCTGGATCACGTTCGTTCCAAAAACCACGCTCCCGAAGGTTTCATTCCCTTTGGACTCCGTTTGATATTCCTTTTCTTCGAAATAATGAAATTAAATAGGCAAAAAAATAGCAATACGGGCTGGGCCTCCGACTAGTAGGTTAGTCCCAAAAATGATATAAATGTGTAAAATAAAGCCCATAAACATTCAAAAGGGGTAATATAATAGCATGAAACAATCAAAAATTATAGATACGTTGGAGACGTATCAAGCATCCCCAAGCTTAATTCCTGCTCGTCCTCGAGTAGGTAAATGATAAAAACAGAATTTTTGATGTGGAATGCTACGTAGCATAATTCTTAATGCAATTTTCTTTATTGGGGCATTAATGTTCAGATCCACATGATTCAAAATAAAAGTTCATATTGACGTAAGAAATAGTGATTCTTCAAGCATACTAATCAAAGTAATCATGTCTTCTCAAAATAACTTGGCCAAAGAAAGTTATCCCTACAAAATCATATAGTCTGGCTGTTGCTCTATCTTCATCACACAAAGTATTTAATCATGCACAACCCCAGTGACAAGCCAAGCAATTGTTTCATACTTTAATAATCTCAAACTTTTTCAACTTTCACGCAATACATGAGCGTGAGCCATGGACATAGCACTATATGTGGAGTAGAATGGTGGTTGTGGAGAAGAAAAAAAGGAGAAGATAGTCTCACATCAACTAGGCGTATGAACGGGCTATGGAGATGCCCATTAATAGATATCAATGTGAGTGAGTAGGGATTGCCATGCAACAGATGCACTAGAGCTATAAATATATGAAAGCTCAACAAAAGCTAAGTGGGTGTGCATCCAACTTGCTTGCTCACGAAGACCTAGGGCATTTTGAGGAAGCCTATCACTGGAATATACAAGCCAAGTTCTATAATGAAAAATTCCCACTAGTATATGAAAGTGACAACATAGCAGACTCTCTATCATGAAGATCATGGTGCTACTTTGAAGCACAAGTGTGGAAAAAGAGATAGTAGCATTGTCCCTTCTCTCTTTTTCTCTCTTTTTTTATTTTTTTTCTTTTTTTTTTCTTTTTTTCTTTTTCTTCTTTTTTTCTTTGGCCTTTCTTTTTTTTTCTTTTTGTAAAGTCCGAAGTCTCATCCCGACTTGTGGGGGAATCATAGTCTCCATCATCCTTTCCTCACTGGGACAATGCTCTAGTAATGAAGATCATCACACTTTTATGGATTTACAACTCTAGAATTACAACTCAAAGCTAGAGCAAGATATGACTCTATATGAATGCCTCCGGCGGTGTACCGGGATATGCAATGAATCAAGAGCGACATATATGAAAATTATGAAGGTGGCCTTGCCACAAATACGATGTCAACTACAGGATCATGCAAAGAGCAATATGATAAAAGTAATGCGTGTCATATGAACGGAACGGTGGAAAGTTTCATGGCAATATATCTCGGAATGGCTATGGAAATGACATAATAGGTAGGTATGGTGGCTGATTTGAGGAAGGTATATGGTGGGTGTATGGTACCGGCGAAAGTTGCGCGGCACAAGAGAGGCTAGCGATGGTGGTAGGGTGAAAGTGCGTATAATCCATGGACTCAACATTAGTCAAAAGAACTCATATACTTATTGCAAAAATCTAGAAGTCATCAAAAACAAAGTACTACGCGCATGCTCCTGGGGGATAGATTGGTAGGAAAAGACCATCGCTCGTCCCCGACCGCCACTCATAAGGACGACAATCAATAAATAAAATTGTGCTCCAACTTCATCACAAAGCGATTCACCATACGTGCGTGCTACGGGAATCACAACCCTCAACACAAGTATTTTTCATAATCACCTCAACTAGCATGACTTTAATATCACTACCTCCATATCTCAAAACAATTATCAAGCATCAAATTGATCATAGCATCCAATTCACTTTCTATGATAGTTTTTATTATACCCAACTTGGATGCTCATCATTCTAGGACCAAATTTGTAACCATAGCAAATACCATGCTGTTCTAAAAGACTCTCAAAATAATATAAGTGAAGCATGAGAGACTAGCAATTTCTTCAAAATTAATCCACCGCCGTGCTCTAAAAGATATAAGTGAAGCACTAGAGCAAAAACTATCAAGCTCAAAAGATATAAGTGAAGCACATACAGTATTCCAGCAAATTCTAATCAAGTAGGCTTCTCCCAAAAGGTGTGTACAGCAAGGATGATTGTGGTAAACTAAAAATCAAAGACTAATATAATACACGACGCTCCAAGCAAAACACATATCATGTGGCGAATAAAAATATAGCTCCAAGTAAAGCTACCAATGAACGAAGACGAAAGAGGGGATGCCTTTCCGGGGCATCCCCAAGGTTAGGCTTTTGGCTATCCTTGAATATCTTGGGGTGCCATGGGCATCCCCAAGATTAGGCTCTTGCCACTCCTTATTCCATAGTCCATAAAAGCTTTACCCAAAACTTGAAAACTTCACAACAGAAAACTCAACAGGAAATCTTATAAGCTCTATTTGTGAAAGAAAACAAAACCACCATATAAGGTACTGTAATGAACTCATTCTTTATTTATTTTGGTGTTAAACCTACTTTATTCTAACTTATCTATGGTTTATAAACTATTTTACTAGCCATAGATGCATCAAAATAAGCAAACAACACACGAAAAGCAGAATCTGTCAAAAACAGAACAGTCTGTAGCAATGTGTAACTAACGCAAACTTCTGGAACTATAAAAATCATACCAAAATAGGAAGTCCTGGAAAATTTGTCTATTGATTAGTATCAAAACGAATCCACACAAAAGCACGTTTCTGTGATTTAAAAAAAACTAAATTGGTGCGTGCAAAGTTTCTGTTTTTCAGCAGAATCAAATCAACTATCATCATAGGTTATCCTATAGGTTCTACTTGGCACAAACACTAATTAAAAGATAAAAACACATCTAAACAGAAGGTAGATGCAAGATTTATTACTAAATAGGAACAAAAACAAAAAACACAAAGAAAATTGGGTTGCCTCCCAACTAGCGATATCGTTTAACGCCCGTAGCTAGGCATAAAAGCAAAGATAGATCTAAGTAGTGCCATCTTTGGCACTAAATTCATAAGTAGCTCACATGATAGATTCGTAAGGTAATTTGACTTTCTTTCTTGGAAAGTGCTCCATGCCTTTCTTTAATGGAAATTGGAATCTAATATTCCCTTCCCATATGAATAATCGCACCAATCATTCTAAGGAAAGGTCTACCAAGATTAATAGGGCAAGAAAGATTGCAATATATATCAAGAACGATAAAATCTACGGGCACCAAATTTCTATTTGCAACAATGAGAACATCATTGATCCTTCACATTGGCTTTTTAATGATGGAATCCGCAAGGTGCCTATTTAAAGAGCAATCATCAAGATCATGGAAACCTAGAATATCACATAAAGTTTTCAGAATCGTGGAAACACTAGCACCCAAATCACACAAAGCAAAACATTCATGATATTTAATTCTAATCTTTATAGTAGGTTCCCACTCATCATTAAGTTTTCTAGGTATAGAAACTTCCAAATTAAGTTTTTGATCATAAGATTGCATCAAGGCATCAACGATATGTTTGGTAAAAGCTTTATTTTGACTATAAGCATGAGGAGAATTAACAACGGATTGCAACAAGGAAATACAACCTTCTAAAGAACAATTATCACAATCAAATTCCTTGAAATCCGAGATAGTGGGTTCAATATTATTTAAAGTCATGACCTCTCCAATCCCACTTTTACCAAATTTAGCATCAAGATCTAAAAACTCCGAATTCTTGGAACGCCTTCTAGGTAAAGTTAACTCATCTTCAGTCCCATAATTATCAAGATTCATATTGCAAAACAAACATCCAATAGGAGACGCATCAATAACTTTAAGATCTTCATCATTATTTTCATGGAAACTAGAAGAACACGCCTATATAAAGCAATCTTTCTTAGCACGCAATCTGGGGGTTCATTCCTTGCACTCGTCAATGGAAATTCTCATTGCTTTGAGAGACTCATTGATATCATGCTTAGGGGAATAAGATCTAAGTTTAAGAGAATCAACATCAAGCGAAAGTCTATCTACGTTCCTAGCCAAATCATCAACTCTGGGCAATTTTTCTTCAACCAAAGCATTAAAATTCTTTTGACAGATCATAAATTTTTTCACACTATTCTCAAAATCAGAGGGCATCTTATTAAAATTACCATAAGAATTATTGTAGGAATTTCCATAATTATTAGAGGAATTACTAGGGAACGGTCTAGCATTAAAGTTTCCTCTATAAGCATTGTTTCCAAAACTATTCCTACCAACAAAATTCACATCCATAGATTCATTATTATTCTCAATCAAAGTAGACAAAGGCATATCATTGGGATCAAGAGGAGTATTCTTAGTAGCAAACAATTTCATAAGTTCATCCATCTTTCCACTCAAAACATCGATTTCTTCTATAGCATGCACTTTTTTACTAGAAGATCTTTCGGTGTGCCATTGAGAATAATTAGCCATAATATTATCAAGAAGTTCTGTAGCATCTCCTAACGTGATTTCCATAAACGTGCCTCCCACGGCCGAATCGAAGAGATTTCTAGAAGCAAAGTTCAAACCGGCATAAAATTTTTGTATGATCATCCATAAAATCAAACCATGAGTAGGGCAATTGCGAATCATTAATTTCATTCTTTCCCAAGATTGGGCGACATGCTCATGATCAAGTTGTTTAAAATTCATAATATCGTTCCTAAGAGTGATAACCTTAGCGGGAGGAAAATACTTAGAGATAAAAGCATCTTTGCACTTGTTCCAAGAATCAATACTATTTTTAAGCAAAGACGAAAACTAAACTTTAGCATGATCTCTAAGTGAAAATGGAAATAACTTCAATTTAACAATATCGTTATTCATATCTTTCTTCTTTTGCATATCACACAAATCAACAAAGTTGTTTAGATGAGTAGCGGCATCTTCACTAGGAAGGCCGGCGAATTGATCTTTCATAACAAGATTCAGCAAAGCAGTATTGATTTCACAAGACTCAACATCATTAAGAGGAACAATCGGAGTACTAAGGAAATCATTATTATTGGTATTGGAGAAATCACACAATTTGGTATTATCTTGCGCCATGGCAACAAGTAATCCAACACATAAGAAAACAAAAAAAGGCAAGCGAAAAAAGAGGAGGAGATTGGGAAAGAGAGGGCGAATAAAACGGCAAAGGGTGAAGTGGGCGGGAGGAAAACGAGAGGAAAATGGCAAATAATGTAAATGCGAGGGAGATGAGTGTGTTATGGGTACTTGGTATGTCTTCACTTGAGCGAAGACCTCCTCGGCAACGGCGCCAGAAATCGCACGTTGGCGGGAGGTCGAATCTTGACTTGACTTGGTGGAAGCCTCCCCGGCAACGGCGCCAGAAATCCTTCTTGCTACATCTTGAGCTTGCGTTGGTTTCCTTGAAGAGGAAAGGGTGATGTAGCAATAGTAGCGTAAGTATTTCCCTCAGTTTTTGAGAACCAAGGTATCAATCCAGTAGGAGGCTCCTCAAAAGTCCCACGCACCTACACAAACAAACAAAGAACTCGCAACCAACGCAATAAAGGGGTTGTCAATCCCTTCAAGGCCACTTGCGAAAGTGAGATCTAATAGAGATAGTATGATAAGAGAAATATATTTTTGGTATTTTATAATATAGATGCAAAAAGTAAAGATGCAAATAGAAGTAGATTGGAAGCAAAATATGATAAGAGATAGAACCCGGGGGCCATAGGTTTCACTAAAGGCTTCTCTCAAGATAGCATAAGTATTACGGTGGGTGAACAAATTACTGTCGAGCAATTGATAGAAAAGCGAATAATTATGAGATTATCTAGGCATGATCATGTATATAGGCATCACGTTCGTGACAAATAGACCAACTCCTGCCTACATCTACTACTATTACTCCACACATCGAACGAGTCCTGCCTGCATCTAGAGTATTAAGTTCATAAGAACAAAGTAACGCCTTAAGCAAGATTACATGATGTAGAGAGATAAATTCATGCAATATGATATAAACCCCATCTTTTTATCCTCGATGGCAACAATACAATTTGTACTTTGCAACCCTTTCTGTCACTGGGTAAGGACACCGCAAGATTGAACCCAAAGCTAAGCACTTCTCCCATGGCAAGAAAGATCAATCTAGTAGGCCAAACCAAACTGATAATTCAAATAGACTTGCAAATATAACTCAATCATACATAAAATAATTCAGAGGAGATTCAAATATTTCTCATAGATAAACTTGATCATAAACCCACAATTCATCAGATCTCGACAAACACACCGCAAAAAGAGTTTACATCGAATAGATCTCCACAAGAGAGGGGGAGAACATTGTATTGAGATCCGAAAAGAGAGAAGAAGCGATCTAGCTAATAACTATGGACCCGAAGGTCTGTGGCAAACTACTCACAACTTATCGGAGGGGCTATGGTGTTGATATCGAAGCCCTCCGTGGTCGATTCCCCCTCCGGCGGAGCGCCGGCGAAGCCTCCAAGATGGGATCTTGCGGATACAGAAGGTTACGGTGGTGGAAATTGTGTTTCGTTGGCTCCCTGGATGTTTTCGGGGTACGTAGGCTTATATAGGAGGAAGAAGTACGACGATGGCCGCTCGAGGGGCCCACGAGACTGGGGGCGCGCCCTATAGGGGGGCGCCCTACCCCCTCGTGGCCGCCTCGGCTGCTTCTTGACTTCACTCCAAGTCCCCTAGATCACGTTCGTTCCAAAAATCATGCTCCCGAAGGTTTCATTCTGTTTGGACTCCGTTTGATATTCCTTTTCTTCGAAATACTGAAATAGGCAAAAAACAACAATACGGGCTGGGCCTCTGGTTAGTAGGTTACTCCCAAAAATGATATAAATGTGTAAAATAAAGCCCATAATTATTCAAAAAGGGTAATATAATAGCATGGAACAATAAAAAATTATAGATACGATGGAGATGTATCAGGCCGCTGCCTAAATTAGTCCAGTGCCGTGCTCCCCTTGCCTCCCTTCCTCCACCAGTAGCATCCTTGGAGTCCGGTGACCCATTACCCCTCGTTCCCTCGGCTAGCAGTCGCCGAAGCCCCACGACCATATCTTCCGAAGCCGCCGTCCGCCCTGTCTTCTGTCGCCTCGAGCTGCGGCAGACCTGCGCGTCCCCGGCGGGTGCCCCTCGTCTGAATGGGTGCGGCACTCCGCCCTGGACTCGTTGGTGGCCTCGCCTCGACCGAGGGTGGCTGGAGCAGCCCGGGACGCCGCCGCCGACGCCATGTTCTGCCCCCCCCTTCTCTGTTCTGTCGGGAGAACAAGGAGAAGAAGACGACCGAGCCGACCCCTCCCCACGACCCCACCTGGCAGTGACCCAGGGGCGTTGACCTGGTCCTGCCAGCGTGGATAAGTGGTTGGGCCCCACCCCTCATGCGACCCCACCTGCCATTGGCTGAAGCCGCCTAGTGAGCCCCAGCCGGCCGAAGTGTTTAAATTGTGAACGTTTGTTGTTTAGTGCATTTTCTGCCTAAAAAGTGAATGGCCACAACTTTGCGCTCGTAACTCCGATTGAGGTAAGTCCAACGCCCACGTCTTCATCTCGTCGAGCCCGTTCCGTTCCCATCATTTTCACTATGGTTTCATATACTGAAAATGACCATTTTTCCCATGTCTGTAATCAGCCCCTCCGAGAGAGAACTGTTTCCGGCAAAAAAATTCGCGGTCATTTCTCACTTCTTCCCGGAGTATTTGTCGACCCCCAGGCAAGCCAACATCTTATCATGAGCCCCATACTTGCATATTGACTTTGCTTGCACCTTGTGTGTAGTTGCAATTATTTCTTCTCGTTTTCATCTGCAGTTATTCCGTTATGCTTACCATGCATGCTTGTGTTTTCATGCTACTTCTTGCCATGATAATTAGAATGTTGTTATTGATGATGCCATGTCACTACTCTACTTTATTTTCATGTCATCGTTATAAAATGCTATGATACACCGTGGATAAGTTAGTACTTGGTATTTTTATGTTCTTTATGATGTAGTCGTTCACTTGAGAAGTTCGATATGTTATTAAAGCATTTGTATGATGTATGCTCATTGTTGCATTCATGTTAAAATGCTTGTATGATGATTGATGATGGAGAAGATAATAATTAGACTTAATAACAAAACCCCTCTATCATCGATGGGATTGAATCATAGTGCCGCCAAATTGAACTTTTCCAGTGCAACCACATTTGCTGGTATGGGACGGCCCTAATGCGGTCTATTATCGTGCCTCTCGCTGGTGCCTCCAACGAGGGAAGGTTATGGGCATGCGCTACCCTGATCTGGTAGGCGGACAGAAGCCTTGTGTGCCACTAGTTGGATTTTGCACGCTGTTGTCCCCATGGGGGATCGTTTATGTTTTGCCATGACGGTGGTTTGAGGTGTCTTGAGGTAGACACGGGCCACCCATGACTTAGCCCAGAGAGGAGTAAGTCGGAGTGGCCGGGACAGTGTCATGGCAGTACCTCGATTTTGTCGGATCGCTGTTGGTCCACCCAAATGGGATGACGAGGCCATGGGTTCGATGGTGTGGGTACAGTGCGCTACCTCTGCAGAGTGTATTTAAAATATCGATAGCCGCGTCCTTGGTCATGGGCATAAGTTCGTAGTAGGGTACACTATCGGGTCTTGGTCGAGATGGAGGATAAACCTGAAATAATTAAGCTGATTAATGTGGTTGTGATCGCCGTAAGGATCATGGGCCATTTTTGGTCGGGTTGTGATCGCCGTAAGGATCACGGGCCATTTATTGGTCGGGTTGTGATCGCCGTAAGGATCACGAGTTTGTCTCTGTTTGTGATCAGGAAATGAGGTGATCACCATTGGTAAGAGAGTCCGAGGAACTCAGTGCACAAGTTTGGTGGGATTGCATGAGTAATATATTTGCACTTAAAGAACCATGGTAGAACATGAGATGGTTGCACACAATTAACATGCTATGTCTGCATTTGATATGATTGGTAGTTTATTTTCAGCATACTTTCATGATGCCATGCCATGATTTGATTGATATGATTGAAATGATAGGCTACGTTTTGCTGTTGCCATGTTAGAAATAAACTTGCTATGCCATGTTGTTGCCATGCTAGTGGATGCCATGATGTTAGTCTGATTTATGTCTTTGGTTGATATCATGCCATGCTTAGTTTCTGATATAAGCTAGGTTGTTGCAGACGCTTGGTTCTTGCTTTGTCTTCTGCTTGTTTGGATGCTATATATTTGGTTGTCTTGCAAGTACATTCAATGGACTGACCTGGCGTGTCATGCCAGTTTTGTAGGTCGTTCATTTGTTACGTCGTGCTAGGCCATAATCTTGCCAGTCCTGTGAGTTGTGGAGCCCAGCCAGAGTGTTATGCTGCCAAGACTTCCACCGCCATTTAAATTGACTTCCGCTGCCATGTAAATAGCCTTAGGGCTATGCGAGAAGCTTTTATTCATCACTGATGTAATCATATACACATGTATTTGATGAATATTCTTGTACCTGGAATGCCGTATCATGGACCTGTCGTGCGTCAGGTGTTATCCTGGGCTGACGTGCGAAGGCCCCCTGCTCCATGCGGATCGGGGTGCCACAGGGCTTGGTATCAGAGCAGCCAAGCTGGCATAGATTTTCCTAGCATTAGATCACCGCTACCATCAACCCGTAATGACCCTAAGGGATTTGACCCATCCCTAGCATCCGGCATGGGCACTGTTTATCAATAGGTGGCACAGTCGGGACCGACACGTCCTCACCCCGCTATACCCGCCTAGTTATCCGTGAAACATGTAGCAATCCTATCCTTTCTGGTCGGCCGCATCGCTTTTCCTTCGCCATTAAGGGAAAGGGGCCATGCCATGCGGGCCTATCCTGTGTAGCTGCCTATAAAACCCCCTTTCTGCTAGCCGCATCAATCGCTCCTCAGTCCGCCATGTCCCTGCAGAGAAGCTTAGCTAGTAGCTCCCCGGCCATGGCTAGCAGCTCCAAAACTCCCACGTATTACACCCGCACATATGCCGTCAACCACCCTGGCTTTCCACCCCTTCTTGCCGAGATGCTCACCAAAGCATTTGGCGGTAAGACTAGCCCCGATTACCTAGTGTTCCAATCGACATCCGTCCCTCACCTTCATTGCTTTGTTCCAAGAGTGCACATCATCCTAGGTCCTACGGCAGATGTCTAGCCTTTGGTTTTACAGGGTAGAGCCATGCCTACCTCTGGTTTAGCCATTCAAGCCGCTGCTGTGGAGGCTATCCTACACCTCCGAACCAACTTCCCGCATGTAGCAAGAAGGCGGGAGTTCTGCTTTTTCCCCACTGTGTCAAACGCAGTAATGCAGCCTTCTTCCATTAGCCAAGGAGATGATCCCGCAATCGCTCACCTGGTGCAATACATCACTACCCAGGGGATGTTGATTTCTATGCTGCTTGCCGAGTTTAGAGCCATGGACAATAATGTGGTACGAGTCGTCAAGGAAGCTTGCTGTGAGGCTCGTAAGTTTGCGTCTCAAGCTGTTAGCCCAATGCCATCCAAACCAGTGCTATCCTCCTAGCCTGTGTTGTGGCCCAAGCCAAACATCATCACCCTCAACAAGTCTCTTCTCCGGATCCATCAGCAGCATTTTCCTGAAGCGATTCCAGCCCACCGCCACAACCCATAGAAGCATCAGACGATGAAGATGGAGATTGGCTCAGTCTTCGTCCTCTAGGAGAGCCCCAGCAAGGCCAGTCTTCTGCCTGACCTCAGTCACGCAATCAATGGTTCTTGCTAGTAGGTCGGTCTGTCAGTTCATCCCCGGTATGAGGATAGAACCATGTATCCCGGAGTGAGTAGTTTCGATTAGCGTGTAGTGCGTTTGTGCTTTGTTGTATGTTGGTACTGTTGTAACCCGTATGCTGTGTTATTTGCTTGCTTGCTTTTGTTTGTTTGTTTTTGCTTGTCTCTCCGTCAAATAGAAATGATTGACAGGGTTGGCAATGTGTGCTAACAAGATTTTAATTAGTAGAACACATACACTAAAAACAACATTGACTCGTTCCAAGTCTCTAATAAAATGCGCGTTGGTGTAGGCATATGTATACCAGGAGTACATATACCCACTAGCATTAAAATACCTTAGTGTGATTTGTCTACTATTTTTCCGTTGCATGTTTATTGCATCTGTTTGTTTGTTTAGATTTTTCTGCATACTGCACGCATACCCGGTTCACCCACGAGTACAATTGAGCAGTACTCGCGGGAATGCAAAGTCACATATCCCTATCTATCTGTGCATACCCCGTGTGCCAGATTTTCCAAACCCAGAGCATCGAAGAGGCCATTTTCATCTGGCCATTTCTCGTCCCTGATTCTTTTTCGTGGACCCAATTGTGTTTCCGGAGAAACACTGCCAGCTTTATTTCTCGCGAGCCATTACAACTTCCCGATACAGACTTCAACTCCGATTCTACCTCGACACCTACATTTCGTGGAGCAATCCGCAAAATTTTTCCCGTGCCCTAAACTGATTTCCTAAGCTGGCATAGCCACCTCACCTGCATCTGGACCCCATCACCACCACCATCATGGCCTTGCGTGGCGCTGCAAGTCGCCACCACCGCTCCACTGCAGCACGCGATTACTCCGCCGGCGTGAAGCGACGGAGAACCAAGCGTGGCGGAGGACCACCCCATGCACCATCTTCTTCCACACCCCGAGCCACCAGTCGCGCGTTGTCTCGAGCCCGCTCGTTCCTGATGAGTATCACCAGGAGGATCGACGGGCCGACCTACATGCCCAGCAGTGCCGCGAGGAACAACCGTAGCGCCACCAAGAACACCTCCTCGCCGAAGGAGCTCGGCTCGATCTTGCTCAAACCGAAGAGGTAGTAGAGTGGCATTGTGTTTGTGTGTTTGAAGCAAGCCGCGCTGCCGTTTTTATAGCCCAACCCTAGTGTACGGTGAGCGGAGTCTAGGAAACTCGCTCGTCGGCCGATCACCGACGTCCAGGAGGCTAATCCGCAAGCAGTGCCGACAAGGTGCTGGCCCGCGACGTGAGTGCTCGCTGCACTAGCATCGTGCACTCCGCACACTACGGCACTAGGGTCCTCATCACCCTAGGAGCTAGATGCGCGCTGCGCCAAGCCACACACGAAGCAGCATCACAGAAGAAGCAGTTAGCCGGAGGTAGAAGAGGAGGCTGCCAGTGGGCCCTGGACCCACGTGTCAGCAGGTGAGTCCACTGTTCACTGGGTGCATCCAGCAATTTTTCGAGAGTTTGATCTCGAGTGCCCTAGCCGCGGATATAACCGTGTTTTCCCATATCTCTTCCTGGGTGTACCAATTATCGGTGCCCTAACTCGTTCGAATTTGACCAAAGGATTAAAATTAACCCAAAGGTTTTTCTCCAGAGTGGTTATCTTTTCCTTGTGCTGTAACCCTAGGAATCTCGAGGACGAGATTCTTTTAAGGGGGGAAGGTTTGTAACAGCCCCAAAATAGGGTTATCAATTTTTGTGCTGTTATTCCTTCCTGGCACTCATTTTCAAAATCTTTCTCCTGAGTTTTGCCGATGACCCTGAGAATTCTTGTCATTTCCAACCTTTCAAAACTAGCTCATGTATTTTTCAGTGGGCAAGACCTCAGTTGCATCATCTTAAACCCTCTCAAACCCTAATTCCAAATTTCTGGAATTTGAATGTGGCCTTTGTGATTACAAAGGAGCCATCATTTTCTTTGATCTTTTGATCATCCCATCTGTTCCCTGAGGCCCTCCTATCCTTTTCAACCTTGGGCATGCAAAAATATTGCCAAGTCCCATGCAATATTTTTGAATTATGATTTATTCCTTTCCTTGCCTTTCTGAGGAATAAAATCAAAAGGCATATCTAGCCATCTCCTAAATTCATGTGGATTTGTGGAGTTGATAATTATGCCTAACCCAAGCTCTGGCAATTATACTGGCCATAATTAAATAAGGAAAATTGCCTTTTCCTATTTTAAGCCAATATTGCTATTCTGCCATTTTTCAAAGGAACTACTATTTTTATAGCAAGGAAAATTCTCACATAAATTGCAGAGCTTGTCCTTGCTATATAATCACTAGTTCCATCATCATCTCATGTTCCATAGATCAAAAATTTGGCACATGATCCAATGCAAGTTTCTGCCCTCTCTGAAATTTTGCAAAGGAAGTGCTTTATTCCTAATTCCATTTGAGCTGCAATTTAGCAGGGTGATTAATATTGATAAATCACCCATGGATACCAAAGATGAGCTCAATCCTAGCTCCCTATGCAATTTTTCAAAGTTCCTGACCAGATTGTCACTTTGTGAAGGAAGTACCTTCATAGAGTTTCCAAATGGGAGGAAACTTTTCCATCCTCTCAAGTATCCCAAATCATTAGCCTTCACCCAAATTCATCTCATTTCATTGAGCTATGTGAGCACATGAGCAATTCTTGTTCTCTGTCCAAATTTTCAGTTTGTGAAGCAAGTATATTTTATATTGCTCCATTATGGCTGAAAATAATTCCAAGCCTTCTCCTATCCATATAACCCACCTACCCAAGAGTTTGGCTAATTTCATTTAGCCAATATTTTCCTAGGATTTTCCCAAGATTCTGGTCCAAAGTGATGCTTGTGAAGAAAGTACCAATTTGGTAAGTCCATTTGGTGTGATCTTTTTACAACATATACTTATGACCAAATAGTTAGGATTTGCCAAGTTATAGCTTAATCCACCCCACCTAGTGAGTGCTTCATCATCATTTGATTTCTGGACATATTTTAGCAGTTGTTAAGCAACTATGCTAAATATGTGTCCTAATGACCTCAAAACCCCCAGGACCGTAGTCCTTGCTACCCTAAGCCTCCCAGACATCAAATTTACCATTTACCCTCTCTGGTTTTGTCTCCATCATGTTGCCAAGTTTGCAACAGAAACCTTGTGGAGCTTGGTTTACTCAGCTCACTTTGTCTCTGCCCAAGTATTTACTATAGTCACAATCTATCTTCGAAGGACTACGCGGTAGACATGATTTAACCTAAGTAAAAACTACCAAGCGTGCCATGCTAGTGGTGACCATGAGGGAAGCCAGCCAAAATGGTGGTCTAGCCACTGTTCCCGTTGGCAGCGCTACTCCGACCATCCCTGACCTCGCCATTAATGTCCTACAACTCCCCCTCATTGTCGCCGTTCTCCTGGACCCCGATCCCCCTCCGTTTTCTTCTTCGACGAGCCGTGCCAAGGGTCGAGAAGTGCGCGCCGTGAGCTCGGCTTCTTCCTCGCTTTTGTCTTCTTGTTCCTCCCGTCCGCGAGCGCCCTTCGTCTCTATAAGCCTCTGCTGCTCGTCGTGACTCTCCTCATTGCCTTCCCACCGCTGCCCGTGAGCCTTGGCCGCGCCTGCCGATGCTGCGCCGTCGCTGATGCGCGGACACGTCGCCCGCCGCGTGCCACCTCCTCCCCTCCTTTCCGAGCTCTCCCCACGGCTAGAAGTAGCCCTCCCGAGCTTCCTCGCAGCCCTCAACGACTCCCTGAACCTCTACCCGAGCCGGAGCCCCGCCCTGTCCGCTCCATGGCTGAAGCCTCGCTGCCGGCCGCTGCCTAAATTAGTCCAGTGTCGTGCTCCCCTTGCCTCCCTGCCTCCACCAGTAGCATCCCCGGAGTCCGCGACCCATTCCCCCTCGTTCCCTCGGCTACCAGTCGCTAGAGCCCCGCGACCATCTCTTCCCGAAGCCGCCGTCCGCCCTGTCTTCTACCGCCTCGAGCTGCGGCAGACCTGCGAGTCCCCGGCGGGTGCCCCTCGTCTGAATGGGTGCAGCACTCCGTCCTGGACTCGTTGGTGGCCTCGCCTCAGCCGAGGGCGGCTGGAGCAGCCCGGGCTGCCACCGGCGACGCGCTGTTCTGCCCCCCTCCTCTGTTTTGTCAGGAGAACAAGGAGAAGAAGACGACCGAGCTGGCCCCTCCCCTCGACCCCACCTGGCAGTGACCCAGGGGTGTTGACCTGGTCCTGCCAGCGTGGATAAGTGGCTGGGGCCCACCCCTCGCGTGACCCCTGCCATTGACTGAAGCCGCCCAGTCAGCCCCAGCCAACCGAAGTGTTTAAATTGTGAACGTTTGTTGTTTAGTGCATTCTCTGCCTAAAAAGTGAACGGCCACAACTTTGCGCTCGTAACTCCGATTGAGGTAAATCCAACACCCATGTCTTCTTCTCGTCGAGCCCGTTCCATTCCCGTCATTTTCACTATGGTTTGATATATTGAAAATGACCATTTTTCCCTTGTCCGTAAACAGCCCCTCTGAGAGAGAACTGTTTCCGGCAAATTTTTCCGCGGTCGTTTCTCACTTCTTCCCAGAGTATTTGTCGACCCCCATGCAAGCCGACCTCTTATCATGAGCCCCGAACTTGCATGCTGACTTTGCTTGCACCTTGTGTGTAGTTGCAGTTATTTCTTCTCGTTTTCATCTGCAGTTATTCCGTTATGCTTACCATGCATGCTTGTGTTTTCATGCTACTTCTTGCCATGATAATTAGAATGTTGTTATTGATGATGCCATGTCACTACTCTACTTTATTTTCATGTCATCGTTATAAATGCTATGATACACCATGGATAAGTTAGTACTTGGTATTGTTATGTTCTTTATGATGTAGTTATTCACTTGAGAAGTTCGATATGTTATTAAAGCATTTCTATGATGTATGCTCATTGTTGCATTCATGTTAAAATGCTTGTATGATGATTGATGATGGAGAAGACAATAATATGTCTTAATAACAAAACCCCTCCGTCATCGATGGGATCAATTCATAGTGCCGCCAAATTGAACTTTTCCAGTGCAACCACATTTGCTGGTATGGGACGACCCTAATGCGGTCTATTGTCGTGCCTCTCGCCGGTGCCTCCAACGAGGGAAGGTTATGGGTGCGCGCTACCCTGATCAGGTAGGCGGACATAAGCCTTGTGTGCCAGTAGTTGGATTTTGCGCGTTGTTGTCCCCATGGGGGATCGTTTATGTTTTGCCATGACGGTGGTTTGAGGTGTCTTGAGGTAGACACGGGGCCACCCATGACTTAGCCCAGAGGGGAGTAAGTCGGAGTGGCCGGGAGAGTGTCATGGCAGTAGATCGGTTTTGTCGGAACGTCGTTGGTCCACCCGAATGGGATGACGAGGCCATGGGTTCCGTGGTGTGGGTATAGTGCGCTACCTCTGCAGAGTGTATTTAAACTATCGATAGCCGTGTCCTTAGTCATGGGCATAAGTTCGTAGTAGGGTACACTATCGGGTCTTGGTAGAAATGGAGGATAAACCTGAAATAATTAAGCTGATTAATGTGGTTGTGATCGCCGTAAGGATCACGGGCCATTTTTGGTCGGGTTGTGATCGCCGTAAGGATCACGGGCCATTTATTGGTCGGGTTGTGATCGCTGTAAGGATTACGAGTTTGTCTCTGTTTGTGATCAGGAAATGAGGTCATCACCGTTGGTAAGAGAGTCTGAGGGACTCAGTGCACAAGTTTGGTGGCATTGCATGAGTAATATGTTTGCACTTAAAGAACAATGGTAGAACATGAGATGGTTGCATACAGTTAACATGCCATATCTGCATTTGATATGATTGGTATTTTATTTTTAGCATAATTTCATGATGCCATGCCATGCTTTGATTGATATGATTCAGATGATAGCCTACGTTTTGCTGTTGCCATGTTAGAAATAAACTTGCTATGCCATGTTGTTGCCATGCTAGTGGATGCCATGATGTTAGTCTGATTTATGTCTTTGGTTGATATCATGCCATGCTTAGTTTCTGATATAAGCTAGGTTGTTGCAGACGCTTGGTTCTTGCTTTGTCTTCTGCTTGTTTGGATGCTATGTATTTGGTTGTCTTGCAAGTATATTCAATGTACTGACCTAGCATGTCATGCCAGTTTTGTAGGTCGTTCATTTGTTGCGTCGTGCTAGGCCGTAATCTTGCCAGTCCTGTGAGTTGTGGAGCCCAGCCAGAGTGGTATGCTGCCAAGACTTCTGCCGCCATTTAAATAGACTTCAGCTACCATGTAAATAGCCTTAGGGCTATGCCAGAAGCTTTTATTCATCACTGATGTAATCATATACACATGTATTTGATGAATATTCTTGTACCTGGAATGCTGTATCATGGACCTGTCGTGCGTCAGGTGTTATCTTGGGCTGACGTGCAAAGGCCCCCTGCTCCATGCGGATCGGGGTGCCACACTTCCTCAGTCCTTCGGCTTCTTGCTGCAACACAGCTGACTGATGCCTTTCAGCTTGTAGCTGAGACTTAAGAAGTCGAAGTGATTCAGGCAGCGAGTTCGAAGAGCTTGTGCCAGCGGTACTGACCAGTAACTCGAACACTACATCAACGTAGGACTGTGGGGTCTTCTCACTGTCTACAAGTTTGTTTTTATCACCTTTCATTGAGACCAACAAGGTTATCTCACTATCTTGAACCTTATCTGCATTACTTTCTCTACCATTGCATAGTGGGGTGCTCTTCTCCAATATTCTGTTCGCATACTACAAGAGAAACAAACAGACACATCACAGGTTTAGCATGTAGTATACGAAACTCATTTTGGTAAACCGGCTCAGTAGTAAGGTGGACAGGATAACAGCATGAAACAAACATATATCTATGTACTATGGTCACTATATTTTACATATCATTCTAGTTTATGTTACCTAATCAAGATAGAGACTGCTACGTCTTGAGCTTGTGTTGGTTTTCCTTGAAGAGGAAAGGGTGATGCAGCAATAGTAGCGTAAGTATTTCCCTCAGTTTTTGAGAACCAAGGTATTAATCCAGTAGGAGGCTCCTCAAAAGTCCCACGCACCTACACAAACAAACAAAGAACTCGCAACCAACACAATAAAGGGGTTGTCAATCCCTACACGGCCACTTGAGAAAGTGAGATCTAATAGAGATAGTATGATAAGATAAATAATTTTTTTGTGTTTTATAATGTAGCTGCAAAAAGTAAAGATGCAAATAAAAGTAGATTGGGAGCAAATATGATAAGAGATAGACCCGGGGGCCATAGGTTTCACTAGTGGCTTCTCTCAAGATAGCATAGGTATTATGGTGGGTGAACAAATTACTGTCAAGCAATTGATAGAAAAGCAAATAATTATGAGATTATCTAGGCATGATCATGTATATAGGCATCACGTCCACAAGAAGTAGACCGACTCCTGCCTGCATATACTACTATTACTCCACACATCGACCGACTCCTGCCTGTATCTAGAGTATTAAGTTCATAAGAACAGAGTAACGCATTAAGCAAGATGACATGATGTAGAGGGATAAACTCATGCAATATGATATAAACCCCATCTTTTTATCCTCGATGGCAACAATACAATACGTGCCTTGCAACCCTTTCTGTCACTAGGTAAGGACACCGCAAGACTGAACCCAAAGCTAAGCACTTCTCCCATGGCAAGAAAGATCAATCAAGTAGGCCAAACCAAACTGATAATTCGAAGAGACTTGCAAAGATAACTCAATCATACATAAAAGAATTCAGAGGAGATTCAAATATTTCTTATAGATAAACTTGATCATAAACCCACAATTCATCGGATCTCGATAAACACACCGCAAAAAGAGTCTACATCAAATAGATCTCCACAAGAGAGGGGGAGAACATTGTATTGAGATCCAAAAAGAGAGAAGAAGCCATCTAGCTAATAACTATGAACCCGAAGGTCTATGGTAAACTACTCACAACTCATCAGAGGGGCTATGGTGTTGATGTAGAAGCCTTCCGTGGTCGATTCCCCCTCCGGCAGAGCGCTAGCGAAGGCTCCAAGATGGGATCTCGCGGATACACAAGGTTACGGCGGTGGAAATTGTGTTTCGTTGGCTCCCTGGATGTTTTCGGGGTACGTAGGCTTATATAGGAGGAGAAGTACGTTGGTGGCCGCCCGAGGGGCCCACGAGACAGGGGGCGCGCCCTACCCTCTCATGGTCGCCTCGGCTTCTTCTTAACATGCACTCCAAGTCCTGTGGATCACGTTCGTTCCAAAAATCACGCACCCGAAGGTTTCATTCCGTTTCGACTCCGTTTGATATTCCTTTTCTTCGAAATACTGAAATAGGCAAAAAAACAGCAATACGGGCTGGGCCTCCGGTTAGTAGGTTAGTCCCAAAAATGATATAAATGTGTAAAATAAAGCCCATAAACATCCAAAAGGGGTGATATAATAGCATGGAACAATCAAAAATTATAGATACGTTGGAGATGTATCAAGCATTCCCAAGCTTAATTCCTGCTCGTCCTCGAGTAGGTAAATGATAAAAAAGGAATTTTTGATGTGGAATGCTACCTAGCATAATTCTCAATGTAATTTTCTTTATTGTGGCATGAATGTTCAGATCCAAATGATACAAAATAAAAGTTCATATTAACATGAAAATGGTGATACTTCAAGCATACTAATAAAAATAATCATGTCTTCTCAAAATAACATGGCCAAAGAAAGTTATCCCTACAAAATCATATAGTCTGACTGTTGCTCTATCTTCATCACACAAAGTACTTAATCATGCACAACCCCGATGAAAAGCCAAGAAATTGTTTCATACTTTAATAATCTCAAACTCTTTCAACTTTCACGCAATACATCAGCATGAGCCATGGACATAGCACTATATGTGGAATAGAATGGTGGTTGTGGAGAAGACAAAAAGGAGAAGATAGTCTCACATCAACTAGGCGTATCAACGGGCTATGGAGATGCCCATTAATAGATATCAATGTGAGTGAGTAGGGATTGCCATGCAACGGATGCACTAGAGCTATAAATATATGAAAGCCGAACAAAAGAAACTAAGTGGGTGTGCATCCAACTTGCTTGCTCACGAAGACCTAGGGCATTTTGAGGAAGCCCATCATTGGAATATACAAGCCAAGTTCTATAATGAAAAATTCCCACTAGTGTATGAAAGTGACAACATATGAGACTCTCTATCACGAAGATCATGGTGCTACTTTGAAGCACAAGTGTGGAAAAAGAGATAGTAGCATTGTCCCTTCTCTCTTTTTCTCTCATTTTATTTTTTTTCTTCTTTTTTTTCTTCTTTTTCTTTTTTTTCTTTGGCCTTTTTTTTCTTTTTGGCCTTTTTTGTTTTTTTTTCTTCTTTCTTCTTTTTTTCTTTTTGTAAAGTCCGAAGTCTCATCCCAACTTGTGGGGGAATCATAGTCTTCATCATCCTTTGTTCACTAGGACAATGCTCTAATAATGAAGATCATCACACCTTTTTATGGATTTACAACTCAAGAATTACAACTCAAAGCTAGAACAAGATATGACTCTATATGAATGCCTCCGGCGGTGTACCGGGATATGAAATGAATCAACAGTGACATGTATGAAAATTATGAAGGTGGCCTTGCCACGAATACAATGTCAACTACATGATCATGCAAAAGCAATATGACAAAAGTAATGCGTGTCAGATGAACGAAACGGTGGAAAGTTGCATGGCAATATATCTCGGAATGGCTATGGAAATGCCATAATAGGTAGGTATGGTGGCTGTTTTGAGGAAGGTATATAGTGGGTGTATGGTACCGGCGAAAGTTGCGCGGCACAAGAGAGGCTAGCAATGGTGGAAGGGTGAGGTGCGTATAATCCATGGACTCAACATTAGTCAAAAGAACTCATATACTTATTGCAAATATCTAGAAGTCATCAAAAACAAAAGCACTACGCACATGCTCCTAGGGGGATAGATTGGTAGGAAAAGACCATCGCTCGTCCCCGACCGCCACTCATAAGGAAGACAATTAATAAATAAAATTGTGCTCCAACTTCATCACAAAGCGGTTCACCATACGTGCATGCTACGGGAATCACAACCCTCAACACAAGTATTTTTTCATAATCACCTCAACTAGCATGACTTTAATATCACTACCTCCATATCTCAAAACAATTATCAAGCATCAAATTGATCATAGCATCCAATTCCTTTCTATGATAGTTTTTATTATACCCAACTTGGATGCTCATCATTCTAGGACCAACTTTATAACCATAGCAAATACCATGCTGTTCCAAAAGACTCTCAAAAAGATATAAGTGAAGCATGAGAGACTAGCAATTTCTTCAAAATTAATCCACCGCCGTGCTCTAAAAGATGTAAGTGAAGCAGTAGAGCAAAAACTATCAAGCTCAAAAGATATAAGTGAAGCACATAGAGTATTCTAGCAAATTCTAATCAAGTGGGCTTCTCCCAAAAGGTGTGTACAGCAAGGATGATTGTGGTAAACTGAAAAGCAAAGACTAGTATAATACACGACACTCCAAGCAAAACACATATCATGTGGCGAATAAAAATATAGCTCCAAGTAAAGTGACCAATGAACGAAGACGAAAGAGGGGATGCCTTCCCGGGGCATCCCCAAGCTTAGGATTTTGGCTATCCTTGAATATCTTGGGGTGCCATGGGCATCCCCAAGCTTAGGCACTTGCCACTCCTTATTCCATAGTCCATAAAAGCTTTACCCAAAACTTGAAAACTTCACAACACAAAACTCAATAGGAAATCTTATAAGCCCCGTTAGTGAAAGAAAACAAAACCACCACATAAGCTACTGTAATGAACTCATTCTTTATTTATTTTGGTGTTAAACCTACTGTATTCCAACTTCTCTATGGTTTATAAACTATTTTACTAGCCATAGATGCATCAAAATAAGCAAACAACACACGAAAAACAGAATCTGTCAAAAACAGAACAGTCTGTATTAATCTGTAACTAACGCAAACTTCTGGAACTCTAAAAATCCTACCAAAATAGGAAGTCCTGAAAAATTTATCTATTGAACAGAACAAACAATAATCAACGCAAAATCATGTTTCTGTGATTTAACAAAACTAAATTCGTTCGCGCAAAGTTTCTGTTTTTCAGCAGAATCAAATCAACTATCATCATAGGTTATCCTATAGGTTCTACTTGGCACAAACACTAATTAAAAGATAAAAACACATCTAAATAGAAGGTAGATGCAAGATTTATTTCTAAACAGGAACAAAAACAAAAAACACAAAGAAAATTGGGTTGCCTCCCAACTAGCGCTATCGTTTAACGCCCCTAGCTAGGCATAAAAGCGAAGATAGATCTAAGTAGTGCCATGTTTGGCACTAAATTCATAAGTAGCTCGCATGATAGATTCATAAGGTAATTTGACTTTCTTTCTTGGAAAGTGCTCCATGCCTTTCTTTAATGGAAATTGGAATCTAATATTCCCTTCCTTCATATCAATAATCGCGCCAATCATTCTAAGGAAAGGTCTACCAAGAATAATAGGGCAAGAAAGATTGCAATCTATATCAAGAACGATAAAATCTACGAGCACCAAATTTCTATTTGCAACAATGAGAACATCATTGATCCTTCCCATTGGCTTTTTAATGGTGGAATCTGCAAGGTGCAAATTTAAAGAGCAATCATCAAGATCATGGAAACCTAGAATATCACATAAAATTTTCGGAATCGTGGAAACACTAGCACCCAAATCACACGAAGCAAAACACTCATGATCTTTAATTCTAATCTTTATAGTAGGTTCCCACTCATCATTAAGTTTTCTAGGTATAGAAACTTCCAAATTAAGTTTTTCATCATAAGATTGCATCAAGGCATCAACGATATGTTTGGTAAAAGCTTTATTTTGACTATAAGCATGCAGAGAATTAACAACGGATTGAAACAAGGAAATACAACCTTCTAAAGAGCAATTACAATAATCAAATTCCTTGAAATCCGAGATAGTGGGTTCAATACTATTTAAAGTCATGACCTCCCCAATCCCAGTTTTACCAAATTTAGCATCAAGATCTAAAAACTCCCAATTCTTGGGATGCCTTCTAGGTAAAGTTGACTCATCATGAGTCCCATAATTATCAAGATTCATGTTGCAAAAAAAAGATCTAATAGGAGACACATCAATAACTTTAAGATCTTCATCATTATTTTCATGGAAACTAGAAGAACACGGTTTTATAAAGCAATCTTTCTGTGCATGCAATCTAGCGGTTCTTTCCTTGCACTCATCAATGGAAATTCTCATTGCTTTGAGAGACTCATTGATATCATGCTTAGGAGAAGAAGATCTAGGTTTAAGAGAATCAACATCAAGCGAAAGTCTATCAACGTTCCTAGCCAAATCATCAACTTTGAGCAATTTTTCTTCAAGCAAAGCATTAAAATTCTTTTGAGAAATCATAAATTCTTTCACACTATTCTAAAAACAGAGGGCATATTATTAAAATTACCATAAGAATTATTGTAGGAATTTCCATAATTATTAGAGGAATTACTAGGGAACGGTCTAGCATTAAAGTTTCCCCTATAAGCATTGTTTCCAAGACTATTCCTACCAACAAAATTCACATCCATAGATTCATTATTATTCTCAATCAAAGTAGAAAAAGGCATATCGTTGGGATCAAGAGGAGTATTTTTAGTAGCAAAAAATTTCATAAGTTCATCCATCTTTCCACTCAAAACATTGACTTCTTCTATAGCATGCACTTTTTTACTAGAAGATCTTTCGGTGTGCCATTGAGAATAATTAGCCATAATATTATCAAGAAGTTTTGTAGCATCTCCTAACGTGATTTCCATAAACATGCCTCCCGCGGCCGAATCTAAGAGATTTCTAGAAGCAAAGTTCAAACCGGCATAAACATTTTGTATGATCATCCATAAATTCAAACCATGAGTAGGGCAATTGTGAATCATCAATTTCATTCTTTCCCAAGATTGGGCAACATGCTCATGATCAAGTTGTTTAAAACTTATAATATCATTCCTAAGAGTGATAATCTTAGCGGGAGGAAAATACTTAGAGATAAAAGCATCTTTGCACTTGTTCCAAGGATCAACACTATTTTTAGGCAAAGACGAAAACCAAACTTTAGCATGATCTCTAAGTGAAAACAGAAATAACTTCAATTTAACAATATTGTTATCCGTATCTTTCTTCTTTTGCATATCACACGAATCAACAAAGTTGTTTAGATGAGTAGCGGCATTTTCACTAGGAAGGCCGGCGAATTGATCTTTCATAACAAGATTCAGCAAAGCAGTGTTGATTTCACAAGACTCAACATCATTAAGAGGAGCAATCGGAGTACTAAGGAAATCATTATTATTGGTATTCGAGAAATCACACAATTTGGTATTATCTTACGCCATGGCAATAAGTAATCCAACACACAAGCAAACAGAAAAAGGCAAGCGAAAAGAGAGGAGGAGATTGGGAAAGAGAGGGCGAATAAAACGGCAAGGGTGAAGTGGGCGAGAGGAAAACGAGAGGCAAATGGAAAATAATGTAAATGCGAGGGAGATGAGTTTGTGATGGGTACTTGGTATGTCTTGACTTGAGCAAACACCTCCCCGGCAACGGCGCCAGAAATCCTTCTTGCTACGTCTTGAGCTTGCGTTGGTTTTCCTTGAAGAGGAAAGGGTGATACAGCAATAGTAGCATAAGTATTTCCCTCAGTTTTTGAGAACCAAGGTATCAATCCAGTAGGAGGCTCCTCAAAAGTCCGACGCACCTACACAAACAAACAAAGAACTCGCAACCAACGCAATAAAGGGGTTGTCAATCCCTTCACGACCACTTGCGAAAGTGAGATCTAATAGAGATAGTCTGATAAGATAAATATATTTTTGGTGTTTTATAATATAGATGCAAAAACTAAAGATGCAAATAAAATTATATTGGGAGCAAATATGATAAGAGATAGACCCGGGGGCCATAGGTTTCACTAGTGGCTTCTCTCAATATAGCATAAGTATTACGGTGGGTGAACAAAGTACTAAGTTCATAAGAACAGAGTAACACATTAAGCAAGATGACATGATGTAGAGGGATAAACTCATGCAATATGATATAAACCCCATCTTTTTTTCCTTCATGGCAACAATACAATACGTGCCTTGCAACCCTTTCTGTCACTGGGTAAGGACACCGCAAGATTGAACCCAAAGCTAAGCACTTCTCCCATGGCAAGAAAGATCAATCTAGTAGGCCAAACCAAACTGATAATTCGAAGAGGCTTGCGAAGATAACTCAATCATACATAAAAGGATTCATAGGAGATTCAAATATTAGATAAACTTGATCATAAACCCACAATTCATCGGATCTCAAAAAACGCACCGCAAAAAGAGTTTACATTGAATAGATCTCCACAAGAGAGGGGGAGAACATTGTATTGAGATCCAAAAAGAGAGAAGAAGCCATCTAGCTAATAACTATGGACCCGAAGGTCTGTGGTAAACTACTCACAACTCATCGGAGGGGCTATGGTGTTGATGTAGGAGCCCTCCGTGGTCGATTCCCCCTCCGATAGAGCGCCGACGAAGGCTCCAAGATGGGATCTCGCGGATACAGAAGGTTACGGCAGTGGAAATTGTGTTTCATTGACTCCTGATAATCCACAAGTGCAAGGAATCATCGTAGCACTTTCCAAAGATGGAAGTGATAAGTATGGAGTGTCGAACCCACAAGGAGCTAAAGGTAAGATCAATATTCTCTCAAGCCCTATCTGCCACTGATACGACTCTACGTGCACAGAACGTTTGCTTCCAACTAGTAACAAGAAATAAAACTACGTTGTGGGTATGGAGAGGATAACTTTGCATGATATCGGAGAGCTAAAACATAAAAGTAGGTGCTGTTATCATAAAGTTAGAATATAATACTAGATAATATAAATAGTGAGTGTGGAATAATGGTGGATCGGTGTGCAGAATTTTCCTAGGCAATTGTTAACAAGACCGGTAATCACTATTGCAGTTTCTTATGAGGGAGAGGCATAAGCTAACATACTTTCTCTACTTGGATCATATGCACTTATGATTGGAACTCTAGTAAGCATCCGCAACTACTAAAGATCATTAAGGTAAAACCCAACCATAGAATTAAAGCATCAAGTCCTCTTTATTCCCATACGCAACAATCCCTCTTACTTGGGTTTGTGTTTCAGTCACTCACCAACCCACTATAAGCGAATCATGAATGTATTGCAACACCCTACAGCGGGAATCCCTCATGCTTGCGCGACACAGAGGGCACCATAGGACATCACCAAAGTAAAACATACAACTCATACCAATCTAGATCATCAATCAACCAAAAGACAATAGATATCTACTCAAAACATCATAGGATGGCAACACATCATTGGATCATAATATGCGGCATAAAGCACCATGTTCAAGTAGGGATTACAGCGGGGTGGGGGAGAGTGGACTGCGTAAAAGAGATGAGGATGGTGATGATGATGGTGATGTTGATGAAGACGATCACCGCGGCGATGATTCCCCTCCCGGTGGCACTCCGGCACCACTGGAAGAGAGGAGGAGAGGTTCTCCCGCTTGTGCTTCTTCCTCCATGGCTTCCACCTTCTGGTCCTTGGCCTTCATGGTGATGAAGAACCCTCCGGGATACTCCTCCATGGCCACCGATGATGATGGCCCCCTCCGGCAGGGTGCCGGAGAGGGCCCCGATTGGTTTTTCGTGGCTACAGAGGTTTGCAGCGACGGAAATTCTGATCTAATCTCTGTTCTGGAAGTTTTAGGGTACGTAGGTATATATGGGTGCAGGGGGTACGTCGGTGGACCTCCGGGGTGCTCACGAGGCAGGGGGACTCCCCCGACGTGCACTCCAAGTCTATCAGGTTGCTTTCCTTCCAAAAATAACTTCTCTAGTTGATTTCGTTCTGTTTTGACTCCGTCTGATATTCCTTTTCCTCGAAACACTGAAATAGGCTAGAAACAACAATTCTGGACTGGGCCTCCGGTTAATAGGTTAGTCCCAAAAATAATATAAAAGTGGAAAATAAAGCCCAATATTGCCCGAAATAGTAGATATTATAGCATGGAGCAATCAAAAATTATAGATACATTGGAGACGTATCAGGCATCCCCAAGCTTAATTCCTTCCCGTCCTCGAGTAGGTAAATGATAAAAAGATAATTTTTGATTCAGAGTGCTATTAAGTGCTTAAGTTTGATCAATGATAATTCCAATCACTTTTTCTAGCATCAATAAGTGTCATAATAGCAGCTTATCTCATAAAACTTTTCATGATAAAGTAACAATCTATTCACAATGTCAAACATGGTTCAGAAACTTCATTGAGAACTAACAAACTATAATCTCAGTCATTGAAGCAATTGCAATTTATCAGAAAGAGTCAATAATAGAGCTTTTCAGCAAGTTCACATACTCAACTATCTTGTGGTCTTCTACAATTGCTAACACTCACTCAATACTTGTGGTTATGGAGTTTTAGCCGGACACTGAGAAAGATAGGGGCTTATTGTGTTGCCTCCCAACGTATTCACCTTTAGGTGATGTCAACAATAATAGCCCATGCTAACTTACATCCAATTGGATATATATATATCATGATCTTTCAAGCACGAGGAGCTTGCCAAAGGATAAAATGAAAAAGGGAATGGTGAGGATCACCTTGAGTCAAACATAAAGTAAAAACATAAAGTAAAAGATAGGCCCTTCGTAGAGGGAAGCAGAGGTTGTCATGCGCGTTTAGGGTTGATGCACAAAATCTTAATGCAAAAGAACATCACTTTATATTGCCCCTTGCATGTGGACCTTTATTATGCAGTTCGTCGCTTTTATTACTTCCACAACAAGTTCGTACAAAGTTTATTTTCTTTGCACTAATAAGTCATGCATATTTAGAGAGCAATTTTTATTGCCTGCACCGATGACAACTTACTTGGAGGATCTTACTCAATCCATAGGTAGGTATGGTGGACTCTCATGGCAAAACTGGTTTAAGGGTATTTGGAAGCACAAGTAGTATTTCTACTTGGTGCTGAGAATTTGGCTAGCATGAGGGGCAAAGGCAAGCTCAACATGTTTGGAAGGTCAATGATAATATACTTTAACTGAGATGTCGGAAAACATAAACCATTACATTGTCTTCCTTGTCCAACATCAACTCTTTTAGCATGTCATACTTAATGAGTGCTTCACAATCATAAAAGATGTCCAAGATAATATATTTGTATGTGAACCTCTCTTTCCTTATTACTTCCTGTTAATTGCAACGATGACCAAAACTACGTTTGCCAACTCTCATTAACTTTTATGCCTCATACTTTCTATGTGCGAAGTCATCACTAACCATGTTATAAGCATATGAAACATATATAAGTTCAGATTTATGACCCTCAATTCATTCAACCATTTACTCATAGGATAGACATGAAGCATGTGAGCAAATGACAAGCTACTCCAAAAGATATGAGTGAAGAACACTGAGTAGTACATTTATTAACTAGCCATGGGAGGATTTTTTTTTCATTCAATATTTCAGATCCAATGATCAAGCAAAACAAGCTAAAATGACATTGCAAGGATAGCACAACTCAGGTGAAGAAGCAAAAACTTTGGTTGAACCGATACTAACCGATAGTTGTTGAAGAGAAAAGGTGGGATGCCTACCGGGGCATCCCCAAGCTTAGATGCTTGAGACTTCTTGAAATAATGTCTTGGGGTGCCTTGGGCATCCCCAAGCTTGAGCTTTTGTGTCTCCTTAATTCCTTTTATACTTCGGTTTCCTAAATCTCAAAAGCTTCATACACGCCAAACTCAACAAGAACTCGTGAGATAGGTTAGTATAAATCAATGCAAAAACTTATTATTTTCTACTGTGACAAATTACTAAAATTATTATTCAACATTTCATACTAAATGCCTCTGCATGTTTAACACTCCTATCCTCAAATAGAATCATTAAACAAGCAAACATATGCAAACAATGCAATCATAACAGCAATCTGTCAAAACAGTACAGCCTGTAAAGAATGCAAGAGTATCAATACTTCCCTAACTCCAAAAATTATGAGAGGAAATTCCCACTGTAGTATATTTATCAGAGCTCTTTATGCAAAAAGTTTCAACATTATATCATGCTCTGACTTTTCTAGGGAATTTTTGCAACAGCGGTAAACTTTCTGTTTTCAAACAGCAACATGTATACTAGCAAAATAAGCATGGTAAAGGCTATCCTTGACATTTTTATTGAAAATAAAGATGCAAAACACTATTCTAAATAGAGTCTAGCTAATACTAATAAAATAAAATGATGCTCCAAGTAAAACACATATCATGTGACGAATAAAAATATAGCTCCGAGTAAGGTGTACCGATAGTTTTGAAGACGAAAGAGGGGATGCCTTCCGTGGCATCCCCAAGCTTAGGCGCTTGAGTCTTCCTTGAATATTACCTTGGGGGTGCCTCGGGCATCCCAAAGCTTAGGGTCCTTCCACTCCTTATTCTCCTCATATCGATATCTCACCAAAAACTTGAAAACTTCAATCACACAAAACTCATCCAAACTTCGTGAGATAGGTTAGTATGATAAAGAGTAAACCATGCACTTGGGTACTGTCAAAGATAAGGTTCATAATTGTTCTCACACAATTCCTACTGTACCATATCATTTCTACAACTTATATTGAGAAATATAAGTCATAGAAACTAGAAAACAAGCAAACTATGCAATGAAAACAGAATCTGTCAGAAACAGAACAGTCTGTAATGATCTGAACAATAACCATACTTCTGCTACTCCAAAAATTATGAAATAAATTGGTGGACGTGAGGAATTTTTCTATAAATCTCCTGCGAAAAGAATCAACTCAAAAGCACTCTTCTGTAAAAAAAATTACATCTATTCTCGTGAGCGCAAAGTTTCTGTTTTTTACAGCAAGATCACTTTAACCTTCACCTAAGTCTTCCCAAAGGTCTTACTTGGCACTTTATTGAAACAAGAGCTATAAAACATGATTACTACAGTATCTTAATCATGTAGACACACAAAAAACAGTAAGGGTAAATATTGGGTTGTCTCCCAACAAGCGCTTTTCTTTAATGCCTTTTAGCTAGGCATGATGATTTCAAGGATGCTCACTTTAAAGATAGGAATTGAAACACAAAGAGAGCATCTTGAAGAATATGACTAGAATATTTAAATCTAACACACTTCCTATGCCTAGGGATTTTGTGAGCACACAACTTATCGGAACAGGAATCAACTAGCATAGGAAGGCAAAATAAGTATAACTTCAAAACTTTAAGCACAAAGAGAGGAAACTTAATATTATTGCAACTCCTACAAGCATGTATTCCTCCCTCATAAAAATTTTCAGTAGTATCATGGATAGCAACTTTGTTCTCATACTCAATTGGAACCTCTTCCAAAATAGTGGAATCATTACTAGCTAAAGTTGACACTCTTCCGAATCCACTTCCATAAATATCACACTAAGATTCAACATCCTCCAAAATAGTGGGATCATTAATTCCTAAAGTTGACACTCTTCCAAACCCACTTTAAATGATAGTATTATTCATACTCCAAAAGGTATAAGTGAAGTACATGGATCATTCTACAACTGACCAATATCCAAGCTCAAAATGTATAAGTGAAGCACATGAAGCATTCTATAAGACCATACTCAAAAGATTTAAGTGAAGCACAAAGAGTAATTCTATAAGATCATACTTAAAAGATTTAAGTGAAGCACATGAAGTATTCTATAAATCAGTGAAGGGATATATCATGCTAGCATGGTTCTAGAAGAAAAAGAAAAACACAAAGGACACAAATCATGTGAACAAAACCAAACCCGAGGTATACCGATAATTGTTGAAGAAGAAAGATGGGATGCCAACCGGGGCACCCCCAAGCTTAGATGCTTGAGTATCCCTGGAATATTTACTTGGGGTGCCTTGGGCATCCCCAAGCTTGAACTCTTGCCTCTATTTATTCTTCTCATATTGATAGCTCCTCGACCTTCGGACACTTCATCCACACAAAACTTAAAAAAAAAACTTGTGAGATCCGTTAGTGTAATAAAGCAAATCACTACCTTTAGGTACTGTAATGAACTCATTCTTTATTTGTATTGATGTTAAATCTACTGCATTCCAACTTCTATATGGTTCATACCTTCCGATACTACTAATAGATTCATCGAAGTAAGCAAACAACACATGCAAAACAGAATATGTTAAAAACAGAACAGTCTGTAGTAATCTGGAAGTTTGGTAAACTTATGTAACTCCTAAAATTATAAACTAAATTTTACAATTTGAAAAATTTGTACAGAAGTAATGCGAAAAGACAATCAGAACCATTTGACCTTCCAGTTAAAAATCTAAATTCATGCACTACAGCCAAAGTTTCTGTTTTTGTTCTACACATAGTAGGCAAGCAATCTTATCATCCTAACACCAAGGCTTGGCACATTATTTTTATAATACAATGAATATATACAAGAGGATGATTATTTACAGAGAAACTTCCATGAAAAATTCTACATTGTTTCTGTGAGCATGAGCACAAGTGCTCAAGGTCGACCCTCACTTCTTCAATGCAAAACCTTCCAATCACTTCTCTTTTTGAAAAACTTTTTAGGCATGAGAGGCAAGTAATAATATATTTTTTTCATTTTTAATTTTTTTTGTACGTTTCACCCACAAGTAAACAGAAACAAAAAGGAAAAACAAAATCTAAATAGTGAAGAAAGCAAACAAGCACAAACAAGAATATCAACCCCACGCTATTGCTCCCCGGCAACGGCGCCAGAAAATGATAATCCCCAAGTGCAAGGAATCATCGTAGCACTTTCCAAAGATGGAGGTGATAAGTATGGAGTGTCGAACCCACAAGGAGCTAAAGGTAAGATCAATATTCTCTCAAGCCCTATCTGCCACTGATACGACTCTACGTCCACAGAACGTTTGCTTTCAACTAGCAACGAGAAATAAAACTACGTTGTGGGTATGGAGAGGATAACTTTGCATGATATCGGAGAGCTAAAACATAAAAGTAGGTGCTGTTATCATAAAGTTAGAATATAATACTAAATAATATAAATAGCGAGTGTGGAATAATGGTGGATCGGTGTGCGGAATTGTCCTAGGCAATTGTTAACAAGACCGGTAATCACTATTGCAGTTTCATATAAGGGAGAGGCATAAGCTAACATACTTTCTCTACTTGGATCATATGCACTTATGATTGGAACTCTAGCAAGCATCCTCAACTACTAAAGATCATTAAGGTAAAACCCAACCATAGAATTAAAGCATCAAGTCCTCTTTATTCCCATACGCAACAATCCCTCTTACTCGGGTTTGTGTTTCAGTCACTCACCAACCCACTATAAGTGAATCATGAACGTATTGCAACACCCTACAACGGGAATCCCTCACGCTTGCGCGACACGGAGGGCACCATAGGACAGCACCAAAGTAAAACATACAACTCATACCAATCTAGATCATCAATCAACCAAAAGACAAAAGATATCTACTCAAAACATCATAGGATGGCAACACATCATTGGATCATAATATGCGGCATAAAGCACCATGTTCAAGTAGGGATTACAGCGGGGTGCGGGAGAGTGGACCGCATAAAAGAGATGAGGATGGTGATGATGATGGTGATGTTGATGAAGACGATCACCGCGGCGATGATTCCCCTCCCGGTGGCACTCCGGCACCACCGGAAGAGAGGAGGAGAGGTTCTCCCCCTTGTGCTTCTTCCTCCATGGCTTCCCCATGCTGATCCTTGGCCTTCATGGTGATGAAGACCCCTCCGGGATACTCCTCCATTGCCACCGGTGATGATGGCCCCCTCCGGCAGGGTGCCGAAGAGGGCCCCGATTGGTTTTTCGTGGCTACAGAGGCTTGCGGCGGCGGAACTTCTGATCTAATCTCTGTTCTGGAAGTTTTTGGGTACGTAGGTATATATGGGTGCAGGGGGTACGTCGGTGGACCTCCAGGGTGCTCACGAGGTAGGGGGGCGCGCCCCCCACCCTCGTGGCAGCCTGGGACTCCCCTGACATGCACTCCAAGTCTATCAGGTTGCTTTCCTTCCAAAAATAACTTCTCCAGTTGATTTCATTCCGTTTTGACTCCGTCTGATATTCCTTTTCCTCGAAACACTGAAATGGGCTAAAAATAGCAATTCTGGCCTGGGCCTGCAGTTAATAGGTTAGTCCCAAAAATAATATAAAAGTGGAAAATAAAGCCCAATATTGCCCGAAACAGTAGATAATATAGCATGGAGCAATCAAAAATTATAGATACGTTGGAGACGTATCAACTCCCTGGATGTTTTCGTGGTACGTAGGCTTATATAGGAGGAACAAGTACGTCGGTGGTCGCCCGAGAGGCCCACGAGACATGGGGGCGCGCCCTACCCTCTCGTGGCCGCCTCGGCTGCTTCTTGACTTGCACTCCAAGTCCTCTGGATCATGTTCGTTCCAAAAATCACGCTCCCGAAGGTTTCATTCCATTTGGACTCCGTTTGATATTCCTTTTCTTCGATATACTGAAATAGGCAAAAAAAATAGCAATACGGGCTGGGCCTCCGGTTAGTAGGTTAGTCCCAAAAATGATATAAATGTGTAGAATAAAGGCCATAAACATCCAAAAGGGGTAATATAATAGCATGGAACAATCAAAAATTATAGATGCGTTGGGGACGTATCAGAGACACAGTTCAACTCATTTATTTTTAAGACACAGCAAAGTAGAAAGAATATAAGTGTGAGAAACTACACAACATTGGCAACACTTGTAATGTGCATCACATGAGAACATAACTGTTTATACAACTGAAACTGAAATCAACATACAGCAAGAAGTTAGAACAACAATCCAGTTAAAGAAATAGGTTTAAAACATACCTGTTGTGCCATTGGAGTTTCAATTGGATCCTTCAGATTCGAAAGTATTTGGTATGAGTAAATACAGTGATGCAACAGAAAAGGAGTATGGACCATAGCTACGGAATCTGACCTGAGAATAGTTCTCTTCTTTTTTAAACGTGGAGTTTGGGTTCGCTGTGGTGGTCTTCGTGCTTTGGGCACTACAGGTGCTTTACAAACTGCTCATGTGGGGGTACACTGTGGTGGACATGGTGCTTTGTCGACTAGAAGTGGGTTACTATCCGCTGGGGTTGCGGTTATATGGGTTGTAGCTGGTTCTCTGCCCAACGGTATATGTGTGCAATTTGTAAGAGTCTCGATTATGTGTGGTGGGGCTAGTTTGTGGGCCAGTACAACCATGGTTCTATCTGCATCGACAGGTAGCACTGTCTTTTGTGAAGAACGGGTTTTTGCTCCCTTAGATACTACCATCACCCCCTCCAATTCAAATGGCTGATAAACAAGAAAAGAAATTGAATGTACAGACATTGTATGATAGACAGATGTGGTAATTCACATATATGTTGTCTAACCAAACAAGACAGCATGACACAATTTCACATATATGATGCCTAACTAAACAGGGTAGCATGACACAATTTCAGATATATGATGGATAACTTAGCAGGATATAATGGCATAATTCAACATATGATGAGTATCTAAACAGGATGACATGACAAAACTATATGAGGTCTTTCTAAAATAGGTTGGGATGAAATAATTCACATACATGTTGTCTAAGTATACAGGATGGCATGATATAATTGACATTATTGATTCATATACTAAGCAACTGGCACTCGCATGTATGATCTCTAAACTAAGCACAAGGAATTCAATATTGTGCATATGATGTCTAAACTAAGCAATGCAAGACACCATATGCATGATATGAGAAATATAAACATTGCAACTTAGAGCATACACCATAGGTGGGATATAGGACTGGTCATCTGTCTCTGAATCCTCCTCTGAGGAGCTCCCTATAACCATTGAGATATATGCTTCAACAGGTATCATTGCCTGCTCTGAAGACCTTGTTTTCACACCAGATTTTTCCATAACCAGCTCAAATGGCTGATACACATGAAGAGTAGTTCAATATACACAAATTGTCGACAAATGGAATACGTAATGAAAAACATATGGCATGAGATAATTCACATATATGATGCCTGTCTACATGGCGGTGCATAATTGACATATATGATAACTGGCTGAAAAACATGGCATTGCATTATTCACATATCTGATATAGAAAGCAAACAGGAGGCATTCACACAAAGCATGTCTAATCTAAGCAGATGGCATGGCAATGCAAGACACCATATGCATGATATGAGCAATATAACCCTGGCAAGTTAGAGGATGCACCTCGGGGAAGGGATATGACTGGTCATCTGTCTCTGAATCCTCCTCTGAGGAGCTATCTGTAACCAGCAAGAAATCTGCATCGACAGGTAGCACTGACTGCTCAGAAGACCTTGTTTTCACTCCAGATTTTCCCATGACCGACTCAAATGGCTGATGCACAGGAAGAGTAGATGAATGTATAAACATTGTTGACAAATGGAATACATTATGAAAAAAATATCATGATACAATTCACATATACGATGACTGGCTAAACAGGATGGCATTGCATGATTCACGTATATGATGCCTGGCTAAAGAAGATGGCATTGCATAATTCCCATATAATCCCTTTGCGTACCTAAATATTTGTCTTCTTAGAGATTTCAAATGGACTACCACATACGGATGTATATAGACATATTTTAGAGTTTAGATTCACTCATTTTGCTCCGTATGTAGTCACTTGTTGAAATCTCTAAAAAGGTAAATATTTAGGAACGGTGGGAGTATGATATAGAAACCAAACAGGTGGCATTCACACAAAGCAAATGTAAACTAAGCTGATCACATATAAGATGTATAATGTAAGCAATGCGAGGCGCCATATGCATAGTATGACCAACATCAGCATGCCAGGTTAGAGCAAACACCTCAGGTGGTAAATAGGAGTGGTCGCCTCCCTCTGAATCCCCATCTGAACAGTTATCTTCCTCTGGAATACAATCTGGAATGGCGGGAGGGGGGCCCACTTTGCCCACCATGGAGCGGCGTCTGCATGCATTATATTCCCACACAACGGTCTTCTCTTTTTCTCTACATGTTCAGTACGATTGTGTACAATAACTGAAATGCATAATAAAAAAATAGTTAGATTTTGTAAGGCCTAAGGGGTGCATGCAGAAATCAATACTGATGGTAGCAAACGAGTGGATAGATCCAAAACTAATGATAGCAGGTAGACTATAGCTTCAGTTTAAAAAGATAAATAATGGATCATCTACTGTTTGTTACCCACCCAACATGAACCACACAGAGGACCCCGGATGAACCAGATAGTAGACAGATACTATTCATTGCTGCCTCGATATGAGACCCACGGGCATTTTAAAAAACAAGTTTGAACGATAAAGTAGCAGGTAATAATAACTGATGTATAAGGTAAGCAAACATGAAAGACTGCGACCTTTCTTCCAGAACTGTGTAGTCCTTAGGTTCATCTGCTCAGTCGATGATGGTAATGCAGTTGGTGTGGCTGCCGGCAACAGGGAAGATGATCTGAGGCGGCGAAAGAAAGTCTGCAGGGGAAATCTCTGCTGCAGTGAACGCTTTTGTTGATGGTGCACCTCAGGTGGGGTGGATGACGACACGGCAGGAGCAGGACATAACACAAAGAGTTTTCTTTGACGCCTATATGAAAATGAAGTAAATCTGGAAGTGCTCCTTAGAATTGGAGGATTCTATAAACGCAGGGACAGGAAAAACACAGGAATAGGATAGGAATGCACGTGCAAAACAGAGCATTTGGAAACATAGGATTTCTGTCAACCTGGGTGTTTGGATCACATGAATTGGAAGAACACGGGAATGGAGAAACATGGTCAAATTAAAGTAAAACCATGTGAAATTGAAAAAAATAAGAATCCTATTATGCCAGTAATGCAATTAGTTATGTTCTTCATGCATATTAATTTGAAAAGGACATCTAAGTGGATATTAAAATTTACTTTTTTTCTTTGAAAGAGACACTAAAGGAAAAAAAATCCTCCAGTTTTGCTTTGCTCCACTCCTTCTAACCAAATGCACGAATAGTAGTACCATAGAAAAAGATCCCTGAGGTATCGACATGAATGAAGAGTAACAAAGTGATGCGACGAGTGGACAACCTCTTTGGCATAGCCTTGTGGACCTCAGCATCATTGGGTTGGGTGTGGAGGATGGTGATGCTGGTGTGACTGTCGGAGGCGGGGAAGAAGATCTAAGACCTCTGGAAATGGCGCTGAGGGTACTGCTCCGCTGTGATGGACGGTTTCTTCGTGGGAGCATCTCCGGTGAGGTGTACGGTGGCGAGGCTGAAGCAGGACAAGACAGACAACGTTAATCTGAAGTGGGACTCTAATATTGTCTGCAATAGATGATGTAAAATACATCACCAAAAAGTGCTAGATGTAAAACGCTTCAGCTGTGCCACGGCCGCTCCGACAGATGCTGTAAATACTGTTCACTCTAAACTTAACTGAAGAAACTGAACTTTACAGTCAAAACTGAATTTTACTTTCGAAACTGATTGAACTAGTAGTAGAGTAGATGTTTAGGGCGTTCGAGCACTAGCAGCAGAGAAGCAATGATCTAAATCAGCAGACGGTCGAGCAGCAAACGTACTAGTAGAGAGCAAGTTGTGAAGTAGCACCATGAGCGAGTGCTAAAGCAGCAACTCCTGTAGCTGCTGGAGGTCATGCAGCAGCAGCAGTAGTGCGAGCAAGAGCAAGAGCAGTGCAGCAGCACGAACAAGAGCAAGAGCGGAGTAGCAGCGCGACCGACAGCAATAGCAGAGCACAGCATCAGCACGAACGAAAGCAATAGCAGTGCAGCAGCGCGACCAACAGAAAGAACAGAGCTGCAACGCGAGCGAGAGCCGGAGCAGCAGCAGCGCGAGAGAGAGCTGGAGCAGCTGCAGCTAGTGCCGGTGTGGAAGTCGCCGCCAAGGAAAGCAACGACACGGGATAGAGACGCCGTGGATGAAGTGGCTGGCGACAGCGCCGTCGATGGAGACCCGCCATGGCTGCTTGGTATCAAGCACCGGCAGCCCCGTGAGATTGAATAAAAGATAAAATGCAGCAATGAGTGCAGAACCTCCTTGGTGGCGCCGAGTTGACCTCGGCTTCATCAGAGGAATTGGTGAGGGTGCTGCGGTTCCGGTGGGGCAGGTCAAGACAGTGCTGTGGGGAAGGAGGTGGCATGATAGATGAGGCAAACGTCAGGGCAGCTCCTTGGAGGTGGAGGACGGGGCAGCTGATCCGGCTGGACGACGAGATCAACGATGGATCCTCATCCAGTGCGGTGGATGAGGGACGGCGAGCTGTTGCGGTGGGCGACGGTCGGGAGGCCGACAAAGGAGCGTGGGGAAGAGTTGGGTTTTGGCGGCCTCGGTGTACGAATGGGGGGAACGAAGGGGAAGGTAGGGGGAGCCATTGCTTAGGGACGCGCTTGTCCAAAATGTAGGGTTAGTTACCAGCATACCCCCACCAGTTTTGACACCACGACATCGAGCCAACATTTCCGGCTGAGGGGTAGAAGGGGGATTTCGCGTGTCTGGGCTGCGAGACCGATTTTGGATGAGGAGGGAGTTTTCGCGCGCGTCGAAATTTTGGGATAACAAGGCATGGCGCGGGTTGAAGAGGCGGGAGTTTCAAAGCAGGTGAATCAAAAGATACTCGAGCTTGAAAATTTCGGGATAACAAGGTGCGGGTTCCTTGTTCGGCAGAACAAACTTAACATGCACAAAAAAAATGCATACAAGACACAAGAGAGTCATGTCCCCTTTTCCTATATTGCTATAAATGCCATTGAAAAAACTACAAGAAAAATGTAAAAAAATCAGGAGAACAAGATTACCCTGTACAGTAACAAATCGATTCTCACTTCCCTCAACAACAACAAAAACAAATCAATTACCACCAAAAGAAAGAGTAATGTCCCTTTTTATGATTACAAATGCCAGGATCTCGAATTTCAATTTTTGAATGCATGTTATGTTGAATTCAAATATATCGTTAGGTGACCTTGCAGTTTATAATTGATGTAGTCGTACATTTTGATCTTCCATCATATATGAACATTTTACTCCACCCTATGAACATATATGTTGTCGTCTACCATATGGTCTAAATTTGAATCAATTTTCCTTATTTGAATACGATTGTTGTCAAGTTATACAATCATTTAAATATTATCTTGATAACAAAAAATATGCATATAGCAGTAATCATATTTCACTATGAACAGCTACGTGATGTGTTTTTCCTTCCATAGTGTGAACGCTAGCTACATGCATGACATCTTTCTCAGGCAGGTCTACAACTAGTACTAGTTACGTGTCATGTTCTAAGTCTAATTCGGTTGCTATGTGATCAAGGTGGCTGGATAATTAGTTAGGAAAATATCTTATTAGTTGAACGAAGAGTTTGTATCAGATTTCTTACCTGTTTGCTTATGAGTCGGTTTGAAACGACCTGGTGTGTCGCCTATAAAACGGGCTGGCTTCGTCCATTGTACAGACGCTATTTTTTAGAGTTTAGACAATATTGTGTATCAATATTAAGCGACCCTCTTTGGGTGTCGTTCATATTTATTTTGTGTGAATTTTCTATTCAAAAGTTGCACTTGGTTCAAGGTCCGTCGTCACCGACGGGTTGTGGGCTGGTTACGTCTACTACGGCGGGAGGTTTCTCGTGTGTCGAGAGATTATCCGTTGGTGGTCGTCACCCCATCTTCAAGTTACGTATATTGTTCATGTAATTGGAAGATTTTGTCGTGAATCTTGGAGGAGTTCGTTGCATCGTAAAATATTGGGCCGAATCAGTGGCACATCCGAGGTCGTGCCTCATCAGGGATTGACAACCCCTCTTACGTGTTCGGTTGCAAGTATTTGTTATTTGTGTGCAGGTACCGTTTACATAATGTTTCTTGGTTCTCCTACTGGATTGATAACCTTGGTTTCATAAATGAGGGAAATACTTACCGTTGTTGTGCTGCATCACCCTCTCCTCTTCGGGAGATACCAACGCAGATACAAGCAATAAGACACATGGGAATTACTGTCAAGTTAATATTCATCATGCTCATATGATTCACGTTCATTACTTTGATAATTTGATATGTGGGTGGACCGGTGCTTGGGTGTTGTCCTTACTTGGGCAAGCCTCCCACTTATGATTAACCCGTCTCGCAAGCATCCGCTACTATGAAAGAAGAATTATGATAAATATAACCATAGCATTAAACATATGGATCCCAATCAGTCCCTTACGAAGCAACACACAAACTAGGGTTGAAGCTTATGTCACTCTAGCAACCCATCATCTACTTATTAACTCCCAATGCCTTCCCCTAGGCTCAAATCATGGTGAAGTGCTATGTAGTTGACGTTCACATAACACCACTAGAGGAAAGACAACATACATCTCATCAAAATATCGAACGAATACCAAATTCACATGATTACTTATAACAAGAATTCTCCCATGTCCCAGGAACAAATGTAACTACTCACAAAGCATATTCATGTTCATAATCAGAGGAGTATTTAATAGCATGAAGGATCTAAACATATGATCTTTCACCAAATAAACCAACTAGCATCAACTACAAAGGGTAATCAACACTACTAGCAACCTACAGGTAACAATCTGAAGTTGTGAGACAAAGATTGGATACAAAAGATGAACTAGGGTTTGAGAGGAGATGTTTCTGGTGAACATGTTGATGGAGATTGACCCCCTCTCGATGAGACGATCATTGGTGATGACGTTGGCTTCAATTTCCCCCTCCGGGAGGGATGTTTCGCCGGTAGAATCGCTCTACCGGAGCTCTAGATTGCTCCTGCCCATGTTCCGCCTCGAGACAGCGGCACTTCGTTCCGAAACCTATCTTCTGATTTTTTTTCTAGGTCAAAACCCTCCATATAGCCAAAGATGGGCACGGGAGACCTGCCAAGGGGCCCACGAGCCCTGGGGCGCGCCCAGGGGGTAGGGCGCGCCCCTGGTACGTCTTGAGCTTGCGTTTGTTTTCCTTGAAGAGGAAAGGGTGATGCAGCAATAGTAGCGTAAGTATTTCCCTCAGTTTTTGAGAACCAAGGTATCAATCCAGTAGGAGGCTCCTAGAAAGTCCCACGCACCTACACAAACAAACAAGAACTCGCAACCAACGCAATAAAGGGGTTGTCAATCCCTTCATGACCACTTGCGAAAGTGAGATCTCATAGAGATAATATGATAAGATAAATATATTTTTGGTATTTTATAATATAGATTGGAAAAGTAAAGATGCAAATAAAAGTAGATTGAAAGCTTGTATGATAAAAGATAGACCCGGGGGCCATAGGTTTCACTAGTGGCTTCTCTCAAGATAGTATAAGTATTACGGTGGGTGAACAAATTACTGTCGAGCAATTGATATAAAAGCGAATAATTATGAGATTATCTAGGCATGATCATGTATATAGGCATCACGTCCGTGACAAGTAGACCGACTCCTGCCTGCATCTACTACTATTACTCCACACATCGACCGCTATCCAGCATGCATCCAGAGTATTAAGTTCATAAAGAACAGAGTAACGCATTAAGAAAGATGACATGATGTAGAGGGATAAACTCATGCAATATGATATAAACCCCATCTTTTTATCCTCGATGGCAACAATACAATACGTGCCTTGCTGCCCCTGCTATCACTGGGAAAGGACACCGCAAGATTGAACCCAAAGCTAAGCACTTCTCCCATTGCAAGAAAGATCAATCTAGTAGGCCAAACCAAACTGATAATTCGAAGAGACTTGCAAAGATAACTTAATCACACATAAAAGAATTCAGAGGAGATTCAAATATTTCTCATACATAAACTTGATCATAAACCCACAATTCATCGGATCTCGACAAACACACCGCAAAAAGAGTTACATCGAATAGATCTCCAAGAAGATCGAGGAGAACATGGTATTGAGATCCAAAAAGAGAGAAGAAGCCATCTAGCTAATAACTATGGACCCGAAGGTCTGTGGTAAACTACTCACAACTCATTGGAGAGGCTATGGTGTTGATCTAGAAGCCCTCCATGGTTGATTCCCCCTCCGGCGGAGCGCCGACGAAGGCTCCAAGATGGGATCTCGCGGATACAGAAGGTTACGGTGGTGGAAATAATTTTTCGTGGTCGCCTTTGATGTTCTCGGGGTACGTGGGTATATATAGGAGGAAGAAGTAGGTCGGTGGACGCTCGAGGGGCCCACGAGATAGGGGGCGCGCCCAGTAGGGGAGGGCGCCCTCCACCCTCGTGGCCGCCTCGATTGCTTCTTGACTTGCACTCTAAGTCCTCTGGATCACGTTCGTTCCGAAAATCACGCTCCCGAAGGTTTCATTCCGTATGACTCTGTTTGATATTCCTTTTCTTCGGAATACTGAAATAGGAAAAAAAATCAGCAATACGGGTTGGGCCTCCGGTTAGTAGGTTAGTCCCAAAAATAATACAAATGTGTAAAGTAAAGCCCATAAACATCCAAAACGGGTAATATAATAGCATGGAACAATCAAAAATTATAGATACGTTGGAGATGTATCAAGCATCCCCAAGCTTAATTCCTGCTCGTCCTCAAGTAGGTAAATGATAAAAATAGAATTTTTGATGTGGAATGCTACCTAGCAAAATTCTCAATGTATTTTTCTTTATTGTGGCATGAATATTCAGATCCAAATGATTCAAAATAGAAGTTCATATTGACATAAGAAATAGTAATACTTCAAGCATACTAATCAAAGAAATCATGTCTTCTCAAAATAACATGGCTAAAGAAAAACATACAGTTAGGCTATGTTTCATTTTCATCACACAAAATACTCCCATCAGGAACAACCCCGGTTTCAGCCAAGCATTGGTTCATACTTTTTAACGCGCTTCATCCTTTTTCAACTCTCACGCAATACATGAGCGTGAGCCATGGATATAGCACTATGGGTGGAATAGAATATGATGATGGAGGTTGTGTGGAGAAGACAAAAAGGAGACAGTCTCACGTTGACGAGGCTAATCAACGGGCTATGGAGATGCCCATCAATTGATGTCAACATGAGGAGTATGGATTGCCATGCAACGGATGCATTAGAGCTATATATGTATGAAAGCTCAACAAAAGAAACCAGTGGGTGTGCGTCCAACTTGCTTGCTCATGAAGACCTAGGGCATTTGAGGAAGCCCATTGTAGTAATATACAAGCCAAGTTCTATAATGAAAAATTCCCACTAGTATATGAAAGTGACAACATATGAGACTTGCTATATGAAGAACATGGTGCTACTTTGAAGCACAAGTGTGGAAAAACAGATAGTAACATTGCGCCCTTTTTATTTTATTTTTCCCCTTTTTTTCTTTTTTTCTTTGGGCCTTTCTTTTTTTTTGCCTTTCTTTTTTTCTTCTTTGGCCTTTTTTTGGCCTTTCTT
>NC_041385.1:246543767-246636667 GCF_002162155.2 Triticum dicoccoides
TTTTAGGGGGGGGGGGCAATGCTCTAATAATGATGATCATCACACTTTTATTTATTTACAACTCATGAATTACAGCTCAAAACTAGAACAAGATATGACTCTATATGAATGCCTCCGGCGGTGTACCGGGATGGGCAATGAATCAAAAGTGACATGTATGAAAATTTAGGCATGGTGGCTTTGCCACAAATACGATGTCAACTACATGATCATGCAAGGCAATATGACAATGATAATGTGTGTCATTATGATAAACGGAACGGTGGAAAGTTGCATGGAAATATATCTCGGAATGGCTATGGAAATGCCATAATAGGTAGGTATGGTGGCTGTTTTGAGGAAGATATGTGATAGAGCGTATCGTATCACGAGGTTTGGATGCACCGGTGAAGTTTGCACCAACTCTCAAGGTGAGAAAGGGCAATGCACGGTACCGAAAAGGCTAGCAATGATGGAAAAGTAAAAGTGCGTATAATCCATGGACTCACATTAGTCATAAAGAACTCATATACTTATTGCAAAAGTTTTATTATCCCTCGAAGCAAAGTACTACTATGCATGCTCCTAGGTGGGAGGTTGGTAGGAGTTAACCATCGCGCGCCCCCGACCTCCACTCAAGGGAAGGCAATCAAAAGAGCACCCTATGCAATAATTTTGTTACACAACGTTTACCATACGTTCATGCTACGGAACTTGCCAACTTGAACACAAGCATTCTTTAAATTCATAATCACCCAACTAGCATGACTCTAATATCACTACCTCCATATCTCAAAACAATTATGAAGTATCCAATTGATCATAGCATCCAATTCACTTCCTATGATAGTTTTTATTATACCCAACTTGGATGCTCATCATTCTAGGACTAATTTTATAACCATATCAAATACCATGCTGTTCTAAAAGACTCTCAAAATAATATAAGTGAAGAATGAGAGACTAGCAATTTCTACAAAATTAAGCCACCGACGTGCTCTAAAAGATATAAGTGAAGTACTAGAGCAAAAGCTATCTTGCTCAAAAGATATAAGTGAAGCACATAGAGTATTCTAATAAATTCCAATCAAGTGGGCTTCTCCAAAAAGGTGTGTACAGAAAGGATGATTGTGGAAAACTACAAAGCAAAGACTAATATAATACAAGATGCTCCAAGCAAAACACATATGTGGCGAATAAAAATATAGCTCCAAGTAAAGTTACCGATAAACGAAGACGAAAGAGGGGATGCATTCCGGGAGCATCCCCAAGCTTAGGCTTTTGGCTATTATTGAATATCTTGGGGTGCCTTGGGCATCCCCAAGCTTAGGCTTTTTCCACTCCTTATTCCATAGTCCATCAAATCTTTACCCAAAACTTGAAAACTTCACAACACAAAACTCAACAGGAAATCTCATAAGCTCCGTTAGTGCAAGAAAAAAGAACCACCTCATAAGGTACTGTAATGAACTCATTATTTATTTATATTGGTGTTAAACCTACTTTATTTCAAGTTCTCTATGGTTCATACCACTTAATACTAGCCATAGATGCATCAAAATAAGCAAACAACATACGAAAGGCAGAATCTATCAAAAAGAGAACAGTCTGTAGCAATCTATAACTCTCGAATACTTATGGAACTCTAAAACTCCTACCAAAATAGGAAGTCCTGGTAAATTTTTCTATTGATCTACAGAAAAAAGAATCAACGCAAAAGCACGTTTATGTGCATTACTAAAATTATTTTCGTGCGTGCAAAGTTTTTGTTTTTCAGCAGAATCAAATTAACTATCACCATAGGTTATCCTATAGGTTCTACTTGGCACAAACACTAATTAAAACATGAAAACACATCTAAACAGAAGCTAGATGAAATATTTATTACTAAACAGCAAGGAAAAATATTGGGTTGTCTCCCAATAAGCGCTTTTCTTTAAAGCCTTTTAGCTAGGCATTGATAATTTTAATGATGCTCACATGAAAGACAAGGATTGAAGCGCAAAGAGAGCATCATGAAACACGTGACAAGCACATCTAAGTCTAACATACTTCCTATGCATAGGCATATTATAAGCAGACAAATTTGCAAGGAAAGCAGAAACTAGCATATGCAAGGAAGTGGAAGGAAACAATAGCAATCTCAACATAACGAGAGGTAATTTAGTAACATGAAAATTTCTACAACCATATTTTCATCTCTCATAATAATTACATGTGGTATCATAAGAAAATTCAAAAAAATAGCTATCACATAAAATATTTTTAACACGATCCACGTGCATGCGAAGTTGACACTCTTCCAAAATAGTGGGATTAACATTAACTATAGTCATGACCTCTCCAAACCCACTTTTATCAAAAATTTCATAAGATTGAACATTCTCAAAATATGTGGGATCTAAAGTTGACACTCTTCCAAACCCACTTTCAATATTATTGCAGACATTATTATCAATCTCATATTCATCATGGGGCTTAAATAAATTTTCAAGATCATAAGAACAATCACCCCAATCATGATCATTTCAACAAGTAGTAGACATAGCTAAACTAGCATCCCCAAGCTTAGGGTTTTGCATATTATTAGCAAAATTGACATCAAGAGAATTTATAATAAAACCATTGCAATCATGCTTTTTATTCAAAGATCTATCATGAATCGCTTCATAAATTTCTTCACCACAATTTTCAGATTCACGAATTTCAAGCAAAATCTCATAAAGATAATCTAGTGCACTCAAATCACAAGAGGTTGGCTCATCATAATTGGTTCTCTTAAAGAGATTAGAAAGTGGATGGGGATCCATAAACTTTTAGCAAGCAAAGATTCAAGCAAAAAGAAGGCACATGGAAAAAAACGTGAATAAAACGGCAAGGGTGAAGTGGGAGAGAGGAAAATGAGAGGCAAATGGCAAATAATGTAATGCGAGGGAGATGAGTTTGTGATGGGTACTTGGTATGTCTTGACTTGAGCGACCTCCCCGGCAACGGCACCAGAAATCCTTCTTGCTACGTCTTGAGCTTGCGTTGGTTTTCCTTGAAGAGGAAAGGGTGATGCAGCAATAGTAGCGTAAGTATTTCCCTCAGTTTTTGAGAACCAAGGTATCAATCCAGTAGGAGGCTCCTCAAAAGTCCCACGCACCTACACAAACAAACAAGAACTCGCAACCAACGCAATAAAGGGGTTGTCAATCCCTTCAGGCCACTTGCGAAAGTGAGATCTGATAGAGATAATATGATAAGGTAAATATATTTTTGGTATTTTATAATATAGATTGGAAAAGTAAAGATGCAAATAAAAGTAGATTGAAAGCTTATATGATAAAAGATAGACCCGGGGGCCATAGGTTTCACTAGTGGCTTCTCTCAAGATAGTATAAGTATTATGGTGGGTGAACAAATTACTGTCGAGCAATTGATAGAAAAGCGAATAATTATGAGATTATCTAGGCATAATCATGTATATAGGCATCACGTCCGTGACAAGTAGACCGACTCCTGCCTGCATCTACTACTATTACTCCACACATCGACCGCTATCCAGCATGCATCTAGAGTATTAAGTTCATAAAGAACAGAGTAACGCATTAAGAAAGATGACATGATGTAGAGGGATAAACTCATGCAATATGATATAAACCCCATCTTTTTATCCTCGATGGCAACAATACAATACGTGCCTTGCTGCCCTTGCTGTCACTGGGAAAGGACACCGCAAGATTGAACCCAAAGCTAAGCACTTCTCCCATTGCAAGAAAGATCAATCTAGTAGGCCAAACCAAACTGATAATTCGAAGAGACTTGCAAAGATAACTTAATCACACATAAAAGAATTCAAAGGAGATTCAAATATTTCTCATTGGTAAACTTGATCATAAACCCACAATTCATCGGATCTCGACAAACACACCGCAAAAAGAGTTACATCAAATAGATCTCCAAGAAGATCGAGGATAAAATGGTATTGAGATCCAAAAAGAGAGAAGAAGCCATCTAGCTAATAACTATGGACCCGAAGGTCTATGGTAAAGTACTCACAAATCATCAGAGACGCTATGGTGTTGATGTAGAAGCCCTCCATGGTCGATTCCCCCTCCGGCGGAGCGCCGACGAAGGCTCCAAGATGGGATCTCGCGGATACAGATGGTTACGGTGGTGGAAATAGTTTTTAGTGGTTGCCTTTGATGTTCTCGAGGTACGTGGGTATATATAGGAGGAAGAAGTAGGTCGGTGGACACCCGAGGGGCCCACGAGATAGGGGCGCGCCCTCCACCCTCGTGGCTGCCTCGATTGCTTCTTGACTTGCACTCCAAGTCCTCTAGATCACGTTCGTTCCAAAAATCATGCTCCCGAAGGTTACATTCCGTTTGGACTCCGTTTGATATTCCTTTTCTTCGAAATACTGAAATAGGCAAAAAAAACAGCAATACAGGTTGGGCCTCCGGTTAGTAGGTTAGTCTATAAGTGTGTAAAGTAAAGCCCATAAACATCCAAAACGGGTAATATCATAGCATGGAACAATGAAAAATTATAGATACGTTGGAGACGTATCAGCCCTCGAGGCTTGCAGCCACCTGGTGGGTCCCCTCTGGTATTTTCTTTGTCCAATATTTTTTATATATTCCAAAATAATCCTCCGTAAATTTTCAGGACTTTCGGAGTTGTGCAGAATAGGTCTCTCAGATTTGCTCATTTCCGGTCTAGAATTCCAGCTGCAGGCATTCTCCCTCTTCATGTAAACCTTGTAAAATACGAAAGAAAAGGCATAAGTATTATACCATAATGTGAAATAACAGTCCATAATACAGTAAATATTGATATGAAAACATGATGCAAAATGGACGTATCAACTCCCCAAGCTTAGACCTCGCTTGTCCTCAAGCCAAAGCCGAGATCGATAATCATGTCCACATGTTTAGAGATAGAGGTGTCAATAAAATAAAATACGTAGATGAGGGCATCATGATCATCTTTAGAACATCAATATATTATCATATAATTTCTCATGCCAAAGTGACAATTCATTCACAAGGTAAAATATGAATCAAAAACTCTATTGAGAACCAACAAACTATAATCTCAGTCACTGAAGCAATTGCAATTTATCATAACATCGAAAAGAGTAAATATAAGAGCTTGTATAGAAAATCCACATACTCAACCATCCTATAGTCTTTCATAATTGCAAACACTCACGCGGTATTTATGGGATCAAAGCTTCCATCAAACACATAGAAACATAGGGGCTTAAAATTTCACCACCCAACTATTTACCTCAAGGGTAATGTCAACAATAATAACTCATGATCATCTACATTCGAGTGGATATATGTGTCTAGATCTTTCCCCAACACATGATGCTAGCAAAAATAAGAAGGCAAAATAAAGGAAGTGGTGAGGATCACCATGAATCTTGCATAAAGGTAAAAACTAAAAAGTAAAAGATAGGCCCTTCGCAGCGGGAAGCAGAGGTTGTCATGCGCTTTTTTGGTGGGTGCACAAAATCTTAATGCAAATGAACATCACTTTATATTACCTCTTGTGATAAAGAACTTTATTATGCAGTCCGTTGCTTCTATTTCTTCCATATCACAAGTTCATATAAAGCTTATTTTCCTCACACTAAACAATCATACATATTTAAAGAGCAATTTTTATTGCTTGCACCGATCACAACTTGCTTGAAGGATCTTACTCAATCCACAGGTAGGTATAGTGGACTCTCATGGCAAAACTGGGTTAAGAGTGTTTGGATGCACAAGTAGTATATCTACTTGGTGCGGAAGTTTTGGCTAGTATGAGGTGGAAGCAACCATCATATGTTAGAGGATCCATGACAGTATAACTTCTATTCGGAAATAAGCAAACATAACTCGTTATGTCGTCTTCCTTGTCCAACATCAACTTCTTAGCATATAATATTTTAATGAGTGCTCACTATCATAAAAGTTGTCCAAGATAATATATTTATATGTGAACCTCTCTTTCTTTATTACTTCCTTTTAATTGCAACAATGACCAGAACTATGTTTGTCAGCCCACAATAAGTTTCAATCTTCATACTTCTTATATGTGAAGTCATCACTCTCCATAAGATTATTATAATCTTTTTATTTCTTTTATTCCTTTTCTTCTAAGGTCAAAGCAATAAAGCAAAGCCCTTACTCAAAACTACTCTTTCTTATATAACCCTCGGACTCGATTACATAAGGGGAACTCAAAGCAAAACTCAAAGCTAGATCAAACTAAAAACTTTATTCTACTAAACCAAGATATGACCAAAAGGATCGAACTAAGAAAAACGATAAAAGTAAAGGTATGATGGTGATACGATACCGGGGCACCTCCCCCAAGCTTGGTACAAGCCAAGGGGAGTGCCCATACCTGTTTACTCAAATCTCTTTCTTCGGAGGTGGTGATGTGATATTCTTGGCGATGATGCCCCTTAGAATGTGATTCTCCTCCTCAAGCTTATTATTTTGCTGCTTAAGATCCATTATTTCCTTGCGGAGTTTTCCTGTGACAGCTAGACCTCCAAGCACCCATGGATGCTTCCTGGCTGCGGGGGAAAACGCAACGCTCTTTTTCATGTTATCATAAGAGAGAAATCTAGCATTGAGAGGTATGACCGAATCTGGTATTGTTGAGCCCTGGAGTTCCTCCAATATGGCTCCAGGTCGATGGCGAGAGGTAACTTCTTGATCGTCCTCCATGGCATCCACCGTTTTCAGGTCAGCCTCCATCTCTTCCTCCGTTGACCACCCAAAGTGGTCAGCTTCGTTGTATGCTCTTGGATTTGGTATCGGGTGAGAGACACCCCGACTGACTCTTGCAAAGACATCTTGCTGCAAATCTGCTGCAGAAATAGCTAAACACAAGAACAGAGAATTTTTGCCGTGGTACAGTAGTCAAAACCTTCGAGAGATTATATAATGATTTTTTATCGACCAAAAGAACTTTGTGCAAGAAAACGGAGTTCGGGGGCGCATGAGGTGGCCAAAAGCCAGGGCGGCGCGTCCAGGGGATAGGGCGCGCCCCCAAGGCTTGTCGCCTCCTCGTGCACTCTTCGTACTACTTAGTATTTTTCTAAGTTTTTGAATATTCCAAAATGGAGTAAAATTTCTTTCGGAAAAGTTTTGGAGTCGGCTTTCTTACCGTATCACATACCTATTCCTTTTCAGAGTCTGGAACATTATGGTAGATATCTCTTACATACTCCTCATGTGTTATGGTAGTAATAATATTGGTTTCAACATTTCTGGGAGTACCTGAGATATAATGTTTGATTCTTTGCCCTTTTACCACCTTCGGGTTATTGCCTTCAGCGTTGTTGATTTTGATGGCCCGAAACGATAAATTTCCTTGATAATGTAAGGCCCTTCACATTTAGAGAGAAGTTTTCCTGCAAAAAATCTTAAAGAGAATTGTATAGCAAGACTTGGTCACCTACATTGAATTCACACTTTTGTATCCTTTTGTCATGCCATCTTTTAACTTTTTCTTTTAACAATTTGGCATTTTCATAGGCTTGGGTTCTCCATTCATCAAGTGAATTAATGTCAAATAACCTGTTTTCACCGGCAAGTTTGAAATCATAGTTGAGCTCTTTAATTGCCCAATACGCATTATGTTCTAGTTCGAGAGGTAAGTGACAAGATTTTCCATAAACCATTTTATACGGAGACATACCCATAGGGTTTTTGTAAGCAGTTCTACAAGCCCATAATGCATCATCAAGTTTCTTAGACCAATTCTTCCTGGATCTATTAACAGTCTTTTGCAATATCAATTTTTTCTCTATTACTCAATTCTACTTGACCACTAGACTGAGGATGATATGGAGATGCAATTCTATGGTTGATATCATATTTAGCAAGAAATTTATGGAAAGCACCATGAATAAAGTGTGAACCACCATCAGTCATCAAATATCTAGGGACTCCAAACCTCAGGAAAATAATTTCTTTAAGCATTTTAATAGAGGAGTTATGATCAGTACTACTACTTGGAATAGCCTCTACCCACTTAGTAACATAATCAATAGCAACTAAAATATGTGTACCCGTTAGAGGAAGGAAAAGGTCCCCATATAATCAAATCCCCAAACATCTAATGGTTCAATAACAAGTGAATAATTCATAGGCATTTCCTGACGTCTACTCATATTACCGGTTCTTTCACATTCATCACAAGACAAGACAAACTTACAAGCATCCTTGAAAAAAGTAGGCCAATAAAAACCAGATTGTAATACCTTGTGTGCAGTTCTATCACCAGCATGGTGTCCTCCGTAGGCTTTGGAGTGACACTTGCGTAGGATCTGTTCCTGTTCATGCTCGGGTACACAACGTTTAATAACACCATCTAATCCTTCTTTATAAAGATGTGGGACATCCCAGATGTTATGTCTTAAATCATACAAAAACTTTTTCTTTTGTTGGTATGTGAAACTCGCTGGTATAAATCTAGAAACAATATAATTAGCATAATCAACATACCAAGGAGTCCTAGGAGAAGCATTTATGACAGCTAATTGTTCATCAGGAAAACTATCATTAATAGGTCGTGAGTCATCAAGAACATTTTCTAACCTAGACAAGTTGTCTGCTACAGGATTCTCATGTCCATTTCTATCAATAATATGCAAATCAAATTCTTGTAGCAAGAGAAACCACCTAATGAGTCTAGGTTTAGCATCTTTTTTTCCATAGGGTATTTAATAGCAGCATGATCAATGTGAACAGTAACTTTGGAATCAACAATATAAGATCTGAACTTATCACAAGCAAATACAACCGCTAAAAATTCTTTTTCAGTGGTAGCATAATTCCTTTGAGCATTGTCTAGAGTTTTGCTAGCATAATGAATAACATTCAATTTCTTATCAACTCTTTGTCCTAGAACAGCACCAACAACATAATCACTAGCATCGCACATAATTTCAAAGGGTAGGTTCCAATCAGGCGGTTGAACAATAGGTGCAGAGATTAAGGCTTTTTTAAGGATTTCAAATGCTTCTACACAATCATCATCAAAAACAAATGGAACATCTTTTTGCGAAAGATTAGTGAGGGGCCTAGAAATTTTAGAAAAGTCTTTAATAAATCTCCTATAGAAACCAGCATGACCAAGGAAACCTCTTATACCTTTGATATCTATAGGCCATTCGCATTTTTTTCAATAGCATCAACTTTAGCTTTATCAACTTCAATACCTCTTTTGGAAATTTTATGCCCCAAGACAATACCTTCATTAACCATAAAGTAGCACTTCTCCCAGTTAAAGACAGGATTAGTATCTTCACATCTCTAAAAAACTCGATCAAGGTTGCTTAAGCAATCATCAAAAGAAGTTCCATAAACGGAGAAATCATCCATGAAAACCTCAACAATCTTTTTACAAAAGTAGGAGAATATAGCAGTCATACATCTTTGAAAAGTTGCTGGTGCATTGCATAAACCAAAAGGCATATGTCTGTAAGCAAAGGTGCCGAAAGGGCAAGTAAAAGTAGTTTTTTGTTGATCCTCTTGTGACACAGGTATTTGTGGAAAACCAGAATAACCATCTAGAAAGCAAAAGTGTGTATGTTTTGATAGTCTTTCTAGCATTTGAGCAATAAAGGGTAGAGGGTAATGATCTTTCCTAGTTGCTTTGTTTAATTTTCTAAAATTAATTACCATCTTATAACCTGTGACAATTCTTTGTGGGATCAATTCATTATCATTAGGAACAACGGTAATACCTCCCTTCTTAGGGACACAATGAATAGGACTTACCCATCTACTATCAACAATATGATAAATTATACCTGCTTCCAGAAGCTTTAGTATTTCATTTCTTACCACTTCCTTCATTTTAGGGTTCAACCGTCGCTGATGATCAACAACCGGTTTAGCATCAGGTTCCATATTAATTTTGTGTTGACATAGAGTGGGATTAAAGCCCTTGAGATCATCCAGAGTATATCCGATAGCGGCACGGTGCTTCTTCAGAGTTTTCAATAATTTCTTCTCTTCATCCTCCGAAAGGTTAGCACTAATAATAATAGGGTATATCTTCTTTTCATCAAGATAAGCATATTTCAAAGTATCAAGTAATTGTTTAAGTTCAAATACGGGATCACTCTTGGGTGGTAGAGGATCTCCAAGAGTCTCAACAGGAAAATTGAGTTTCAAAACAGGCATCTACTTAAATAATATTTCATCTATTTCTTTTTTCATTCATGAACATATCATTTTCATGGTCTAGCTGCTCTAAAGGATCAGCCGGAGGCACATCAATAGAAGCAAGACCAATAATTTCATCTTTATTAGGTAATTCTTTATCGCGAGGTTGTCTACGGAATTTGGAGAAATTAACCTCACGAGACACATCCCCGAAACTTACACTAACAGTTTCCTTCTTACAATCTATTTTAGCATTAATAGTGTTCAAGAAGGGTCTACCAAATATAATGGGACAAAAATAATCTTGTGGGGAACCAAGAACTAGGAAATCAGAAGGGTATTTTATTTTCCCACACAAGACTTCAACATCTTGGTGATATAGTATCTCTATTAGCAAGCTTAATAGTAACATCAATATCTTCTATTTCAGCTGGTTCAATATCATTCATAATGTCTTGGTATAAGGTAAAATGAATTGCACTCACACTAGCACCCAAATCACATAAGCCATGATAACAATGATATCCTATTTTAACAGAGACAACTGGTATGCCAACAACAGGTCTATGTTTATCTTTATCATCAGGTTTGGCAATTCTAGCAGCTTCATCACAGAAATAACTAACATGCCCATCAATATTATCGACCAAGAGATCTTTAACCATAGTAATAATAGGTTCAACTTTAATTTGTTCAGGGGGTGTAGGTGTTCTAGTGTAACTCTTATGGACTATGGCTGAAGATTTAGCATGTTCCTTTATCCTAACAGGGAATGGTGGTTTCTCAATATAAGCAGTAGGAATAACATGACCAACATTATAAGTAACTATTTCTTCTTCAGCCTTAATGGGTTCTACTATATTCACTTAAATGGGTGGATGATATTTAAACCACTTCTCCTTAGGGAGATTAACACGAGTAGCAAATGATTCATAGTAAGAAGCTACTATCTCATAGTCAAGCCCATACTTAGTGCTAAATCCACGAAAAGCATCGGTATCCATAAAAGATTTAACACAATCAAATTCAAGCTTTATACTTGACCCCTTACCTTCGTCGAGCTCCCAATCTTCAAAGTTGCTTTTAATTCTTTTCAAGAGACCACATTTGAATTCAATAGTCTTCTTCATAAAAGAGCTAGTACAAGAAGTATTGAGCATGGATTGATCATTACGATCAAGCCCAGCATAAAAGTTCTGAATACTAATTTATCTTGAGAGCTCATGATTGGGGCATGAATATAACATTGACTTAAGCCTCCCCCAAGCTTGAGCGATACTTTCTCCTTCACGAGGCCAGGAATTATATATTTATTCCGATCACGATTAACCAGATGCCTAGGATAAAACTTCTGATGAAATTCCAATTTCAATCGGTTGTAGTTCCAAGATCCAATATCATCACATAGCCTATACCATGTCAATGAATTTCCCTTCAAAGATAAAGGGAAGACCTTCTTCTTGACATCATCCTTGGGCAAACCTGCAAGCTTAAATAATCCACAAACTTCATCCACATAGATTAGGTGCATATCAGGATGTAATGTTCCATCTCCTGCATAAGGATTTGCTAGCAGTTTCACTATCATACCCAAAGGAATTTCATAATAAATGTTTTTAGTAGGTTCAATAGGTTGAGGAGAAACTCTTTGATCTTCCGGTCGAGGTGAAGATACCTTGAACTAGCCCCTCAAAGGATGATTTTCCATAGTAACAAGTGACAGTAAATTTCAGCACACTATATAAATTTTTCCTTACCAAATTCCACTCACCAAAGGCGATTCACTCCCCGGCAACGGCACTAGAAAAGAGTTTTGATGACCCACAATTATAGGGGATCTCTATTAATCCTTTCGATAAGTAAGAGTGTCAAACCCAACAAGGAGCATAAGGAAATGACAAGCGGTTTTCAGCAAGGTATTTTCTGCAAGCTCTGAAATTATCGATAACTGATAGTTTTGCGATAAGATAATTCGTAACAGATAACAAGTAACAAGTGTAACAAAGGTGCAGCATGGTGGCCCGATCCTTTTTATAGCAAAGGACAAGCCTGGACAAACTCTTATATAAAGCAAAGCACTCACGAGGACACATGGGAATTACTGTCAAGTTAATTTTCATCATGCTTAGATGATTCGCGTTTGTTACTTTGATAATTTGATATGCGGGTGGACCGGTGCTTGGGTGCTGTCATTACTTGGACAAGCCTCCCACTTATGATTAACCCCTCTCGAAAGCATCCACAACTACGAAAGAAGAATTAAGATAAATCTAAGCATAGCATTAAACATATGGATCGAAATCAGCCCCTTACGAAGCAACGCATAAACTAGGGTTTAAGCTTCTTTTACTCTAGCAACCCATAATCTACTTATTACTTCCCAATGCCTTCCCCTCGTCCCAAATCATGGTGAAGTGTCATGTAGTCGACGTTCACATAACACCACTAGAGAAAAGACAACATAAATCTCATCAAAATATCAAACGAATACCAAATTCACATGATTACTTATAACAAGACTTCTCCCATGTCCTCAGAAACAAATGTAACTACTAAAAAAGCATATTCATGTTCATAATTAGAGGATTATTTAATAGCATCAAGGATCTGAACATATGATCTTCCACAAAATAAGCCAACTAGCATCAACTACAAAGGGTAATCAACACTACTAGCAACCTACACGTACCAATCTGAAGTTGTGAGACAAAGATCTGATACGAGAGATGAACTAGGGTTTAAGAGGAGATGTTGCTGGTGAATATGTTGATGGAGATTGACCCCCTCTTGATGTGAGTATCGTTGGTGATGATGATGGCTTTTATTTCCCCCTCCGGGAGGGATGTTTCCCCTGTAGAATCGCTATGCTGGAGCTCTAGATTGGTCCTGCCCAGGTTCCACCTCGAGACGGCGGCGCTTCATCCCGAAAGCTATCTTGTGATTTTTTTTCTAGGTTAAAACCCTCCATATAACCAAAGATGGGCACCGAAGACCTGCCAGGGGGCCCACAAGCCCTGGGAGCACGCCCCCCAGGCTTGTGGCCACCCGGTGGGTCCCCTCTAGTATTTTCATCGCCCAATATTTTGTATATATTCCGTAGGATTTTTGGAGTTGTGCATAATAGGTCTCTTAGATTAGCTCCTTTTCGGTCCAGAATTCTAGCTGCCGGCATTCTCCCTCTTCATGTAAACCTTGTAAAATAAGAGAGAAAAGACATAAGTATTGTACCATAATGTGAAATAACAGTCCATAATGCAATAAATTGATATGAAAACATGATGCAAAAGGGACATACCATCTCTCTCTCACCTTGGCGGCAGTGCACGCGGCCAATGGCTGGCTCGCCAGGGTGTCCCGCGCCGTCGGGCCCCTCCTACCACTTCTCTCATGTCCTCTCCTCTCTCTCGCCCCTCTCTCTTCCTACCAAATTCCTCTGGGTGAGTTGTCCCGATCATAAGGAATCGAGCTCATCGTCCGTATTTGCCGCCACCTCCGTCAACGATTACCGTCGGCATAGCCCGCCATATGAGCTGCAACATCACCACTCGACCCCCTAAAGATGCCTCCCATTTACCCCAAAGGGTCCATCTCTCTCTCTCTCTCTCTCTCTCTCTCTCTCTCTCTATCTATCTATCTATCTATCTCTATCTCTATCTATCTATCTATCTCTCTCCCCTGAGAATCAAGAACAAGCACGACATCCAGGGTACAGCTGCCACAGCCGACATTGCCGTTTGCACGGTCGAGGACCTCCATGAGGCCCGAGAACATGTCCGAGAGATTCTACACATTCAAATTTGTTAGCCCGCAGAATGGATCGAACCCGAATGGCCTCAATTGTTGTCATCACGTTCATCCTTGTTAGCTTCAGTGGAGCTCTGCCACAACGCGATCTCCTCAGACAAAGCACCCTGGCCATCCTCCCCGACTCCCTAGGCTTAGCTGATACCTACGAAAGCTGTTGGCGCTGACCCCCTCGACCTCCATGACACCGAGCTTTCCTACCTTGAACCAGTGCTCTGTCGGCCGCCTTCAATGATGCATATCTCGTCGTAGTCTCTTCTCAATGGACTCAACCACACAAACATGTTCCAAATGATCATCCCCTACTTCTCCCTCTCTCCCTGGTCTCTCTCATGCTTGGTATGCTGCTCCTTGAGCACCTCCACTATCGTCGCCTCCACGTCCATGGCGTCGCCATCCACTGCCATCTGCACGCGTGCCCCTCACCAGCGGAGGCCACGTCCACGGTGTCGCCATCTGACGACACTTGTAGGTGCACCTCCCCTCATGGGTGATGGCCACCGACCGAGCCACGTAGGCCATGTCCATCTTAGGGGAGAGAGAGAGAGAGAAAGAGGAAGGTTTAGAGAGAGAGAGGCAGATAGTTTTTTATTTTAATTATTTTTGTTGGGGTCCACGTGCAAGTGAGACAGAGAGGTAAGAGAGAGGTTTTTGTTTTATTTTTTAGAGTGGGTCCCGCATGTAAGTGGCTCATCAAGATAGGGGTAGAAATTTCTAGCAAATGTCCTGAAAATGGTCAAAGCCCTTTGACTGGACAGCAAGGGCACGGAAGGGTATTTCTATAAATGCAACTAACAACAAAGGGGCAAATTTGAGCATGCTTTGAAATTAGGGGCAAATCTGAGCAGTGGGTTCGTGTTAGGGGCACAAATGTAAATGTCCTATCCATAAATCATCAGATCCCGACAAGAATTACATTGCATTGATCTCAGAGGAGATCATTGTATTGAAGATCAAAAAGAGAGATAAAAGAAGCCATCTAGCTACATGTATGGACCCGTAGGTCCTAAAGGAACTACTCACACATCATCATGGAGGCAACAAAGTTGATCAAGAGCCCTCCCATGGTGACTTCCCCCTCGGGCAGAACACCGGAACAGAGCTCCAGATGGGATCACTTCGGAACAGAGCCTTGCGGCGGAGATACAATTCATTCATGATCGCTTATGAGGGTTTAGGGAAATATCTTTATTTAGAGGTGAAAGAATTAGGTTAAACGGAGGCTCAGGGTCCCACACGGGCAGGAGGCGCCCCCTAGGTCATGCCACGTATCCGTGTGACTGGCTCATGGGTCACCTCGATCTCTCCCGAAGCTTCTAGGGTCCTTCATTGTCAAGAAAAAATCTTCAAAAATTATCATTGTATTTGGACCTTCCTAGATATGGATTTTCTACGAAACCGTGATAACCCACAAGTATAGGGGATTGTAACAGTTTTCGAGGGTAGAGAATTCAACCCAAATTTATTGATTCAACACAAGGGGAGCCAAAGAATATTCACAAGTATTAGCAGTTGAGTTGTCAATTCAACCACACCTGAAAGACTTAATATCTGCAGCAAAGTATTTAGTAGCAAATTAGTATGATAGTAACGGTAACAGTTTTGTAATGATTGTAAACGTAGCAACAATGAAAGTAACTTAGCAAAGATCAATATGTGAAAAGCTCGTAGGCATTGGATCAGCTATGGATGATTGTGGTAGAAGTCATAACCTAGGGAGACACAGAACTACCTCCAATTTATCAATGTAACGTAGGCATGTATTCCGTATATAGTCATACGTGCTTATGGAAAAGAACTTGTATGACATCTTTTGTCATACCCTCTCGTGACAGCGGGGTCCATAAGAAAACTAAGGGATATTAAGGCCTCCTTTTAATAAAGAACCAGAACAAGGCTTTAACACTTAGTGAATACATGAACTCCTCAAACTACGGTAATCACCGGAAAGAATCCAATTATTTTCACCTTGGGGTATGCAGATCATAACTCGTAATAGGTGTCTACAACTTGAAAGATAGGATGAAGAACAGACATATATTCATGAAAACATAATAGGTTAAGATTTGAATCATGGAACTCAGGCCCTAGGGACAAGCATTAAGCATAGCATAGTCATAGCAACATCAATCTCAGAACATAGTGGACACTAGGGATCAAGCCCTAACAAAACTAACTCGATTACATTATAAATCTCATCCAAACCATCACCATCCAGCAAGCTGATACGTCCATTTTGCATCATGCTTTTATATCAATATTTATTGCATTATGGGGTGTTATTACACATTATATCTCAATACTTATGGCTATTCTCTCTTATTTTACAAGGTTTACAATGAAGACGGGGAATGCCAGCAGCTGGAATTTTGGCTGGAAAAGGAGCAAACATTGGAAACCTATTCTGCACAGCTCCAAAAGTCCTGAAACTCCACGAAACATCGCTTTGGAATTTATAAGAATTATTGAGCGAAACTAATACACCAGGGGGCCCAAACCCTGTCTAGGAGACAGGAGGGCGCCCCTCCCCTACAGGGCGCGCCCCTATCTCCTGGGCCCCTGGTGGGCCTCCGGTGTCCATCTTCTGCTATATCAGAGCTTTTACCCTGGAAAAAATTGTGGGCAAGCTTACGAGACGAAACTCCGCCGCCACGAGGCGGAACCTTGGCGAAACCAATCTAGGGCTCTGGCAGAGCTGTTCTGCTGGGGACACTTCCCTCCGGGAGGGGGAAATCATCACCAACGTCATCACCAACTATCCTCTCATCAGGAGGGGGTCAATCTCCATCAACATCTTCACTAGCACCATCTCTTATCAAAACCCTAGTTCATCTCTTGTATCCAATCTTGTATCAAAACCACAAATTGGTACCTGTGGGTTGCTAGTAGTGTTGATTACTCCTTGTAGTTGATGCTAATTGGTTTACTTGCTGGAAGATCACATGTTCAGATCTTTATGCATATTATTACTCCTCTGATTAGGAACATGAATATGCTTTGTGAGTAGTTACGTTTGTTTCTGAAGACATGGGTGAAGTCTTGCTATTAGTAGTCATGTGAATTTAGTATTTGTTCGATATTTTGATGAGATGTATGTTGTCTTTTCCTCTAGTGGTGTTATGTGAACGTCGACTACATGACACTTCACCATTATTTGGGCCTAGAGGAATGCATGGGGAAGTAATAAGTAGATGATGGGTTGCTAGAGTGACAAAAGCTTAAACCCTAGTTTATGCATTGCTTCGTTAGGGGCTGATATGGATCTATATATTTAATGATGTGGTTAGGTTTACCTTAATACTTCTTTTGTAGTTGCGGATGCTTGCAATAGGGGTTAATCATAAGTGGGATACTTGTCCAAGTTAGGGCAGTACCCAAGCACCGGTCCACCCACATACCAAATTATCAAAGTACCGAACGCGAATCATATGAACGTAATGAAAACTAGCTTGACGATAATTCCCATGTGTCCTCAGGAGCTCCTTTATCATTATTAGAAATTGTCCAGGCTTATCCTTTGCTACATAAAGGATTGGGCCACCTTGCTGAACTTTATTTACTTTATTTACTTGTTACTCGTTACCATTTATCTTATCACAAAACTATCTATTACCTACTATTTCAGTGCTTGCAGAGAAAACCTTACGGAAAACCGCTTATCATTTCCTTCTGCTCCTCGTTGGGTTCGACACTCTTACTTATCGAAAGGACTACGATTGATCCCCTACACTTGTGGGTCATCAAGACTCTTTTCTGGCGCCGTTGCCGGGGAGTGTAGCGCTTTTGGTGAGTGGAATTTGGTAAGGAAATATTTATATAGTGTGCTGAAATTTTCTGTTACTTGTCACTATGGAAAACTAATCCTTTGAGGGGCTTGTTTGGGGTATCTTCACCCCAACCAGAAGAGCAAAGAGTTGCTCCCCAACCTACTGAACTTTATGAAAATATTTACTTTGAGATTCCTTTGGGTATGATAGAGAAACTGCTAGCTAATCCATTTGCAGGAGATGGAACATTGCCTCCCGATCTACACCTTATCTTTGTGGATGAAGTTTGTGGATTATTTAAGCTTGCATGTATTCCCGATGATGTTGTCAAAAGGAAGGTCTTCCCTTTATCTTTGAAGGGAGATGCATTGACATGGTATAGGCTATGTGATGACACGAGATCTTGGAATTATAAGCGATTGAAGTTGGAATTCACCAGAAGTTCTATCCTATGCATCTTGTTCATCGTGATCATAATTACATATATAATTTCTAGCCTCAGGAAGGAGAAAGCATCGCTAAAGCTTGGGGAGGCTTAAGTCAATGTTATATTCATGCCCCAATCATGAGCTCTCTCGGGAAATGATTATTCAGAACTTTTATGCTCGGCTTTCTCTTTATAATCGCAACCTGCTTGATACTTGCTGTGCTGGTTCTTATATGTTGAAGACTATTGATTTCAAATGGGACTTATTGGAAAGAATTAAACGCAACTCTGAAGATTGGGGTTCCGACGAGGGTAAGGAGTCAGGTATGACACCCAACTTCGATTATGTTAAATCTTTTATGGATACCGATGCTTTTCGTGGATTTAGCGCTAAGTATGGACTTGACTCTGAGATAGTAGCTTCTTTCTATGAATCTTTTGCTACTCACGTTGATCTCCCTAAAGAGAAGTGGTTTAAATATAATCCTCCTGTTGAAGTGAAAGTAGTTGCACCTATTACAGTCGAAGAAAAGACTATTACCTATAGTGATCCTATTGTTCCTACTGCTTATGTTAAAAAACCTCCATTTCCTGTTAGGATAAAGGATCATGCTAAAGCTTCGACTGTTGTTCGTAAGAGTAATACTAGGACTTATACACCTCCTGAGAAAATTAATGTTGAACCTAGTATTGCTATGGTTAAAGATCTCTTGGATGAGGATTTAGATGGGCATGTTATTTCTTTCTGTGGTGACACTGCTAATATTGCTAGGCCAGATACTAAGACACGTAGACCTGTCGTAGGCATGCCTGTTATTTCTGTTAAAACAGGAGATCATTGTTATCATGGCTTATGTGATATGGGTGCTAGTGCTAGTGCAATACCTTATACCTTGTATCAAGAAATTATGCATGACATTGCACCCATTGAATTAGAAGACATTGATGTTACTATTAAGCTTGCTAATAGGGATACCATTAAACCCTTTGGGATTGTTAGAGATGTTGAAGTTTTGTGTGGGAAGGTTAAATACCCTGTTGATTTTCTTGTTCTTGGTTCCCCACAAGATGATTTTTGTCCCATTATTTTTGGTAGACCCTTCTTGAATATAGCTAGTGCTAAGATTAATTGTGAAAAGAATACTCTCACTGTTGGCATAGATGGTATGTCTCAAGAGTTTAATTTCGCTAAGTTTAGTAGACAACCTCGTGATACGGAACCGCCTAGTAAGGATGAGATTATTGGTCTTGCTTCCATTGATGTTCCTCCAACTAATCTGTTAGAACTATATTTGCTAGACCATGAAAACCATATGTTTATGAAGGAAAGGGAGGAAATAGATGAAGTGTTCCTTAAACAGGAACCTATGCTGAAACGTAACCTTCCCGTTGAAATTGTTGGGGATACCCCTCCACCCAAGGGTGATCCCGTGTTTGAACTCAAACCATTACTTGATAATCTTAAATATGCTTATCTTGATGAAAAAGAAATATATCCTGTTATTATTAGTGCCAACCTTTCAGAGAAAAAAGAAGAAAGATTATTGAAAACTCGGAAGAAGCACCGAGCCGCTATTGGATATACTCTGGATGATCTTAAGGGTGTTAGTCCCACGTTATGTCAACACAAAATTACATTGGAGGACGATGCCAAATCAGTTAGAGATCCTCCAAGACGATTAAATCCCAAGTTGAAGGAAGTGGTAAGAAAGGAGATACTAAAGCTCCTTGAGGCAGGTATTATTTATCCCGTTGCTGATAGTGAATGGGTAAGCCCTGTCCATTGTGTTCCTAAAAAGGGAGGTATTACCATTGTTCCTAATGATAAAGATGAATTGATCCCGCAAAGAATTATTACAGGTTATAGGATGGTAATTGATTTCCGTAAGTTAAATAAAGCTACTAAGAAAGATCATTACCCTTTACCTTTTATTGATCAAATGCTAGAAAGACTATGCAAACACACACATTTCTGCTTTCTAGATGGTTATTCTGGTTTCTCTCAGATACCTGTGTCAGTGAAGGATCAATCTAAAACTACTTTTACTTGCCCTTTTGGTACTTTTGCTTATAGACATATGCCTTTTGGTTTATGCAATGCACCTGCTACCTTTCAAAGATGCATGATGGCTATATTCTCTGATTTTTGTGAAAAGATTTGTGAGGTATTCATGGATGATTTCTCCATTTATGGATCCTCTTTTGATGATTGTTTGAGCAATCTTGATCGAGTTTTGCAGAGATGCGAAGACACTAGTCTCGACCTGAATTGGGAAAAGTGTCACTTTATGGTTAATGAAGGCATTGTCTTGGGGCATAAGATCTCCGAGAGAGGTATTGAAGTTGATAAAGCCAAAGTTGATGCTATTGAAAAGATGCCATGTCCCAAGGACATAAAATGTGTTGGGGATATAACTATTTGTGTAAGCCGCCCAGGAGGGGCCGGGTTACACAAAGAAGATTCACCAGAGAGAAGCACAAGGCCAAGCATGAAGATGGCAGTTCAATAAAGGGCTTAAGGCCCGCAGGCGACTTAAGGCCCGTTGTAGTAAACCGCCATGATGGCATGATTTGTATCATAAGGTAGATTTAACTAGTCACCGAGTCGGACACTGTTTATAAGCCGGCCAGGACTCTGTAAGCCACAGGGCGTCAACCCGTGTATATAAGGGGACGACCTGCTAGCAGCTTAGGGCAAGAAACAACTCATCGAGAGCCGGGCATAGCGTATCTCGCTCCCTGGTCATCGAAACATCAATACCAAACCCAACTAGACATAGGCCTTGCCTTCACCGTAAGGGGCCGAACTAGTATAAAACCTCTCGTGTCCTTTGTCCCGATTTAACCCCTTCATGCTTCCTAGTTGCGATGGCTCCACAACTAAGTCCTTTCATGAGGACATCTGACGTGACAATTCCACGACAGTTGGCGGCCACCGTGGGGCCAGCGCACAGTGGATTTGAGTTCTTGAAGGGCAACTTCGAAGGGCTCAAGGGATACGTAGTGGGCCGGATGACCAAGAGTCGTCACGGCAAGATCTACATCGACGACGAAGGCTGGGGTCCCGACGCCGGCTCAATTGAGTACGGATACCGGGTCCCCTTCGGCGGAATCCATGTCTTCATCGGCCGGATCGGTGAGCCGGGCCCTGAGCCGGACAACTGCACCGACCTCGTCGAGACGGCTCAGCGTGCGAGGAAGACCCGGACTCAACCTGTCATGAAGCGTGCCTTCGTGGGTTGCGTCCACGGAAGAGAAATTTCTGAAGGATCTGAAGATAGGGGTGAGACGGTCGTCCTCTCAGACGGTGATTCGTCCGCCGGCTCAACAGATTCATTGTATCAGGTGCAAGACGGCGCGCTCGGGGGCTGTTCCGATGGCATGGGCAGGAATCTTCATGGCTGGAACTCAGCCCGGCTCTAACTCTACGGCTGCTGCAGCCATAACATCCGGAATAGGGACAGCGGGGGCAGGTGGCCCTGTGTGCCCGGCGGCTCAAGTGCTGATAGACCTCATGGACAAGCTTACAGCCCTGTTAACCGCCACGGTTATCCCTGCGAACAAAGATGAGCATGACGTGGAGGTGGCATGGGTACGGGAGGAGATAGCTCAGGCCAAGGAGGCCTTGGTAGCTGAGGATACTAGATTAGCTACAGAGCGGGCGGCTCTCGACGCCCGGGCACAACGGTTGCAGTCAGAAGCTTACCAGCTCACGATGAGCTTAAACGCGTCCAATGAGGTAATGAGGAGGAGACATCAGAAAACCCAGTCCCATTTACCTCCGAATTACGACCCTCGGGTTCTTTTTGCTACACCCGGGGCCGGCCCAAGTAACCCGCTAGATGCCAATCAGTTTACAACAGCCGGAGCAGGAGGACCAGCTCAGCCTCGAGAGATGCCACCTCCTCATGTAAGCATGGCACCACCGCGTTATGTGCCGGTACCGGAGGGTCACTTTTCTAACCTCATGGAGAACTTAATCGCGGCTTTAGCGCGCTTGGCGGCTCTGCCCATGGACGGTGATGACCCGATAGCGGTGGAGACCCGGAGGGTCAGAGAGCTTCTCCAGACGGCCCTGGCTCAGCAAGAGACCTACTCTTACAGTAGGGACAGGATTCATTCAACTCCTCCGCCTTGGTTAGCACCGCCTCGTCAGAACCGGAGCCTGAGTTACAGCAGGCACATGGAGTCCGAAGCTTTGTCAAGCAACGCCCAACGCCATAACCAACACTGTGGCTATAACCCGGTGCAAGACCGAATACGTCAGGAGAACGAGCGGGCGGCTCAACAGGCGGCTCATTAGGATATCCTAGAGTATCCAACGACTTCTGTTGAGGCGGGAGTAGCCACTAGAACCGATGGTGTTCCTTGTTTGGTACCGGCTTTGCGCAACATGCGTCTGCCCAACGACTTCAAGGGACCTCGAAAGATCGCGAATTACACAGCCGACTTACAGCCCGGAGCATGGATCGAGAGTTATGAGATGGCCATGGAGCTGTTGGAAGTCAGTGACGCAGCAATGGCTAAATATTTCACCATGATGTTAGATGGAATGGCCCGGTCTTGGTTAAAAGGTTTGCCACCCAATTCCATTGGTTCATGGGAAGAGTTAAAAGCCCGGTTCATCCAGAACTTCAAAGACACCTGTAAGCAATCTATGTCGATTGTGGACTTGATGAATTGTAAGCAGGGGAGGGTGAATCCACCACCCATTGAGTACGCCGGGTCAAGGAGATAATTCATTCATCTGACAAGATGGATGCCGGCTCTGTAGTCCTTATGTTGGAGAAAAATTGCAGTTTTGAGCCGCTGAGGCAGAAACTAGGGCACCTTAAACGTGACTGCAAGGATATGGGTACGCTGATGGCAGCTTTCGTTAAATATGCCGATTCTGATAGTACCAAGGATCCCACGTCTGACGATGAGAAGACAGGGAAGGGAAAAAGGAACGGCAATGGAAAGGGTCAGCAGCATAACCTGGGGAATCAAAGCGGCAATAAGCGTAACACGGACGGTAACCCGGAGTTTGTGGCCAATGCCAATGCGCAAGGTAACAATCAGAGACGTAAGGGTAAGCCGCCTTGATCCGGCGAGTCAGGCCCATCACTTGAGCAGCTACTCAATGCGCCCTGCCCGAGACACGACACCCGGGAGCGCCACGCCACACACCTATGGAAGGATTGCACCATCATGAAGGCATTTAAAAATTCCAACACCTTTGATGGCAGTCATGGATCTGGCGGTGGTTCAGGGGCTGGCGGTTTTCATGGCCCGGGCGGTGGTTCAAATTCCGGCTTTCATGGGCATCCAGGCGGTAATAGTCAGCAGCAGTCTGGCCAAGGAGGGCAACAGCAGCAGCAGTCGGGTTATCAAAGCCATCCGAAGCAGTTGAGTGGTGGGCAGTACCACGTGTTTACCACTAGCTTGTGTAAACGTGACCAGAAGGTTCATAAGAGGGTGGTCAATTCTATTGAGCCGGCAATTCCTCGTTATCTGAGGTGGTCAGAACAGCCCATTATATGGAGCAGAGAGGATCACCCCCCACGGGTCAATAATCCGGGTCACTTAGCCTTGGTGGTAGCACCCCAGGTTGGTGGGTATAAATTCACTAAGGTACTCATGGACGGCGGTAGCAGCATCAATATCCTCTAGTACGAGACCTTTCAGCGCATGGTGTTGACTGAGAAGAATTTGAGAACATCCAACACTATTTTCCATGGGGTGGTTCCGGGTAAGTCGGCATACCCAGTTGGTAAGATTGAATTGGAGGTGGCCTTTGGAGATGAGTACGACTCCAGGGCTTAGAAATTGACGTTTGAAGTGGTTAAAATCAGGAGTCCATATCACGCTCTATTTGGGCGACCGGCTTATGCTAAATTCATGGTGCGGCCGTGTTACGTGTACTTACAGCTCAAGATGCCGGGTTACAAGGGCACCATCACTGTGCATGGGAGTCGGAAGGTGGCCTTGGAATGTGAATAAGGCGACGCAGCTTACGCTGAGTCTGCCTGTGCCGCGGAGGAGCTTAAATTTTATCAAGACAATGTTGACCCGGCGGATATGACCTCCCTCAAGAAACCAACTACTGAGCACGACCCGGCGTTGAAGTTTAAATCGGCCGCTGAGACAAAGCTTGTTGACTTTACCCCAGGAGATGCCTCTAAGCAGTTCAGTATCAGTGCCAATTTGGATCCTAAATAGGAAAGCGCGCTCATCGAGTTCATCCGTGGGAACCGGGACATCTTTGCATGGAAACCTTCTGACATGCTGGGTGTACCGAGGGAACTCGCTGAGCACACTCTCAATATTGATCCAAAATATAAGCCGGCAGGCAGTTTCTCCGACGGTTCAACAAAGAGAGACGGAAAGCTATTGGAGAGGAAGTCGCCCGGCTCTTGGCGGCCGGATTTATTGTTGAAGTTTTTCACCCGGAGTGGTTGGCTAACCCGGTGCTTGTCCTCAAGAAGAACGGCACTTGGCGGATGTGTGTGGACTACACGGACTTAAACAAGGCTTGTCCGGCTGATCCCTTTGCTCTCCCCCGTATTGATCAAATCATTGATGCTACGGCGGGTTGTGAACGTTTGAGTTTTTTGGATGCTTACTCTGGTTATCATCAGATCAAAATGGCAGTTAAGGACCAGGAGAAGACGGCTTTCATCACTCCGTTTGGAGCCTTCTGTTATGTATCTATGCCTTTTGGACTCAAAAGTGCCCAGGCGACTTATCAGCGGTGTGTGCAGAACTGTTTGCACGATCAAATTGGGCGCAATGTTCATGCTTACGTAGATGACATTGTGGTGAAGTCCAGAGAAAAGGAAACCTTGATATCTGACTTGAAAGAGACCTTTGATAATCTCCGGGTTTACAAGATGATGCTTAACCCGGCCAAGTGTGTGTTCTGGGTACCTGCGGGCAAGCTCTTAGGTTTTCTGGTGTCAAACAGAGGCATTGAAGCTAATCCGGAGAAGATTAAGGCGATTAACTCTCTGGCTAAGCCGGCGTGCATCAATGATGTTCAGCGGCTGGCGGGTCGTGTTGCTGCTTTAAGCCGGTTCATAAGCCGGTTAGGTGAGAAGGCCCTTCCATTGTATCAGATGATGAAGAAAACTGACACTTTTGTCTGGAGTGAGGCCGCTGATGCTGCTTTTGCGGACTTGAAGAGACAATTGTCTGAACCGCCGGTTCTCGCGGCTCCAGTTGATAAAGAGCCTTTGCTGTTATATGTGGCTGCCAATTCACGAGCCGTCAGCGTTGCCATCGTGGTGGAGCGTAAGGAAGTTGGCAAGGAGCATCCGGTTCAACGGCCGGTTTACTATAATAGTGAGGTGCTCATTGAGTCTAAACAAAGGTATCCACATTGGCAGAAACTCGTTTACGGAATGTTTATGGCCAACCGAAAGTTGAAGCAGTACTTTCAAAGTCACCCCATAACTGTGGTAAGTTCTGCCCCTTTGGGAGATATCATTCAGAATAGGGAGGCCACAGGACGAGTCGCCAAGTGGGCCATCGAGCTTGGGCCTCATGGTTTGAAGTATATGCCACGTACTGCTATTAAGTCTTAGGCCTTGGTGGACTTTATCAATGATTGGACAGAGTTACAGGCCCCTGAGGAGAAGCCCGATAAGACATATTGGATGATTCACTTTGATGGGTCCAGGCAGCTAGAAGGCTCGGGGGCTGGAGTGGTGTTAACTTCCCCTCGAGGTGATAAATTTTGTTATGTACTCCGGCTTATGTTTCCATGTACTAACAATGCAGCTGAGTATGAGGCCTTACTCCATGGTCTCCAAATGGCTAAGGAGATGAACTTAAGCCGGGTGAGATGCTTGGGCGATTCAGATCTCGTGGCTCAGCAGGTGTCAGGCAAGTGGGATTCCAAGGATCCCCTTATGGACGCTTATCATCGTGAAGTAGATGCTGTGGCTGGTCACTTCAAGGGTTATCAAGTGGAGCACATTGATCGAAGGAAGAATGAGGCGGCTGATGCTTTAAGCCGGTTGGGATCCCAATGTAAGCCGGTGCCGCCTAACACCTTTCCCGATATTTTACATAACCCTTCTGTCAAGGTGCCTACCGAGGAAGAGTTGGCGGTGCTAGACCCAGAAGCACAGCTGGTGGCGGCTCTTCACGTTATCCCGGATTGGACAGTGCCCTATTTGGCTTATATGACCCAGGGTGAGTTACCTGAGGATGAGACCTTGACGAGACAAATCGTCAAGCGCTCCAAATCTATGATGATTGTTAACGGTGAGTTACACCACCTAAGTGTCACTGGGGCATTTCAATGTTGTGTGTCCCCTACAGAAGGCCAAGAAATACTTCGTGAGATCCATGAAGGGGATTGTGGCCATCATGCCGGGTCAAAATCTCTTGTACCCAATGCTTTTTGTCATGGTTTCTATTGGCTGACGGCTCATGCTGATGCGGAGGATCTGGTCAGCAAATGTGACGGTTGTCAAAAATTCTCACGACGAGCTCATGTGCCAACTCAAGAATTGAGGATGATCCCAATCACTTGGCTGTTTGCAGCCCGGGGGCTTGACATGGTTGGGCCTTTCAAGAGGTCTAAGGATAAAAAGACACACCTCCTGCTAGCAGTGGATAAGTTTACAAAGTGGGTTGAGTCAGAGCCGGTCAGTAAGTGTGATGCAGCCACGGCGGTTCAGTTCATGAAAAAGGTGATCTTTCGTTTTGTTTTCCCACACAGCATCATAACTGATAATGGCACTAATCTCTCCAAGGGTGCCACGGAAGAGTTTTGTCAAAGAGAACATATCCGGCTTGATGTTTCGGCTGTTGCTCATCTTCAATCCAATGGTCAAGCAGAAAGAGCTAATCAAGAGATCCTGAAAGGTATCAAGCATCGGCTCTTAGTCCCTTTACAGCGGACTCCGGGTTGTTGGGTGCAGGAGTTACCCTCTGTGCTATGGAGCATCAACACTACGCCTAATAGATCTATGGGATACACACCTTTCTTCATGGTCTATGGCGCAGAGGCAGTTCTGCCAAGTGACATCCGACACGACTCACCCCGCGTGGCGGCTTATGTTGAGGCGGATAACGAAGAGGCTCGTCAGGATGCACTTGACTTGTTGGATGAGGAGTGAGACTTGGCAATAGCCCGCTCGGCGATTTACCAGCAAGATCTGCGCCTCTATCACAGCCGCCGGGTTAAGAGCAGAGCCTTTCAGGAAGGCGACCTGATACTCCGGCTCATCCAAGATCAATCTAACATGCACAAGCTATCTCCTCCTTGGGAAGGACCCTTTGTGGTCAGCAAGAATCTGCACAATGGGTCATACTACCTCATTGATGTTCGAGAGTACTGAGGGAGTCCTGGACTAGGGGGTGTCCAGACAGCCGGACTATCATCGTCCGCCGGACTCCAAGACTATGAAGATACAAGATTGAAGACTTCGTCCCGTGTCCAGATGGGAATTTCCTTGGCGTGGAAGGCAAGCTTGGTGATACGGATATGTAGATCTCCTACCATTGTAACCGACTCTGTGTAACCCTAGCCCTCTCCGGTGTCTATATAAACCGGAGGGTTTTAGTCCGTAGGACACAACAACCATTACAACAATCATACGATAGGCTAGCTTCTAGGGTTTAGCCTCCTTGATCTTGTGGTAGTTTCACTCTTGTACTACCCATATCATCAATATCAATCAAGCAGGAGTAGGGTTTTACCTCCATCGAGAGGGCCCGAACCTGGGTAAAAACATCGTGTCCCTTGTCTCCTGTTACCATCCGCCTAGACGCACAGTTCGGGACCCCCTACCCGAGATTCGCCGGTTTTGACACCGACATTGGTGCTTTCATTGAGAGTTCCTCTGTGTCGTCACCGATAGGCTTGATGGCTTCTTCAATCGGCAACAGCGCCGTCCAGGGTGAGACTTTTCTCCCCGGACAGATCTTCATATTCGGCGGCTTCGCACTGCGGGCCAATTCACTTGGCCATCTGGAGCAGATCGAAAGCTACGCCCCTGGATGTCAGGTCAGATTTGGAAGCCTAAACTTCACGGCGGATATCCGCGGAGACTTGATCTTCGATGGATCCGAGCCGCAGCCATGCGTGCCGCACTGTCACGATGGGCATGATCTAACTCTGCCGCCGGACAGTGCCTTGGAGGCCGCACATGAATCCGCTCCGACCCATAGTCCAGAGCCGATTGCGCAGATCAAGGACGGGTGGCTGGACACCGCCTCAGGAGCTGCGACTTCCACAGCGATGGAGCCGAACACTGGCCTTGTCCCTTATAAAGCTCATGACTCCGAGGTGCCGGACTCCCTGCCGGACTCCGAACCTCCTGCGCCCCTGCCAATCGAATCCAATTGGGCGCCGATCATGGAGTTCACCGTCACGGACATCTTTCAGCACTCACCCTTCGGCGACATCCTAAATTCGCTAAAGCATCTCTCGCTATCCGGAGAGCCCTGGCCGGACTATGGCCAGGATGGTTGGGATACGGACAACGAAGAAATTCAAAGCCCACCCACCACCCACTTTGTAGCCACTGTCGACGATCTAACCGACATGCTAGACTACGACTCCGACGACATCGACGGTATGGACGACGATGCCGGAGACGATCAAGAACCAGTGCCTACAGGGCATTGGAAGACCACCTCGTCATAAGACATATACATGGTGGACACCCCAAAGGATGGGGACGGAGAAGAAGCAGCGGAGGTAGATTCCTTAAAGAAACAGCCCAAGCGCCGACGTCAGCGGCGCCGCTCTAAATCCCGCCACAGCAAGAATGGAGATTCCGGCACAGGAGATAATAACACCCCAGAAAGTGCCGAAGACAATCCCCTCCTGCAAGATTCAGCGCAGGAGGATGCAGAAGCAAGCCCTCACAAGAGAGTGGCAGACGAAGAGGTCGAGGATGATAATTACATACCTTCCTCCGGAGACGAGGCAAGCCTCGACGACGACGAATTCGTCGTGCCTGAGGATCCCGTCAAACAAGAGCGTTTCAAACGCAGGCTAATGGCCACAGCAAATAGCCTAAAGAAAAAGCAACAGCAGCTTCAAGCTGATCAAGACCTGCTGGCCGACGGATGGACCGAGGTCCTCGCGGCCGAAGAGTATGAACTCGAACGCCCCTCCAAGAGCTACCCAAAACGCAAGTTGCTCCCCCGATTAGAGGAGGAAGCATACATACCTTCATCACTAGCGCACAATACGGCTGACCGACCACCCCGTGGTCGCGACAGAGAGGCATCCAGGCCCTCCATGAAGACCATACCCTGGCATCGTTCGAAAAGTACGAAGCCACGGGGGAACGCGCCGGACTTGCGGGATATATTGGAGAACAAGGCAAGACAATCCAGATCTATTTATGGATCACGTGGGTGCCCCACGACCCATGACAAATATCATCGCGCCGGATACAAATACTCCGGACGGGCAGAACACAGCAGAAAACGCTCCCTTGAGCTACGTCGTGATATTGCTCAATATAGAGGCACCGCACACCCACTATGCTTCACAGACGAAGTAATGGATCATCAAATCCCTAAAGGGTTTAAACCCGTAAACATTGAATCCTACGATGGCACGACAGACCCCGTGGTTTGGATTGAAGATTATCTCCTTCACATCCATATGGCCCGCGGCGACGATCTCCACGCCATCAAGTATCTCCCACTCAAGCTTAAAGGACCAGCCCGGCATTGGCTTAACAGCTTGGCCGCAGAGTCAATTGGGTGTTGGGAGGACCTGGAAGCCGCATTCCTCGACAACTTCCAGGGCACATATGTGCGACCACCAGACGCCGATGACCTAAGCCACATAATCAAATCGTCGACTGTCCGGACGCAGAGGCCCTCGCAGCCTTCAAACATAACATCCGCGACGAATGGCTAGCCCGGCACCTAGGACAGGAAAAGCCGAAATCCATGGCAGCCCTCACATCATTAATGACCCGCTTTTGTGCGGGAGAGGATAGCTGGCTAGCTCACAGCAACAACCTCAGTAAAAATGCTGGCAGTCCGGATACTAAGGACCATAATGGCAGGTCGCGTCGAAGCAAAAACAAACGCCGCGTTAACGGTGACAACGATGAGGATACGGCAGTCAATGCCGGATTCCGAGGCTCTAAACCCGGTCAGTGGAAAAAGCCATTCAAAAAAACCACTCCGGGTCCGTCCAATTTGGACCGAATACTCGACCGCTCATGCCAGATTCATGGCACCCCCGAAAAGCCAGCTAACCACACCAACAGAGATTGTTGGGTATTTAAGCAGGCAGGCAAGTTAATTGCTGAAAACAACAACAAGGGGCTGCACAGCGACGACGAGGAAGAGACCCGACCGCCGAACAGTAGAGGACAGAAGGGTTTCCTCCCACAAGTGCGGATGGTAAACATGATATACGCAACCCATATACCCAAGAGGGAGCGGAAGCGTGCACTAAGGGACGTATATGCGATGGAGCCAGTCGCCCCTAAGTTCAATCCATGGTCCTCTTGCCCGATCACTTTCGATCGAAGAGACCATCCGACCAGTATCCGCCATGGCGGATTCGCCGCATTGGTTTTAGACCCAATCGTCGATGGATTTCACCTCACGAGAGTCCTGATAGATGGCGGCAGTAGCCTGAACCTGCTTTATCAGGATACAGTGCGCAAGATGGGCACAGACCCCTCAAGGATTAAACCTACAAAGACGACCTTCAAACGCATCATACCAGGTGTTGAGGCCAATTGTACAGGCTCAGTCACACTGGAAGTGGTCTTCGGATCCCCGGATAATTTCCGGAGCGAGGAGTTAATCTTCGACATAGTCCCGTTCCGCAGCGACTATCACGCTCAGCTCGGACGAACCACGTTCGCAAAGTTCAATGCGGTGCCGCATTACGCATACCTCAAGCTCAAGATGCCAGGCCCCCATGGAGTCATCACGGTCAACGGAAATACGGAACGCTCCCTCCGAACGGAGGAACATACAATGGCTCTCGCGGCAGAAGTATAGAGCAGCCTTCTAAGGCAATTTTCGAGTCCGGCCATTAAACGGCCGGACACGGCCAAACGCGCCCGGAGCAACATCAACCAAGACCATCTGGCATGTTCCGAGCACGCGTAGCAATGCGGCCCCAACCCCAGCCCTCGCATGATTGCAAGACCAACCCTCCGCGTACATCATTACGCTCTGGAGATACCATGGGCCTAGGGGGAGGGGCACGACCACAACAGACCCAGAGTGCGGCTCGACCACACCAGGGGCTCACAAGTGTGTCGCTCTTTTTTATTTTTTATTTTTCCTTCTTTGTATACACAGGACTCCGTTCACCAGAGGCCCTGTCTGGCGGCGAACCCGCCGAACTCACGATGCAACAGCCAGGGAGGGAAAAAGGCTGCTACGAACACTCAGGTGGTGTCCATTACGAGCATTAAATTTGATTATATACACCAGTCCGCAGCCCACCCCTGGAGGGGGACATGTTTAATTAGTCCAATCCCTTGCTTACTGCACTATTTGTATCATTCCGCACTCATAGCAGAATTCCTTAAATAAATAATGCAGCACTTTTTGCCTGTAATTGCATTACTTTACATATATGTTCACTAATGACATCTTGCACCCGTATATTTTGGTACGGCCGAATACACCAGGGGCTTATGTTCCCCGCATTATGGTGTGATAAGTCCGAACACTTTCACAAGTGCGGCACCCCGAACTTATAGCATTATATGAATCGGCTCTGAATCATGTCTTGGGTCAATAGTTGGGTTTGCCCGGCTCCCAAGTTTTGGTACCTTATGTTCCGTTCTGTCGGCTAAGTGGCACTGGGAGAACCATTGCGATTGCGCCCCGGTTGAGCTGGGCGAGCGCCTCAGTGGAGAAAGCTAAAACTGACTGTCATGATAAGGCGAGAGACTGGTCGCTGCTCGAGAGGTCTTTTCGAGTCCTTAAAGACTTATATCGCTTCAAGCAAAGAACCGGATAATGTCCAGCCAAGGCGTGGATAGCGCCCCGAACTCGGTCTTCCGAATACTAGGGGCTTCGCCGAAATTTAAAATTATAGAATTCTATGGCTAAGTGAGAGTGTTCAAGCATTATAAGTCCGGTTGCCTTGTTCGTTGTGTTGAGCGCCTCCCTAGATGGACCCAAAAATGGGAACAAGAGTGCTCAAGTTTATCCCGAACACCCCAGCACTCGTGGCTTGGGGGCTGAAGCCGACGACTTGCCATCTCTCAGATTTTATAAACGGCCGCACAGAAGGTAATATTTTAAATCAAACAAGCGTTGCTTAGCGCATATGAACAAAGTTTTCAGCGCACAGGATAATACATAGCGAGTCTACTCAATAATTACATCTCTGGGGCACTCATCCGCAATCTTGCGGGCACCCTTCAGGACAGTCTTATAGTACATCTCGGGCGTACGATACTCCTTGCCCGTTGGCGGCACGTCAGTGATAAGCCTCTCCGCATCCAGCCTGCCCCAATGCACCTTTGCGCGGGCAAGGGCCCGACGAGCACCTTCAATACAGGCAGAACGCTTGATGACCTCCACCCAGGGGCACGCATCCACCAGCCGCCGCACAAGGCCGAAGTAGCTCCCAGGAATGGCCCCTCCAGGCCACAGCCGGACTATGAGGCCCTTCATGGCCTGCTCGGCTACCTTGTGGAGCTCGACCAACTACTTCAGCTGGTCGCTAGGGGGCACCGGATGGCCGGTCTTAGCGTACTGAGACCAGAAGACCTTCTCCGTTGAGCTCCCCTCCTCGGCTCTGTAGAATGCGGCAGCATCGGACACACTGCGAGGCAGATCTGCAAACGCCCCTGGAGAGCTCCGAATTCGGGTAAGTGTCAGGTAGTTTACATTAACATGCTTGCTTTGCATGAAAAATGCCTTACCCGCCGCTATTTTCTTCACCGCCTCAATCTCCTGAAGGGCCATATGGGCCTCGGCCTTGGCGGCTTTGGCACTTTCGAGGGCCGAGGCAAGCTCAGACTCGCGAGTCTTTGAGTCGCGCTCCAAACCCTCATGCTTTTCCATGAGAGCCTGGAGCTCTTGCCGCACTTCCGCCACCTGCGCCTCCTGCTTCTCTCGCTCCGCTCGTTCCGTGGCCGCATTGCGTTCGGCCGCGGATACGGCCTCCTTCAGGGCCGCCACCTTGATCGTGGCCCCTGCAGTACCCACGTTATCCTTGTTATTTTTATTGCAACCGAAATCCTTTTCTGTAAGGTAAATATTCAAAGTGGTGTTACTCACCTTCTTTGTCCTCGAGCTGCTTCTTGGCACAGCCGAGCTCTTGCTTGGACTGCTCGAGATCTTGCTTCAATGCACCGACCTCCGCAGTCAGTGCGGCAGAGCTCAGCAGCGCAGCCTGCAAACCCATATTGACATAATTTTTAACAACCCTGCGTATATCTTCATAGATCCTCAGTCCGGCTTTTCTTTCCTAACACCGAACCGAGCATCAGGGGCTACTGTCTATGCGGTATTACATTACATATTTTTAACTTCTTACCTCAAAGCCTGTTAGAAGGCTGCTGCAGGCTTCGGTCAGCCCGCTCTTGGCGAGCTGAACCTTCTGAATCACCGCACTCATGATAGTGCGGTGTTCTTCCTCGATGGAAGCGCCTTTGAGCGCCTCCAACAAGTTATCTGGCGCCTCCGGTTGGACGGGGGCCGGCGGCGTCATGGTCTTGCCCTTCTTGCGAAGGGGCCGCCTGCCGGACTCCGGAACCACTACGAGTTCCGGCGTGGAGTCCGGCGCAAAGTCCGGGAGGCTGCCTTGCGGCGCCTCCAGAGCCTCCCCCTGATGGGTCCCTTTCTGGGATCCCACCTCGGCGTCCTCAGCGGCACGAGGGGTGGAGGCAGTCGGGATGGAATCCACATCCGACGGAGCCAACGACCCGCTCGACGAAGCGGGGAGATCATCATCGGCCGGACTGCAGGCAGTGTGCGGCATTAGAAGGACACTATGTGACACATAAGAAATTATAAATCATTCAGGAATCCGGATACTTACGATCTTGCCGGAGGCCTGGCCCTTGAGGGCCACTCTTCATCGCCAACGTTGGCGTTGGCGGAGCTGTCCGGGGGAATAGTTCTTCCCCTCTTGGACCCTTCGGCCTCCCCTGTTGGGGAGGCCTTCCTCTTTCTCTCTCCCTCCTCTGGGAGAGAGTCCTCTTTCTCCTCCTTGACTTCGGGGGAGGAGTCCGCCTCGGAGCCATCGGACGATGAGTCCGATACCACCTAGCGCCAGGAACTTCTTCGAGTTCCCGTGGCCTCCTTCTTGGCCTTCTTCTCCGGCACCACATGGGGTGCCGGAACCAGCAGCCCCGCTAAACGGGCGTCTACTGGGTTTTCTGGCAGGGGAGCCGGGCAGATGATCTGCTCGGCCTTCTTCATCCAGTCCTGTCAAAGGAAAAGGGAGATTGAAACCCGCCTGGGTCAAACTATTAAAAACAAGTGTCTCGTAAAGGGGTAGAATCACTTACCTCGTCAGCTGGACGCTGCGAGCGAAATCCACGATCTTCAGTGGCGGATGCGGGAGCCTCGGCGCCCTTGAACAGCACCCTCCAGGTGCCTTCGTACGTCGTGTCGAAGAGCCCGCTCAATGCCTGGTGCTGTGCCGGATTGAACTCCCACAAGTTAAACGCCCGTTGTTGGCAAGGGAGAATCCGGCGGATGAGCATGACTTGGACCACGTTGACAAGCCTGAGCTTCTTGCTCACTAGCTTCTGGATACAGGCTTGGAGTCCCGTCAGCTCCTCCGAACTACCCCATAGCAAGCCCTTCTCTTTCTAGGAGGTGAGCTGCATAGGGATACCAGATCTGAACTCGGGGGCTGCCGCCCACTTAGGGTCGCGCGGCTCGGTGATGTAGAACCACCCCGATTGCCACCCCTTGACGGACTCCACAAAGGCCCCTTCGAACCAGAGGACATTGGGCATCTTGCCCAACATGGCGCCTCCGCACTCCGCTTGAGTGCCCTTCAGTACCTTCGGCTTGACACTGAAGGTCTTGAGCCACAAGCCGAAGTGGGACTAGATGCAGAGGAAGGCCTCGCACATGACGATAAACGCCAAGATGTTGAGGATGAAGTTCGGCGCCAGATCATGGAAATCTAGGCCGTAGTAGAACATGAGCCCCCGGACAAAAGGGTGAAGTGGAAAGCCCAGTCCGCGGAGGAAGTGGGGAAGGAAAACGACCCTCTCATGGGGCCTGGGGGTGGGTATGAGCTGCCCCTTGTCGGGCAGCCGGTGCGCGATGTCGCTGGAGAGGTATCCGGCGCCGCACAGCTTTTCAATGTGCTCCTCCTTAACGGTGGAGGCCAACCATTTGCCTCCCGCTCCGGACATGGTCAGAGAAGGTCGAGGCGAGACGCACGGACTTGGGCGCTGGAGCTCGAGAGTGCGCGGAGATGGATAAGCAAAGGAGGAAGAAGGCGTAGGTGAAAAGGTGGATCCTTATCCCCTTATATATAGGCGGACGAAGACTATGTGTCCCCACCGGCCTAGTAAAACTTGCTTATCTCCCAAGCGCCACCATCAATGGCACGGTTGGGTTGCCCACGTCCGTATTGGTGAGAATCCCGGGATAAGGGGAACACGATCTCTGCTTCGACAAGACGTGCCAAGGAAACCGCTTCGCTAAACACGCTGAGGTGGTATAATAAAAAACGATTCAAGTAAAGGCTTGGTAGTGGCGTGACGTCACGCTACAAGATACATCAGCAGATCAAACCTGTGTACATGATATTCTCTCTACGATGGAATGTGGAAATTATTTTGCAGAGCCGGACACTATCCTGGTGTTCACAATCTTCTATGGATTATTCGGAGGAAGAACCCGCCTTGCAATGCCGAACATTATGCGCACCGGACTTATCGTCATTGAAGCCAGGTTCAGGGGCTACTGAGGGAGTCCTGGACTAGGGGGTGTCCGGACAGCCGGACTATCATCGTCCGCTGGACTCCAAGACTACGAAGATACAAGATTGAAGACTTCGTCCCGTGTCCGGATGGGACTTTCCTTGGCGTGGAAGGCAAGCTTGGCGATACGAATATGTAGATCTCCTACCATTGTAACCGACTCTGTGTAACCCTAGCCCTCTTTGGTGTCTATATAAACCGGAGGGTTTTAGTCCGTAGGACACAACAACCATTACAATAATCATACCATAGGCTAGCTTCTAGGGTTTAGCCTCCTTGATCTCGTGGTAGATCCACTCTTGTACTACCCATATCATCAATATCAATCAAGCAGGAGTAGGGTTTTACCTCCATCGAGAGGGCCCGAACCTGGGTAAAAACATCGTGTCCCTTGTCTCCTGTTACCATCCGCCTAGACGCACAGTTCGAGACCCCCTACCCGAGATCCGCCGGTTTTGACACCGACAAGCACAAAGACTCACGTAAGTCGGAGGAGGAGACCAGCCGGCCGTGGAATATTGCCCATCTTCAGCCTTACTATACTTGAGCCACTGTCTCTTAAGATATATATACTTTTGACGATGTACATATTATATAAAGCAATAAAGCAGGACCTCTGTCCTTTTTTCCAATAAAGAATATTTTTATGTCTTCTTTATCAGGTGGTGGACACCACCAACAGGGAGCGGATCATATCTGAATCTGGCTTTCCCTTTGGTCCGGCTTATGATCATATCTGAATCTAGCCATGATCACTTGGGGGAATCATAAGTACAAAGAAGGTATAACAGGTTAAAGAATATTTATTAAGATCAGTAGCTTACTGCAGGAGCCGGGTTCTTCTTGCAGAAGGGAAGTAAGCCGAAGGCATTGCTAGTTATAGTGCCCTCCTTCAGAAGTGACTGGGTTGTAGCATCTACCACGTCGTCTGGTAAGTCGTCAGGACTATGACACATCGGATCATCCTTCTCGCCTGTGTAAGTACACATTAAGCCGGAGCGGCGGCTTAATGGTAGTATTCACCAGGTGACCCAGACCCGGACCAGATCGATGCCGTTTAACCCGTTTCCTAATAGAGCTTTGATCTTCTTGATGGTGGGATTGAGAGGCAGGCGCTCAACAGTGGTCAACTTATCTGCGAGCTGATGGTTGGACTCAAGGCGCAGGGCGCGAAAACCGGGCAGAGGCCTCTCATCAGCCGGTGAAGTGTCTTGACAGTAGAACCACGTCTGATTCCAATCTTTCGGGTGACTTGGTAGCTCAGCGTAAGGAAAAAGACAATCTCTCCACCACTGGATTGAGATGCCGCCAAGCTCAAGACTAGGCCCGTTGGCACGTTCATTCTGCCGGTTCAAGTAAAACAATTCTCTAAACAAAAGCAGACTTGGTTCCTCTCCCGGGTAAACCTCGCAGAAGACTTGAAAATAGCAACGATTTGACCCGGAATTGGGTCCAATGTCTTGAGGTCTAAGATCAAAGAAATTCAAAACTTCCCTGAAGAATTTTGAGCCGGGAGGGGCAAATCCCTGGTTCATGTGATCCGTGAAAACTATCACCTCCCCTTCTTTGGGTTGAGGCATCTCCTCAGACGGGTTAGGGGCACGATAAGACATGACCTCCTTTTTTGGCAGGTGGTCAGACTTCACGAACTCAGCAAGTTTGCTCTTAGTAACTGTGGATGGGACCCAAATGCAAGTTACAGGGGCCTTGGCCACCTTAGGTGCCATGACAACAGTTGGCCTATTACAAAATAAGAAGTTCCGATTTACAGTTTAACCCAAAAAAAATATCTTAACTATTCAAGATGGCGGTTTAAAAAGGGGGCCTAATGATATAAGGGTGACTGTGCAACTATATTTAAACCGCTACAAGTATCAAGAGCAGTTCAAAATTCCTAAGGTCAGGAGAAGCAAGTAAGGCTCACAGATCAGTGTCATTTATTTAAGCCGGACATCTGGACAGTTGTGTTTAAGGGCATTTACCAGAAGAAGCTTTCCGGGTGATAGAAACAAGTTTCACAGACGACAACTATTATTCTGGATCAAATTATTGCTCTGAAAGGAAAATTTTCTAGACCTAAAAATAGGGCAGAGAAGTTCATGTACTCGAAGAGGGTTTCCAAACAAGGGAAATGAGATCTGCTTCTATGCAAGATAAACACAAACAACTACTGCAGCAGTTCTACATAGTTTTTACGATCTAAACAGGGCATTGGAGGTACAAACTAGCAAGGGTTTGCGTCGGGCGGTGATGAACGCCGACGAACTCAATAAGGTTCCAATGTAGATCTCAAGAAAGGAAAGGAGAGGAACTCACGGATGCGGACGAGCTGCGGAGGTTCACCGTCGATTTCTGGTCAGAGTCAGGTTGATGCAGCGGCCTGAGTCGATGAAGACGAGGGGTTCGACGGCGGCGGCGGCGGAGCTCGAGAGGAGGCAGGAGGAAGAAGACGACTGAAAGAGGGAAGAATGGAAGACCTAAGTCACGCCTATTTATAAGGAGAGGATAACTGAGACAGCACGGGAAACGAGGAGATAAGAATTATTATCCAGCGGCCCTGACGCCTCGACTTTCGGAACAATCAATAAAAGCAGAGATCCGTTGAAGGATACGATGGAATAGAAAAGGAATTAAAGAAAGGATGACATCACGCCGGGTTAACACGGATCCAGAAGATGACGTCATAGCGGGTTAAAGAAAACCCTCCGTATAGTCAGAAGACTGAAGATTTATTCTTTAAAGGTATTTTTAAGATTGACATGAACAGGTTCAAATCAATCTGGGGCCTAATGTTGGGGATATAACTATTTGTGTAAGCCGCCCAGTAGGGGCCGGGTTACACAAAGAGGATTCACCAGAGAGAAGCACAAGGCCAAGCATGAAGATGGCGGTTCAATAAAGGGCTTAAGGCCCATGGGCGACTTAAGGCCCGTTGTAGTAAACCGCCATGATGGCATGACTTGTATCATAAGGTAGATTTAACTAGTCACCGAGCCGGACACTGTTTATAAGCCGGTCAGGACTCTATAAGCCACAGGGCGTCAACCCGTGTATATAAGGGGACAACCTGCTGGCGGCTTAGGGCAAGAAACAACTCATTGAAAGCCGGGCATAGCGTATCTGGTTCCCTGGTCATCGAAACATCAATACCAAACCCAACTAGACGTAGGCCTTACCTTCACCATAAGGGGTCGACCTAGTATAAAACCTCTCGTGTCCTTTGTCCCGATTTAACCCCTTCAAGCTTCCTAGTTGCGATGGCTCCACAACTAAGTCCTTTCACGAGGACATCTGACGTGACAATTCCACGACAAAAGGTATAAGAGGTTTCCTTGGTCACACCGGTTTTTATAGGAGGTTCATTAAGGACTTTTCCAAAATCTCTAGGCCTCTGACTAATTTATTGCAAAAAGATACTCCTTTTGTCTTTGATGATGATTGTGTAGAAGCATTTGAAGTACTTAAGAAAGCTTTGATCACTGCACCTATTGTTCAGCCACCTGATTGGAATTTACCCTTTGAAATTATGTGTGATGCTACTAATTATGTTGTAGGTGCTGTTCTTGGGCAAAGAGTCGATAAGAAATTGAATGTTATCCAGTATGCTAGTAAGACTCTTGATACTGCCCAGAGAAATTATGCTACTACTGAAAAAGAGTTCTTAGCAGTTGTGTTTGCATGTGATAAGTTTAGACCTTATATTGTTGATTCCAAAGTTACTATTCACACTGATCATGCTGCTATCAAATATCTCATGGAAAAGAAAGATGCTAAGCCTAGGCTCATTAGATGGGTTCTCTTGCTCCAAGAATTTGACTTGCATATTATTGATAGAAAGGGAGCTGAAAACCCCATTGCAGACAACTTGTCTAGGTTAGAGAATGTTCTTGATGACCCACTTCCTATTAATCATAGTTTTCCTGATGAACAATTAGTGGTCGTTAATGCTTCTCGTACTTCTCCTTGGTATGCTGATTATGCTAATTACATTGTTGCTAAATTTATACTGCCTAGCTTCACATACCAGCAAAAGAAAAAATTCTTTTATGATTTAAGACGTTACTTCTGGGATGACCCACACCTTTATAAAGAAGGAGTAGATGGTGTTATTAGACGTTGTGTGCCTGAGCATGAACATGAACAGATCCTACACAAGTGTCACTCTGAATCCTATGGAGGACACCACGCTGGAGATAGAACTGCACACAAGGTACTACAATCTGGTTTTTATTGGCCTACTCTCTTCAAAGATGCTCGTAAATTTGTCTTATCTTGCGATGAATGCCAAAGAGTAGGTAACATTAGTAGACGTCAAGAAATGCCTATGAATTATTCTCTTGTTATTGAACCGTTTGATGTTTGGGGCTTTGATTATATGGGACCTTTTCCTGCCTCTAATGGTTATACACATATTTTAGTTGTTGTTGATTATGTTACTAAGTGGGTAGAAGCTATTCCAACTAGTAAACGGAGGCTCAGGGTCCCACACGGGAAGGAGGCGCCCCCCAGGTCATGCCACGTATCCGTGTGACTGGCTCATGGGTCACCTCGATCTCTCCCGAAGCTTCTAGGGTCATTCATTGCCCAGAAAAAATCTTCAAAAATTATCATTGTATTTGGACCTTCCTAGATATGGATTTTCTATGAAACTGTGATAACCCACAAGTATAGGGGATTGTAACAGTTTTCGAGGGTAGAGAATTCAACCCAAATTTATTGATTCAACACAAGGGGAGCCAAAGAATATTCACAAGTATTAGCAGTTGAGTTGTCAATTCAACCACACCTGAAAGACTTAATATCTGCAGCAAAGTATTTAGTAGCAAATTAGTATGATAGTAACGGTAACAGTTTTGTAGTGATTGTAAACATAGCAACAATGAAAGTAACTTAGCAAAGATCAATATGTGAAAAGCTCGTAGGCATTGGATCAGCTATGGATGATTGTGGCAGAAGTCATAACCTAGGGCGACACAGAACTACCTCCAATTTATCAATGTAATGTAGGCATGTTTTCCGTATACAGTCATATGTGCTTATGGAAAAGAACTTGTATGGAATCTTTTGTCCTACCCTCTCGTGACAGCGGGGTCCATAAGAAAACTAAGGGATATTAAGGCCTCCTTTTAATAAAGAACCAGAACAAGGCATTAACACTTAGTGAATACATGAACTCCTCAAACTACGGTAATCATCGGAAAGAATCCAATTATTGTCACCTTGGGGTATGCAGATCATAACTCGTAATAGCTGTCTACAACTTGAAAGATAGGATGAAGAACACACATATATTCATGAAAATATAATAGGTTAAGATCTGAAATCATGGCACTCAGGCCCTAGGGACAAGCATTAAGCATAGCATAGTCATAGCAACATCAATCTCAGAACATAGTGGATACTAGGGATCAAGCCCTAACAAAACTAACTCGATTACATTATAAATCTCATCCAAACCATCACCATCCAGCAAGCTGATACGTCCATTTTGCATCATGCTTTTATATCAATATTTGTTGCATTATGGGCTGTTATTACACATTATATCTCAATACTTATGGCTATTCTCTCTTATTTTACAAGGTTTACCATGAAGAGGGGGAATGCCGGCAGCTGGAATTTTAGCTGGAAAAGGAGCAAACATTGGAAACCTATTCTGCATAGCTCCAAAAGTCCTGCAACTCCACGAAACATTGTTTTGGAATTTATAAGAATTATTGAGAGAAAGAAATACACCAGGGGGCCCAAACCCTGTCCAGGAGACAGGAGGGCGCCCACCCCCCCCCTACAGGGTGTGCCCCTATCTCCTGGGCCCCCTGGTGGGCCTCCGGTGTCCATCTTCTGCTATATCAGAGCTTTTACCCTGGAAAAAATTGTGGGCAAGCTTACGAGACGAAACTCCGCCGCCACGAGGCGGAACCTTGGCGAAACCAATCTAGGGCTCTGGCAGAGCTGTTCTGCTGGGGACACTTCCCTCCGGGAGGGGGAAATCATCACCAACGTCATCACCAACTATCCTCTCATCAGGAGGGGGTCAATCTCCATCAACATCTTCACTAGCACCATCTCTTATCAAAACCCTAGTTCATCTCTTGTATCCAATCTTGTATCAAAACCACAAATTGGTACCTGTGGGTTGCTAGTAGTGTTGATTACTCCTTGTAGTTGATGCTAATTGGTTTACTTGCTGGAAGATCACATGTTCAGATCTTTATGCATATTATTACTCCTCTGATTATGAACATGAATATGCTTTGTGAGTAGTTACGTTTGTTTCTGAAGACATGGGTGAAGTCTTGCTATTAGTAGTCATGTGAATTTAGTATTTGTTCGATATTTTGATGAGATGTATGTTGTCTTTTCCTCTAGTGGTGTTATGTGAACGTCGACTACATGACACTTCACCATTATTTGGGCCTAGAGGAATGCATGGGGAAGTAATAAGTAGATGATGGGTTGCTAGAGTGACAAAAGCTTAAACCCTAGTTTATGCATTGCTTCGTTAGGGGCTGATATGGATCTATATATTTAATGATGTGGTTAGGTTTACCTTAATACTTCTTTTGTAGTTGCGGATGCTTGCAATAGGGGTTAATCATAAGTGGGATACTTGTCCAAGTTAGGGCAGTACCCAAGCACCGGTCCACCCACATACCAAATTATCAAAGTACCGAACGCGAATCATATGAACGTAATGAAAACTAGCTTGACGATAATTCCCATGTGTCCTCGGGAGCTCCTTTCTCATTATTAGAAATTGAGGCTTATCCTTTGCTACATAAAGGATTGGGACACCTTGCTGCACTTGATTTACTTTATTTACTTGTTACTCGTTACTATTTATCTTATCACAAAACTATCTATTACCTAATATTTCAGTGCTTGCAGAGAAAACCTTACCGAAAACCGCTTATCATTTCCTTCTGCTCCTCGTTGGGTTCAACACTCTTACTTATCGAAAGGACTACGATTGATACCCTACACTTGTGGTTCATCAAGACTCTTTTCTGGCGCCATTTCCGGGGAGTGTAGCACTTTTGGTGAGTGGAACTTGCTAAGGAAACATATGTATAGTGTGCTGAAATTTTCTGTTACTTGTCACTATGGAAACTAATCCTTTGAGGGGCTTGTTTGGGGTATCTTCACCCCAACCAGAAGAGCAAAGAGTTGCTCCCCAACCTACTGAACTTTATGAAAATATTTACTTTGAGATTCCTTCGGGTATGATAGAGAAACTGCTAGCTAATCCATTTGCAGGAGATGGAACATTGCATCCCGATTTACACCTTATCTTTGTGGATGAAGTTTGTGGATTATTTAAGCTTGCAGGTATTACCGATGATGTTGTCAAAAGGAAGGTCTTCCCTTTATCTTTGAAGGGAGATGCATTGACATGGTATAGGCTATGTGATGATACGAGATCTTGGAATTATAAGCGATTGAAGTTGGAATTTCACCAGAAGTTCTATCCTATGCATCTTGTTCATCGTGATCGTAATTACATATATAATTTCTGGCCTCGCGAAGGAGAAAGCATCGCTCAAGCCTGGGGGAGGCTTAAGTCAATGTTATATTCATGCCCCAATCATGAGCTCTCTCGAGAAATGATTATTCAGAACTTTTATGCTCGGCTTTCTCTTGATAATCGCAACCTGCTCGATACTTGCTGTGCTGGTTCTTATATGCTGAAGACTATTGATTTCAAATGGGACTTATTGGAAAGAATTAAATGCAACTCTGAAGATTGGGCTTCCGATGATGGTAAGGAGTCAGGTACGACACCCAAGTTTGATTATGTTAAATCTTTTGCGGATACCGATGCTTTTCGTGGATTTAGCGCTAAGTATGGACTTGACTCTGAGATAGTAGCTTCTTTCTGTGAATCTTTTGCTACTCACATTGATCTCCCTAAAGAGAAGTCGTTTAAATATAATCCTCCTGTTGAAGTGAAATTAGTTGCACCTATTACAGTCGAAGAAAAGACTATTACCTATAGTGATCCTATTGTTCCTACTTCTTATGTTGAAAAACCTCATTTTCCTGTTAGGATAAAGGATCATGCTAAAGCTTCGACTGTTGTTCGTAAGAGTAATACTAGGACTTATACACCTCCTGAGAAAATTAATGTTGAACCTAGTATTGCTATGGTTAAAGATCTCTTGGAAGAGGATTTAGATGGGCATGTTATTTCTTTCTGTGGTGACACTGCTAATATTGCTAGGCCAGATACTAAGACACGTAGACCTGTCGTAGGCATGCCTATTATTTCTGTTAAAATAGGAGATCATTGTTATCATGGCTTATGTGATATGGGTGCTAGTGCTAGTGCAATACCTTATACCTTGTATCAAGAAATTATGCATGACATTGCACCCATTAAATTAGAAGACATTGATGTTACTATTAAGCTTGCTAATAGGGATGCCATTAAACCCTTTGGGATTGTTAGAGATGTTGAAGTTTTGTGTGGGAAGGTTAAATACCCTGCTGATTTTCTTGTTCTTGGTTCCCCTCAAGATGATTTTTGTCCCATTATTTTTGGTAGACCCTTCTTGAATATAGCTAGTGCTAAGATTAATTGTGAAAAGAATACTCTCACTGTTGGCATAGATGGTATGTCTCATGAGTTTAATTTCTCTAAGTTTAGTAGACAACCTCGTGATAGGGAACCGCCTAGTAAGGATGAGATTATTGGTCTTGCTTCCATTGCTGTTCCTCCAACTAATCTGTTAGAACAATATTTCCTAGACCATGAAAACCATATGTTTGTGAAGGAAACGGAGGAAATAGATGAAGTGTTCCTTAAACAAGAACCTATGCTGAAACATAACCTTCCCGTTGAAATTCTTGGGGATCCCCCTCCACCCAAGGGTGATCCCGTGTTGGAACTCAAACCATTACCTGATAATCTTAAATATGCTTATCTTGATGAAAAAGAAATATATCATGTTATTATTAGTGCTAACCTTTCAGAGAAAGAAGAAAGATTATTGAAAACTCTGAAGAAGCACCGAGCCGCTATTGGATATACTCTGGATGATCTTAAGGGTGTTAGTCCCACGTTATGTCAACACAAAATTACATTGGAGGACGATGCCAAACTAGTTAGAGATCCTCCAAGATGATTAAATCCCAAGATGAAGGAAGTGGTAAGAAAGGAGATACTAAAGCTCCCTGAGGCACGTATTATTTATCCCGTTGCTGATAGTGAATGGGTAAGCCCTGTCCATTGTGTTCCTAAAAAGGGAGGTATTACCGTTGTTCCTAATGATAAAGATGAATTGATCCCGCAAAGAATTATTACAGGTTATAGGATGGTAATTGATTTCCGTAAGTTAAATAAAGCTACTAAGAAAGATCATTACCCTTTACCTTTTATTGATCAAATGCTAGAAAGACTATCCAAACACACACATTTCTGCTTTCTAGATGGTTATTCTGGTTTCTCTCAGATACCTGTGTCAGTGAAGGATCAATCTAAAATTACTTTTACTTGCCCTTTTTGTACTTTTGCTTATAGACGTATGCCTTTTGGTTTATGCAATGCACCTGCTACCTTTCAAAGATGCATGATGGCTATATTCTCTGATTTTTGTGAAAAGATTTGTGAGGTATTCATGGATGATTTCTCCATTTATGGATCCTCTTTTGATTATTGTTTGAGCAATCTTGATCGAGTTTTGCAGAGATGCGAAGACACTAGTCTCGTCCTGAATTGGGAAAAGTGTCACTTTATGGTTAATGAAGGCATTGTCTTGGGGCATAAGATCTCCGAGAGAGGTATTGAAGTTGATAAAGCCAAAGTTGATGCTATTGAAAAGATGCCATGTCCCAAGGACATAAAAGGTATAAGAGGTTTCCTTGGTCACACCGGTTTTTATAGGAGGTTCATTAAGGACTTTTCCAAAATCTCTAGGCCTCTGACTAATTTATTGCAAAAAGATACTCCTTTTGTCTTTGATGATGATTGTGTAGAAGCATTTGAAGTACTTAAGAAAGCTTTGATCACTGCACCTATTGTTCAGCCACCTGATTGGAATTTACCCTTTGAAATTATGTGCGATGCTAGTAATTATGCTGTAGGTGTTGTTCTAGGGCAAAGAGTCGATAAGAAATCGAATGTTATCCAGTATGCTAGTAAGACTCTTGATACTGCCTAGAGAAATTATGCTACTACTGAAAAAGAGTTCTTAGCAGTTGTGTTTGCATGTGATAAGTTTATACCTTATATTGTTGATTCCAAAGTTACTATTCACACTGATCATGCTGCTATTTAATATCTCTTGGAAAAGAAAGATGCTAAGCCTAGGCTCATTAGGCCTTGTACAATGGGAGGTGCTTAGGAGAGGTGCTTGGAGAAATAAACCAGGCTTTTCTTAAGCACCGGTGCTTATTTGTACAGGATAGACGCTTAACTAAGGGTCTCTCCTATAGAAATAGGCACCGGTGCTTCAGAAAAATCCGGTTTATTTTTTTAAGCATCTCTCTAAACACCTCCCATTGTACAAGGCCTTAGATGGGTTCTCTTGCTCCAAGAATTTGACTTGCATATTATTGATAGAAAGGGAGCTGAGAACCCGTTGTAGACAACTTGTCTAGGTTAGAGAATGTTCTTGATGACCCACTGCTTATTAATCATAGCTTTCCTGATGAACAATTAGCGGTCATTAATGCTTCTCGTACTGCTCCTTGGTATGCTGATTATGCTAATTACATTGTTGCTAAATTTATACCGCCTAGCTTCACATACCAGCAAAAGAAAAAAATCTTTTATGATTGAAGACATTACTTCTGGGATGACCCACACCTTTATAAAGAAGGAGTAGATGGTGTTATTAGACGTTGTGTGCCTGAGCATGAATAGGAACAGATCCTACGCAAGTGTCACTCTGAATCCTATGGAGGACACCACGCTGGAGATAGAACTACACACAAAGTACTACAATCTGGTTTTTATTGGCCTACTCTCTTCAAAGATGCTCGTAAATTTGTCTTATCTTGCGATGAATGCCAAAGAGTAGGTAACATTAGTAGACGTCAAGAAATGCCTATGAATTATTCTCTTGTTATTGAACCATTTGATGTTTGGGGCTTAGATTATATAGGACCTTTTCCTGCCTCTAATGGTTATACACATATTTTAGTTGCTGTTGATTACGTTACTAAGTGGGTAGAAGCTATTCCATCTAGTAGTGCTGATCATAACACTTCTATTGAAATGCTTAAAGAAGTTATTTTTCCGAGGTTTGGAGTCCCTAGATATCTTATGACTGTCGGCGTCCTGGGAACGGGGGTCCCCAGACTTGCCTGCCTGCGGCCTGCGGCGTGGCTCAAAGGGGGGCCCAGCACGGCCCAACTTCACCAACACAAGCTCAAGACCCTCGTGAGGGGCCAAGCCTCGCGGGGCGGACGACAAGGAGCTTCCTCAGGCACGGCCTCATCAGGCTGGCTCACGAGGAGGCGGAGAGTTCAAGGCGGGGTACCTCGCGAGGTGCCCATGACGCAAGCCATGACGACCAAGGGCACCAGTCGGGCGCCAGCCCGCGCAGTGTCCTCCATTCCTCTTTGGTGCAAAGGGAGCAAGCGCAGGCGAGAGCATCAAGCAAAGGCATCCATTTCGGTGCAACAAGACCAAGACCAGCCCAACGGCAGGAAGGAAGTCATTGTGGATCCCAAGCAGGCGTCACCACCAGAGCCTTTGACAGGCGAGGACCAACTTTAGTCAGGATAAGTGTACCCGATGTTCCCCTTCAAAATGGCCAATTGTTGGCGCCCTTCCCGCTCAATATTTGGGAAGAGGCCCAGGGCCTTTGCCTATAAATAGGACTAGCCACCCCCAGGGTAGAGACACCTGAATCAAGAGAGTGAGAGAGAGAGAGAGAAGGGCGGCTGAACTCCTCCTAGCAGTTCATCGTCCCAGCCAAGAACAGACCCTCGCGAGGCTGTTCTTCCTTGTATTGTTCATCAACAGCCCACGAGGCAATCCACCACACCACACACTTGAGTAGGGTATTACACCACAATGGTGTCCCGAACCAGTATAAACTATGTGTCTCTTGTGTTGTTCCTTTCGTAGTTTAGATCCTAGCGAGTCGGCGAGGAGCAGGTAGGTAGAGGGCAAAATCTCCGCGCGCACCCCAGTGTTCGAACCTCAAGGGTCTGCCAGAACCCGAAATCCGACATTTGGCGCGCCAGGTAGGGGTGCGCCGGAATACGTCTTCCATCGCCTTGTTCTTCTCCGACCATCGCATCCATGTCTGACGCTCGTCGGGCCCGCGCCGAGCGCCGAGCCACCCTCGCTTCCCGTGTCGCCCAGATAGCTCCCGTCGGCGGGCGCCCTCGTCGTTCCCCGTCACCTGCCGTCAACGCCGCCACCGGCCCGGCGGGGAACGAGCAGCAAGCATCGTCCCAGCATCCCTCCGTGAGGCAAGACGGCCGCACTGCTACACCCTGGCTCACCCTAGCTGGTTCTTCGTCTCGCGCATTCCGCGCGCCCATGGAGGCTCGAGCTGTGCTCATCGCGGCAAACAAGCTCCTGCGCTACCGTCCTGTCGATGACGTCTACGAAGAATGGCTCGACCGCGTCGCCAAGCTCGTCCGTGCTGCAGGGGGCTCTCCTGCGCCGTCCGTCCCGCTGCACCGCACCCCGCCCTACGCAGATGACAAAGCTCCGGGGGCGCCTCAGCCGCCTCCCCCTCAAGAAGGCGCCCTGGCCCCAAGGCGCGCGGCCCCTGGGCGGAACCCGCTCCATCAGGCGCCAGCGCGGCAAGAGCAGAGCTGCCAAGAAGTCCCTCGCCCGCGAGAAGCTGCCCGAGCGCTCCCTGCTCCGGCTCGTCGCGACCACGCTGCTGCTCCAGCACGTCAAGACCCCGCGCTGCTCCCAGCTGCAGCGCATGGGGACCCGCAGGACCAAGCTCTTCTTCACCCAAGGCCTCTCGTGGCCACAGCAGGCTGCCGCGCCTTCACCACCGAGCTGCGCAGCATCGCGTGGGCCGGCAAGTTCAAGCCAGACCTGCCTCCTCGCTACGACGGTACGGCTGGCCCTGCAGAGTTCCTCCAGCTCTACAAGCTGGGCATCGAAGCTGCCAATGGAGACGAGAAGGTCATGGCGAACTGGTTTCCCATGGCGCTCAAGGACGGGGCCCGCACCTGGCTCCTAAACCTGGCTCCAAGCATGATCTCCTCCTGGGACGAGATGCGCACCCGCTTCATCGCCAACTTCCAGGGTACTCGCGACCGGCCACCCGCCGTGAGCGACATGCGCCATATCAAGCAGCAACCAGGGGAAACCCTGCAGAAGTACATCCAGCGCTTCAACAACGCACGCCTCAAGATTCCCAAGGTGACCGAGGAGGCCATCATCTCAGCCTTCTCCGACAGCGTGCGCGACGTCAAGATGAAGGAGGAGCTGGCGATGCATGAAGACCTGTGCACTTCCTTGGAGCTGTTCAACTTGGCGACCAAGTGCGCCAGGGCTGAGGAAGGGCGTCTCTCCCTCCTCGAGCTGCCTGCCGCAGACCCAGAAGAGAAGAAACCCAAGGCCAAGGATGTGAAGCGCAAGGGGGCTGCCGTGCTCGCGGCAGAACCAGACACCAAGCGGGGCAGAGATCAGCCCGAATCTTCCAAGGGCAGCCGGTACTGTGTGTACAACGACCTCCACACTCACAACACCAATGAATGCCAAGAGCTCCGAGTCGTGCGTGAAGGAAGGATCGGCCGACGTCTCGACTGCAGCGACCGGGGCTACGGTCGAGGAGGAGGAAGGAACGCAGGACACTGGGAAGACCGCGGCCCTCGCCAAGGGTGGCGCGACCAACCTCGCGAGGATTGCTGGCAGGACCCGCCTCACGAGGGAGACTGGAGGGATCAGCCTCGCGAGGATCGCCCACAAGGAAACGCAGGCCTCCCTCCACTGCCGCCGCAGCCAAGGAAAAATGAGGACCGTCATTAGGACGAGGGGGCTGGGAGCTTCCAGGAGCCACGTGCGATCGCCTGCATCCTGGGCAGAGCTCAAGCCCCAGCCTCTCAACGCATCTTCAAGCAGTTCGCCCGTGAAGTAAATGCAGTCCTCCCCAAGCTCGAGGCCACGCGCCTTATCAGGTGGTCGGCGTGCACCATCACGTTCAGCTCAGCGGATCAGCTCAAGTGTGCGGCCACAGCCGGAGTTCTCCCAATGCTTTGTTCCCCAATCATCAGCAATGTGCTAGTCACCAGGACCCTCATCGATGGCAGGGCAGGGCTCAACGTCCTGTCCGTGGAAACATTCAACAATCTCCAGGTGCCCTACAATCAGCTTCAGCCAACCAAGCCTTTCTCCGGAGTCACCGACGGCTCCATGGTCCCGATTGGGCAGGTCTGCCTCCCTGTCACCTTCGGGGCGCGCGACAACTACCGCACCGAGCTCATCGACTTCGACGTCGCCCACATTCGCTTGCCATACAACGCCATCCTCGAGTACCTAGCGCTAGCCAAGTTCATGGCCGTAACCCACCACGGCTACAACGTCCTCAAGATGCCAGGAAGTGGTGGAGTCATCACGGTACCCTGCGAAGAGAAAGACGCGGTGTGCTCCATGGAACGAGCCTTTCAGGCCGCATCACTGGAAGACCCGGATCACGGAAGCAGGAGGCTTCCCAAGACCGCCCCCAAGAAGAAGAAGACATCGTCCGGCCCGATCCCTCAGGAGGCAGGCCCCTCAGGGCCCGCGCCTGCCCAAGGGGAACCTCCTTCCATCGCATAGGGAAGCGTGCCCGGCGCCCTCCTCAAGCAGGGCTCGGGGGCTCTCCCCTGGAGGGCCGCCGACCTCGCCAAGGTCACGAGGGAGGCGCTTGGGCACCACTTGGAGGCGTGTTTCGAAGCACGTTTCCCTCAAGAAGGAGCAAGGCAAGGAGGGCCAAACCCTCAGGAGTTTGTCAGCAAGGCCATTCAGGAGCTACAGGAGTCAAGAGTCATGAGAGGTAGCCGCCGCTTACCTGCTGTGGGCCCCCATCTAGGCGAGGATGGTGGGCTGCACGTCTGCATCGACATACCAGGGCTCAATCGAGCCGCCTCTCAGGAGCGCCTCTGGCCCTCGCAAGTGGGGCGATGCGAAGGTCCACCCCACAGCTACGTTCGCATGCCTTATGGCTTGCCGAACGCGGCTGCCACGTACCAGCGCCTCATGAGGGGCATCCTGGAGGCTCAAGAGGTCAGGCGTTCCGCAGCCCTGGCGGAGATGGAGATGGTCCGCGAGGAGCCACCAGCGCCTCCAGAGCCTCCCGAGGCCCCAGGGCCTGGGGGCTCGTGAGGATCGGCTCCCGCAGCCCACTGAGTCTGCTACACCAACAACCCTTCGTCGTCAACACTATCAGGTGACATCTTTCAAGTTTCATTTCCAGCTAGGAGCGCCCTCGGGCTGCATCATTCCCAGGCCGCGTGGGTCCTTCCCTGCGGCGTGTATCCCTTTTGCTCATGTTCTTAGCTTACTTTGTTGGGGGCGCCCCTCGGGCTGCATTATCCCCAAGTCGCTCGGGCCAGACCCAGTGGCATGTACCCCTCTTGCGTTTATCTTCGGGCCATGCTTTCGACCCATCATGCTTGTTATTTGGTGCCTGTCCGTGGCACGTTTTCTTCCTTGATGTCGGCAGCTTGCACGTTAAAGCGGGGGTACCTGAGCATCGTGACTCAGGGCTCCTACCAGCTCTCCAGCCCTCACCCTCTGGCCTTGTCCACGGCATCACGTCCTGGCATACCAGCGACGGCTGAGCCCAGCTCGAGGGCCGGGACCCGAGGATGTAGAGCTTCGACATCTAACCAAGCTTGCACGTTAAAGGGGGGTACCTGAGCATCACGACTCAGGGCTCCTACCGGCTCTCCAGCCCTCACCCTCTGGCCTTGTCCACGGCATCGCGACCTGGCATACCAGCGACGGCTGAGACCAGCTCGAGGGCCGGGACCTGAGGACGTAGAGCGCTGGCATCTAACCAAATTTGCGGGAACACATCAAAAGATAAGGCCCAGTGCCAGGCGCAACCCGCCTTGAGGTAGGGCCCCGTGAGTCCCGCGCTGGCTCACGGGTGCCCATATACACCTCGTCAGGCCCTACCGTGCCAGCCACGTGTCAGGGCGGGGCTGTACACGCCTCGGGGGCTCCTCCCGGAGGGGAGCCCCCTCCCACGCACCAGTGGAAGCACCATGCTCCGCGCTGGCTGACAACACTACCGAGGAGCGGCTATGCCCGTACACATACGGAAGCGCTATGCTCCGCGCTGGTGATAAACAACTGAGGGTGGCCCCCAGGACGCATCAACCTCAGGGAGCCTAGAGCTCAGTGTCTAGCCTCATCGCAACACCTCCCCTCGGGAGTGCCGCGCGAGGGGGCTGGACACGGGGGCTGCGCCTGGGTCACGCCCAGACGCACGGCACCCAGCCAGGCCCCCCGGGCCTGGTTCGTCGCATGTCCCTCCCCGAGTGGAGCCAAGGTACGAAGGCCGTTTGAGCGTCAAGGGGGACTCCTGAGCATCGCGACTCAGCAGCCTAATTGGTCACGTAGCCCCTCACTCCTTAGTTCCGAAAGGCTAACGGCGGTCGAGGTATGCGCGGGGCCGGGCTCTGTAGACGTAGAACGGTAGATCCACCCGCATCTCACCTCCCTAAGGAGTCACCCCCACATCTCACCTCCCTACTTGTTGTTCGAGCGCCAAGGGGGACTCCTAAGCATCGCGACTCAGGAGCCTAACTTGTCACGTAGCCCCTCACTCCTTGCTCCCGTCCTGGTTCCCGGTCGGGGCTAACGGTGGCTGAGGTATGCATGGGGCCGGGCTCTGCCGGCGTAGAACATAAGCAAGTAGGAAGGAAATAGCGCAAATTTCAAGGAATTCAAAAGCAAATATTACAGTCCATACTATTATCACAGCACCAAATGCAAGTTTTAACGCCTCCCCGAGGCATGCTACATGTGCAGGAATTAAAAGCAAGAGCAGGTTCGCCTCGTGGAGCTGCAGGGTCTGCAGCGCCCCGCTTCGGCTTGGTGCTGAAGGCCCGGAAGTTCCCCAGCAGAGCCTCCGCACGACCCTTCACGGCCTCAGCAGCGGCAGCGGCAAGCTCGCCGCTCACTGGGCTCTAGCAGGCTGTCGAGGTCGACGTTGGGGTTGCGAAGATAGATGTGGGTAAGGACCCGCGTCAGCGCTGCAGAAGACAAGGCACGCACCTCGCCCTCAGCCGTAGGGCCAAGGCCAAGGGTGACATCTTCAAGAGCACGAACTAGGAAGGGAAGCAACTTGGAGGGGCCGTCCTTGGCGCCGGCCAGCGGGCTCTCCAGGCCGCTCTCATAAAGCGTCTTCAGCGAAGTTCGAGCCTTCTCCTCCATCTCCGCGAAGGCCACGCGATCCTCGGCAAGAACCCGTGCCTTGTCGTCCAGCTCGACCTTCCTCGCCTCCAACTCTTGCTCCAGCGTGCCTAGGCGGTCACGGCGCTTCTTGAGCTTGGCGTCCCAGTCCTTGACGGCCGCCTCACGAGCCTTCATGCCTCCTCCTGATCTTGGCGAAGGCGGGTCTCCTCGGCGAGCTGGTCCTGCAGGCCCTGCAGCTCGCTCTCCAATGCCTTGCAGCGACCTCGGACATTAGCCACCTCCCCCAAGGCGGTGTCGCGAGCAGCCTTCGCCCCAAGGACGGCATGCTTCTCCGTCGCAAGCCGTTGAGGCCTGGACCAGCGCCACCCGAATCGAAGCATCGGAGCGAATCCAGCCGGAAGCCAGCTCCAAGTGCCCGGCCACTAAACGAGGGTCGGCGCCCAGAAGATCCTGCCGCAGACAGTCCAGTTCGGCAGTAGCACGATCCAGAACAGTAGGAGGAGTCGGGGAAACAGCAGTCGGTGGAGTAGGAGGAGAAGACGGCAGCGTGACCACAGTATCCTGAGGTGGAGCCTGCTGCGCCCCAACGGTTGTGGTGGCGGCATCAGGCAAGGGCACCTTGGGAGTTGCTTGGGCCGTGGGGGTTGAACTCGCCCCAGCCGGCTCAGCCAGGCCTCGCGAGGATGCCCGGGCAGGAGAGGCCCGTGCGTCACGGTCACCTTCTTTCGCGGGCAGAGGCGCTGCCCCGTATGGAACCTCAGGAGCTCCCTTCAACTTCTTTGCTGCGGGCGCCAGCCTAGCCAGGAGATACGAACGTCAAGCCTCAGCAACAGAACAAGAAATAAGACAGGAATCAAGCACTTATAGGTCATCGCTCGCGGGCTCGAGCAGCATCCGGCCGTACTTGAAGCCCAAGAGCCGGCTGCAAGGATCAGCTCAAGGAGCTCGGGAGCAGGAGGCACGTCCGCGGATCGCCTCAGGGCCGGGGCAGACCCGTGGGGGATCAGCCCGGTCCGGTCCTTGTTCGGGATCGGGGGCAGGCTCCCGCCGCCATGCTCGTCATCATCCTTGTCGTCATCACTCAGAGAGAGGCGGAGAGCGCGGGACCTGCGCCGAAGGGGGGGAGCCCTCGACTCTCCGTCGGTCGCCTCGGAGTCAGGCCCTTTTTCCCGCTCCCCTTCTTCCTTCTCTTCGCTGGAGTCGCCGGAGGACACGTCCACCAGGTCCTCGGGAGCCTCTGCGGGCACAGGCCCGTCCCCGTTGAAGACGGGCATGGACTCCACTACCTGCTCCCAGTCCTCACGGAGGACCAGGGCGTAGGAGCACCCTCCAACCTCGCCACGTCGCCCCCGACCAAAGACTGGAGAACCGCAGCCAGATCCTCGTCGGCCAAGACCGCGGGGCTCGAGTGGGGCCTCCACATCGGAAGGGGGTACTGATGAAGCGGAGCCAGCTAGTGCTTCAGGAATTCCCTCAGCAGCGATGCGCCAGTCAGCTTCGCCGCTGCCATGCTGGCCGGCCTCAGATCCGCGTCCATCTTCTCCAACACCAGCCTCGCACGGGGGTCCACAAGCTCCACTCGGGACCAGTCGTCGGAGCTCAAGGGGTGCCCCGTGGGCAAGATCAGCCGAGGGTGGATGCGCCCGGCATCTACCAAGACCCACTTACACCTGAAGCCCTCAATCCTCTTCCCGGGGTTCGAAATGGCGATGGAGCTACCGTACGCGACGAAACTCGCGCACGCAGAGATGGGACCGCGAGAGGTCCGGAGGGAGAAGTAGTGGCGCAGCAAGGCCACTGAGGGCTTCACCCCCACGTGAGCCTTGCAATAGTAGGCGAAGATTGCCAGAAAAAGGACAGAGTTGGGGTGGAGATGCAGAGCTTGAAGCTTGTAATGGCGGAGGACAGAGAAGAAGAACTCAGAAAAGGGAGGCACCAGACCGGCAACAATGGCGCTCACAAAGAGCGGATAGAAGGTGCTCCCTTGGCCCTCAGGGAGGGCAGAGCCGGCCTTGAACACCTTCGCCCCGTCGATGCCCTGCGTCGCCGCCATCTGGCGCACCCGGGCAAGGCTCGCCTCCGACACGTTCGGCGAGTCCAAGGCGGACGAATACCAAGCTCCGGCCGAGGCCTGGCGAGGCGCCATGTCTTGCTAGGGCGCGCGGATGGAGTAGATCTGAAGATTTCAGAGGCAGGAAGGAGAGGCGCAAGAAAGGGGATCTGAGCAGCAACCGGAGAAAGCAAAGGAGGCAAAGCCTAGACAGATGCCGCTCCTTTATCAACTCGCGCGGTTGCTGAGGCGCCCACGTCCAATCAACCGCCACGCGGCGCCCAAGGCCGCAGGCTGTTAGGGCCCACGGCGCTTCGTGCTTGCCCTTTCGCCTCTCTGCTCGGCCAAGTCTGGGCGCGCCTTGGGCCCGGCGGCTACTGTCAGCATTCTGGGAACGGGGGTCCCCAGACTTGCCTGCCTGCGGCCTGCGGCGTGGCTCAAAGGGGGGCCTAGCACGGCCCATCTTCACCAACACAAGCTCAAGACCCTCGCGAGGGGCCAAGCCTCGCGGGGCGGACGACAAGGAGCTTCCTCAGGCACGGCCTCATCAGGTTGGCTCACGAGGAGGCGGAGAGTTCAAGGCGGGGTACCTCGCGAGGTCCCATGACGCAAGCCATGACGACCAAGGGCGCCAGTCGGGTGCCAGCCCGCGCAGTGTCCTCCTTTCCTCTTTGGTGCAAAGGGAGCAAGCGGAGGCAAGAGCATCAAGCAAAGGCGTCCATTTCGGTGCAACAAGACCAACACCAGCCCAACGGCAGGAAGGAAGTCATTGTGGAGCCCAAGCAGGCGTCACCACCAGAGCCTTTGACAGGCGAGGACCAACTTTAGTCAGGATAAGTGTACCCGATGTTCCCCTTCAAAATGGCCAATGGTTGGCGCCCTTCCCGCTCAATATTTGGGAAGAGGCCCTGGGCCTTTGCCTATAAATAGGACTAGCCACCCCCAGGGTAGAGACACCTGAATCAAGAGAGTGAGAGAGAGAGAAGGGCGGCTGAACTCCTCCTAGCAGTTCATCGTCCCAGCCAAGAACAGACCCTCGCGAGGCTGTTCTTCCTTGTGTTGTTCATCAACAGCCCACGAGGCAATCCACCACACCACACACTGGAGTAGGGTATTACACCACAATGGTGGCCCGAACCAGTATAAACTCTGTGTCTCTTGTGTTGTTCCTTTCGTAGTTTAGATCCTAGCGAGTCGGCGAGGAGCAGGTAGGTAGAGGGTGAAATCTCCGCGCGCACCCCAGTGTTCGAACCTCAAGGGTCTGCCGGAACCCGAAATCCAACAATGACTTATGGTGGTTCACATTTTATTCATGGTGCTTTCCGTAATATGCGTGCTAAGTATGATGTCAATCATAGAATAGCATCTCCTTATCATCCGCAGTCTAGCGGTCAAGTAGAGTTTAGCAATAGAGAGCTCAAATTAATTTTGCAAAAGACTGTGAATAGATCTAGAAAGAATTGGTCCAAAAAACTTGATGATGCATTATGGGCCTATAGAACTGCATCCAAAAATCATATGGGTATGTGTCCATATAAGATGGTCTATGGAAAAGCATGTCTTTTACCTCTTGAACTTGAACATAAGGCATATTGGGCTATTAAAGAGCTCAATTATGACTTCAAACTTGCCGGTGAGAAGAGTTTGTTTGATATTAGCTCACTTGATGAATGGAGAACCCAGGCGTATGAGAATGCCAAGCTATTCAAAGAAAAAGTCAAACGCTGGCATGATAAGAGGATACAAAAGCGTGAGATTAACGTAGGAGACTATGTATTATTATTCGTTTAAGATTTTTTGCAGGAAAACTCCTCTCAAAATGGGAAGGTCCTTACGTTATCGAGGAGGTCTATCATTCTGGTGCCATAAAAATTAACAACTTCGAAGGCACGAGCCCAAGGGTGGTAAACGGTCAAAGAATTAAATATTATATCTCAGGTAATCCTATTAATGTTCAAACTAATATTATTGAAATCGTAACCCCTGAGGAATACATAAGGGACACTTTCCAGAACGTTCCAAACTCCAGAAAGGTATAGGTATGTGGTACGGTAAGTAAACCGACTCCAAAACAACTCCAATGGCAATTTTAATCAGTTTTGGGTTATTTAAGAATTTTAGGAAGAAATAAGTAGTCCCAAAGGGACACGAGGCTCCCACGAGAGTGGAGGGCGCCCCCCCCCCCTACTGGGCGCGCCCCCTGTCTCGTGGGCACCTCGTGTGCCTCCCGGACTCCGTTTTCTTGCACATTACGTATTTTGGTCGGTAAAAATTCATTATATATACTCCCGAAGGTTTTGACCACCGTATCACGCAAATATCCTCTGTTTTTGTTTCGAGTTGTTTCTGCAGCAGATTTGGAGCAAGATGTCGTCCCAAGATTCGGAGGGAGAGAGCTATATGGCTGATTATATCGCAAACACAAAAGCATATGGGGATGTGGAACATTATGGCTGGACCACGGAGGAAGAAGAAGATTATGATCCAAAGGGGAAGGAGGAGACAAGCTCCGATGAAGAGGACGATCCACTACCTCAACCTAGTGATATGCATGTGGAGTTCAAGAAGTCAAGCCTCCCTAAGGTCCAATCTATCCCACCATGTTTTCTGCAGGACAGCAAGGCGGCATTATGCAAAAAGATAATGAAAATTTAGCTCGATAATGAGGATCCGAGGGAGGAAAATTTTAGCCTCAGACGCAAGCTAGAGAATAAAAATGCAACAACACCACCATCACCACCTCCGACTAAAGAGATCTAAGCACATGGGTATGGGCACTCCCCTCGGCAACTGCCAAGCTTGGGGGAGGTGCCCCGGTATCGTATCACCATCCCACTCCTATCTTTACCGCTTTATTTAGTTTGATCCTTTTAGTAGCTAGTATCTTGATCTAGTAGATTGAAGTTTTGATATCAAGTAGTTTTGAGTTTTGCTTTGTGATCTCTTTTTGTAATCGAGTCCGTGAGCTATCTATAATAAATATTAGTGTTGAGTCAAGGGCTTTGCTATGTTGCTATGATCTTGAGAAATTAGAAAGAATAAAAGAGTTCATATTGATCTTATGGATAGTGATAACTTCACACATAGAAAGTATGAGGCATAAAAATTGTTGAGAGTTGATGAACGTAGCCTTGGTCATTGTAGCAATTAATAGGAAGTTATAAGTAAAGAGGGGTTCACATACACATATATTATCTTGGACACCTTTTATGATTGTGAGCACTCATTAAGTATGACATGCTAAAGAGTTGATGTTGGACAAGGAAGACAACTGTAGGATCGAAAGTATGTCTAGAGGGGGGGTGATTAGACTACTTGACCAAATAAAAACTTATCATTTTCCCAATTTTAGTCTTTGGCAGATTTTAGCTATCTTAGCACAAGTCAAGCAATCTTAACACAATTCAAGCAAGCATGCAAAGAGTATATGAGCAGCGGAAAGTAAAGCATGCAACTTGCAAGAATGTAAAGGGAGGGGTTTGGAGAATTCAAACGCAATTGGAGACACGGATGTTTTTGTCGTGGTTCCAATAGGTGGTGCTATCGTACTTCCACGTTGATGGATACTTCAACCCACGAAGGGTAATGGTTGCGCGAGTCCACGGAGGGCTCCACCCACGAAGGGTCCACGAAGAAGCAACCTTGTCTATCCCACCATGGCCGTCGCCCACGAAGGACTTGCCTCACTAGCGGTAGATCTTCACGAAGTAGGCGATCTCCTTGCCCTTACAAACTCCTTGGTTCAACTCCACAATCCTGTCGGAGGCTCCCAAGTGACACCTAGCCAATCTAGGAGACACCACTCTCCAAGAAGTAACAAATGGTGTGTTTATGATGAACTCCTTGCTCTTGTGTTTCAAATGGTAGTCTCCCCAACACTCAACTCTCTCTCACAGGATTTGGATTTGGTGGAAAGAAGATTTGAGTGGAAAGCAACTTGGGGAAGGCTAGAGATCAAGATTCATATGGTAGGAATGGAATATCTTGGCCTCAACACATGAGTAGGTGGTTCTCTCTCAGAAACAGCAAGTTGGAAGTGTAGGTTCGTTCTGATGGCTCTCTCCACGAATGAAGAGGAGGTGGAGGGGTATATATAGCCTCCACATAAAATCTAACCGTTACATACAACTTGCCAAACTCGGTGGGACCGAATTGATAAACTCGGTCAGACCGATTCAGCAAATCTAGTGACCGTTAGGATTTTCGGTGGGACCGACATGCAACTCGGTAGGACCGATATGGTTAGGGTTAGGGCATAACATAATCTCGATGAGACCGATTACTCAAACTCGGTGGGACCGATTTTGGTAATAAGCTAACCAGAGAGTTGGTCAGGTAAACTCGGTGGGACCGGTTTGCTCATTTCGGTGGGACCGAAATGTTACGAAAAGGAAACAGGGAGTTTACATTGCAATCTAGGTGGGACCGATCTCTCATCTCGGGGGTACCGAAACGTTACGAAGGGAAACACAGAGATTACAATCCCATCTCGGTGCAACCGAGATGCCTATCGGTGAGACCGATTTGCATAGGGTTTGTGGCAGTGGCTATGACATCTGAACTCGGTGGCGCCGGATAGAAAGAATCGGTGGGGCCGAGTTTGACTTTTGGTTTAGGTCATATGTGGATGTGAGAAAGTAGTTGAGGGCTTTGGAGCATATCACTAAGCACTATGGAGCAAGAAACTCATTAAGCAATGATACGCCTCCAACGTATCTATAATTTTTGATTGCTCCATGCTACTTTATCTACTGTTTTGGACTATATTGGGCTTTATTTTCCACTTTTATATTATTTTTGGGACTAACCTATTAACCAGAGGCCCAGCCCAGAATTGCTGTTTTTTGCCTATTTCAGTGTTTCGAAGAAACGGAATATGAAACGGAGTCCAAACGGAATGAAACCTTCGGGAACGTGATTTTCTCACCGAACGTGATCCAGGAGACTTGGACCCTACTCCAAGAAGTGCCAGAGGCGGTCACGAGGGTGGAGGGCGCCCTCCTGGGCGTGCCCCCCTACCTCGTGGGCCCCCTGTTGCTCCACCGACGTACTCCTTCCTCCTATATATACATACGTACCCCCAAACGATCAGAACATGAGCCAAAAACCTAATTCCACCGCCGCAACCTTCTGTATCCATGAGATCCCATCTTGGGGCCTGTTCCGGAGCTCTGCTGGAGGGGCATCCACCACAGAGGGCTTCTACATCAACACCATAGCCCCTCCGATGAAGTGTGAGTAGTTTACTTCAGACCTTCGGGTCCATAGCTAGTAGCTAGATGGCTTCTTCTCTCTTTTTGGATCTCAATACAATGTTCTCCCCCTCTCTCATGGAGATCTATTTGATGTAATCTTCTTCTTTTTGCAGTGTGTTTGTTGAGACTGATGAATTGTGGGTTTATGATCCAGTATTATCTATGGAAAATATTTGATTCTTCTCTGAATTCTTTTATGTATGATTTAGTTATCTTTGCAAGTCTCTTCGAATTATCCTTTTTGGTTTGGCCAACTAGATTGGTAGTTCTTGCAATGGGATAAGTGCTTAGCTTTGGGTTCAAGCTTGCGGTGTCCTTACCCAGTGACAGAAAGGGTTGCAAGGCACGTATTGTATTGTTGCCATCGAGGATAACAAGATGGGACTTTTATCATATTGCATGAATTTATCCCTTTACATCATGTCATCTTGCTTAAGGCGTTACTCGGTTTTTAACTTAATACTCTAGATGCATGCTGGATAGCGGTCGATGAGTGGAGTAATAGTAGTAGATGCAGAATCGTTTCGATCTACTTATCTTGGACGTGATGCCTATATACATGATCATTGCCTAGATATACTCATAACTATGCTCAATTCTGTCAATTGCTCAACAGTAATTTGTTCACCCACCGTAGAATACTTATGCTCTTGAGAGAAGCCACTAGTGAAACCTATGGCCCCGGGGTCTATTCTCATCATATCAATCTCTATCGCTTTATTTACTTGCTTTGCTTTTACTTTGCCTTTTACTTTTTACTTTGCATCTATCTATCAAAAATACCAAAAATATTATTTATCATCTCTATCAGATCTCACTCTCGTAAGTGACCGTGAAGGGATTGACAACCCCTAATTGCGTTGGTTGCGAGTTGCTATCGTTTTGTGTAGGTACGAGGGACTTGTGTGTGGTCTCCTACTAGATTGATACCTTGGTTCTCAAAAACTGAGGGAAATACTTACGCTACTTTGCTCCATCATCCTCTCCTCTTCGGGCAAATCGAACGCAGTGCTCAAGAGGTAGCAAGCAACACCTCATCCCTCCTTGATAGTATTGGCTTTTCCTATAGACTCAATGTGATCTTGGATCACTAAAATATAAAATGTAGAGTCTTGAGCTTTTGAGCTTGAGCCAATCCTTTTATCCTTAGCATTTTGAGGGGTCCACTTTTCTCATCCATGCCATGCCATTCATTGAGCTTTTCCTGAAATATTCATCTTGGAATAATGTTAGCTCAATGAGCTATATGTTGTTAGGAATTAGCAAAACCACCTAGGGATAGTTGCACTTCCAATCTCCCCCTTTTTGGTAATTGATGACAACATATAGATCAAAGCTTCGACAAATGATAATAAGAGTGAAAAACATTGTCGCTTTGAGAAGTATGTGATAAGCAAGAGCTCCCCCTAAATTTGTGCATAGTTTAAGATTTGCTTTGGACTGCAAATGCACAAGGAGTTAGGCTCATGGGTTACTCTTCCATGTCACATACATCTTGGTGGAGCGCTCAAAATGATAATAATTGAATACATGCACTCATCACCAAGCAAAGTGAATGATCATATAGAGATAAAAGGATAAAGTCATCCAACAAGCATTAATGTAGCATATGATCAAACACATGATCATCCAGGTATCACACAGACATAAAGTATCTGAAACAAGCAAATAAAGTTCAACCACCAAAGAAAGAGAGAATAAAAAGCAACACTCTCTCTCGAAGCCTATGATCTATACATTTTTCTCCCCCCCTTGGCAACAAGTTACCAAAAAGTTCATAGAAAATGCATAGCACTAAATCGTCTCTTATACTTGATCTTCAGGTGGTGGTGTAGAGATGGCTCCTTGGACGAAGACTTCGGTAGATGTGGATGGAGCTGGAGGAGCAGGTGCTGGAGCTGGTTGCACTGGAGCTGTAGCTGGTGCAGATGAAGTGGCTCTGGTATTTGTCACTAGCACTGCAGCTGATCTCTGAGCTCTAGGCACTCTGGCAAATGCATCAGTGGTTGTCTTGCCCTTCCTCTCCTGCATATCATCCTGAAGCTGCTCAATAATAGACTGGATCTCAGTTACCTTCACATCCAAGTCATAGAACTTCTGCTCCATGATCCTCTCCAGGCTCTCCTGGTTTTGAGTCAAGGTGGCCAACCCCTTCTCAATCCTCAGAGTGGATGCAATCAAGTAGCCAAGCTGATCCTGTTTGCTCTTCAAAAAGTACTGAGATGCCTCTTCCATTGCTGGCATCTTGGTAGCCTTCTCTGTCCATGCCTTCTCCTTCTTTGCTTGAGCATGCACAGAAGATGGTTCATCTTCATCCATAACCACTTGGTTGTCCTCAAAGTCTGGATAGATAGGCATGTGATCCTTGTCCAAAAAGTATGTGCCAGTGCCCATCTTGGAGTTAATCAGCTCATGGATCTGTGGGGCATACCCACAACTTCTCTTTTGGTCAGCTGCTGTCCTCTTGATAGTTTCAACTATAAGGCTCATGACCTTGAACTTCTGTGGCACATCAAATAAGTGTAGCAGATTTATTGCATGGCCTCTGATCATGTTGTGATCACCTGACTTGGGCAAGAGAGTGTGCCTAAGGATCCAGTTGATGGTTGGCACTCCTGACAGAAGGTAATGTACTGATCCAAACTTATGTGTTTCAACAGCAGCATCTGGGATCTCCTTGTACATATGTGCCATAGAGTTGCGATCCATCTTCTTCTTGGCATACACATCCAAGTCATCCTCTTTCTCCTTAGGTGCATTGATCAGATTATCCCATTCTTCAATTGATGATTGGTACCTAGTACCTTCAGACATCCATACTATCCTGCCATCTGGATAGAAGTGTGCTGTGGAGTAGAATTGCATTATGAGCTCATCATTCCACTTTGTGAGCTTCTGCCCAACAAAGTCTGCCACTCCACAAGCACTGAAATTGTCATACACACCAGGATAGTGTTCTTCATTCTCCTTCATGTAGGTCCAGTCAACCCACCTCATGTCACACACTATTGGCTTCTTGTCCAGCAACACTGTCTCATAGAAATCCTGTTGTTCCTTTGTGTGGAACCTGTAGTCAACAGCAGTCCTCCTCCTGACTGCATAAGGATCAGACATCCTCCACTGTCTGAGGCCTGCATCCTTTCTCAGCTTCATGTTCTTAGCCACAGGATGAGCATCATTATGATCTGGAATTTTTGGCTTCAATTTTCTCAAGACATGCTCTTCATCATCTTCCTCTTCAGCAACAGTTTCAGGCACTGGGGCCTTGTTCTTCTCAGCAGCAGATATGTTCCTGGTATTCCTCTTAGGTGCAATCTTGGGCTTGGAGGTAGCTTTGGGTGCTTCTTTGGGCTTTGATGATGCAGCCCCTGACCTGATAGCATCACCCATAAGCTTCTTAGCCTTAGGTGCTGGTGCAGCAACCTCTTCTTCTTCTTCATCTTCAGTGTCTCTCCTCATAGAGGGATTGCCAAGAACTTTGGTAGTAGTGGTTTTGACTCTCTTTTTCTTTTTGTCTTGGCCAACAGCTCCATCTTCTGACTCAATAGTAAACCTCATGGTTTCTCCAGTGGCAACCTTCCTAGGTTTGGAAGTGGGAATCCTTCTTGCAGGTGCCTTCTTCTGCACTCCTGGCTTAGTGGTTGCAACTGAGCCATACTCCTTTTTGAGAACCTTCTTCTTGGAAGTGGCCTCATCCTCAACTGCCACATAGTCTTCATCCGCAGATTCTCAGGTTTTCATCTTTATGGCCCTGGTGGCAGCTTTGGGTAAGTTGCTTGGGGTGCTCCTGCTACCCTCATCAGAGCTGCTAGAGGGACTAGTGCCCTCACTCATTTGAACTTGTTCCTCTGACTTGTTCTGGCTATCACTTTGATCAAACATATTGCAAACACTGACTGCAGACCCTGTAAATAGACATAGATGAGATAGAGTGGATGAGCATGAAGGAAATATGCCCTAGAGGTAATAATAAAGTTATTATTTATTTCCTTATTTCATGATAAATGTTTATTATTCATGCTAGAATTGTATTAACCGGAAACATGATACATGTGTGAATACATAGACAAACATATAGTCACTAGTATGCCTCTACTTGACTAGCTCATTAATCAAAGATGGTTATGTTTCCTAACCATAGACATGTGTTGTCATTTGATTAATGGGATCACATCATTAGGAGAATGATGTGATTGACATGACCCATTCCGTTAGCCTAGCACTTGATCGTTTAGTATGTTGCTATTGCTTTCTTCATGACTTATACATGTTCCTGTAACTATGAGATTATGCAACTCCCGTTTACCGGAGGAACACTTTGGGTGCTACCAAACGTCACAACGTATCTGGGTGATTATAAAGGAGTACTACAGGTGTCTCCAAAGGTACATGTTGGGTTGGCGTATTTCGAGATTAGGTTTTGTCACTCTGATTGTCGGAGAGGTATCTCTGGGCCCTCTTGGTAATGCACATCACTATAAGCCTTGCAAGCAATGTAGCTAATGACTTAGTTACGGAATGATCATTACGTAACGAGTAAAGAGACTTGCCGGTAACGAGATTGAACTAGGTATTGGATACCGACGATCGAATCTTGGGCAAGTAACATACCGATGACAAAGGGAACAACGTATGTTGTTATGCGGTTTGACCAATAAAGATCTTCGTAGAATATGTAGGAGCCAATATGAGCATCCAGGTTCCGCTATTGGTTATTAACCGAGAATAGTTCTAGGTCATGTCTACATAGTTCTCGAAACCCGTAGGGTCCGCACGCTTAAGGTTTCGATGACAGTTATATTATGAGTTTATGAGTTTTGATGTACCGAAGGAGTTCGGAGTCCCGAATGAGATCGGGGACATTACGAGGAGTCTCGAAATGGTCGAGGCGTAAAGATCTATATATTGGACGACTATATTCGGACATCGGAAGGGTTCCGAGTGATTCGGGTATTTTCGGGGGTACCGAGGAGTTACGGGAATACGAGGAAGAAGCAATGGGCCTCATGGGCCAAGTGGTGGAAGAGAGGAGGCAGGGCGCGCGGCCCCCTAGCCCAAACCGAATTGGACTAGGGGGCCGGGCCCCCTTTCCTACTCTTCCTCCCTCTCCTTCCTTCTCCTTCTCCTTCCCTTCCTTCCCCTCTCCTAGTTGGACTAGGAAAGGAGGGAGTCCTACTCCCGGTGGGAGTAGGACTCCTCCCTGGCGCGCCCTCCCTTGGCCGGCCGCCCCCTCCCCCTTGCTCCTTTATATACGGGGGCAGGGGGCACCCCATGACACACAAGTTGATCTACGGATCGTTCCTTAGCTGTGTGCGGTGCCCCCCTCCACCATATTCCACCTCGGTCATATTGTCGCGGAGTTTAGGCGAAGCCCTGCGCCGGTAGAGCATCATCATCGTCACCACGCCGTCGTGCTGACGGAACTCATCCCCGACACTTTGCTGGATCGGAGTCCGGGCATCGTCATCGAGCTGAACATGTGCTGAACTCGGAGGTGCCGTACGTTCGGTACTTGGATCGGTCGGATCGTGAAGACGTACGACTACATCAACCGCGTTGTCATAACGCTTCCACTTACGGTCTAGGAGGGTACGTGGACAACACTCTCCCCTCTCGTTGCTATGCCATCACCATGATCTTGCGTGTACGTAGGAAATTTTTTGAAATTACTACATTCCCCAACAGAGCTTCACAAAATACAGAGGTTTTGGCAAAAGAATGAGTCAAAAACTTAGTTTTAGTTTTCCACAGAAAGCATTTCGGATCTACCGATTTGTAAACTCGGTGATACCGAAGCAGCTTTTGCAACCTAAACTAGTGAACTCGGTCAGACCGAGTCACAGTTCGGTGGGACCGAGACTGCTAGGGTTTCACAAAGTCTTGAACTCGGTCACACCGATTTGCAATTCTCGGTCAGACCGAGAATCACATGTGCAATGGCCTTAGCCGAATCAGTGGAACCGAGTTCTACAACTCGGTGGGTCCGAGATGGTTTCGGCGGAAACCTAACCCTAATTTTCAATTCATCTCTAATCTACGGAGTGTTTTGACTAGATAGGACAGTTTCAATCGTGGCAAGATTCATGGCGAACACAATGTGCTAGGAATCAGACGGGGATAGCACAGCGATCGAGTCCATACCCTAGTTCGGAGATGAACTCGCTACGGTGGTAACGGCGGGGATGATTTCCGTTGACGGCGGCGGAGACCAACGACTGGAGGCAGCTGTCAATGAGGAGGACGATCCGGAGACCCTGGAGGCAGAGCGGGCTACGCGCGGGCGAAAGGGTTTGGAGAAAGTTTCCAAATTTTTGCCCGTGGGTATATAAAGCCTGACCCTGTCGGTGTGACCGAGTGGAACAACTCGGTGGCATCGAGATGCATAATTGTTGATAGTTACAGCAACTCGGTGTGACCGAAAAGTTCAAATCAGTTACACCGAGATTGAAAACCTAGATCGACTTAGTGATCTTGGTATGACCTAAATGGAAGAATCGGTCAGACCGAAACGCACAAAGAAGTTTTGGAAGTTTAAGTCTATGACGAATCGGGGACTCCGAGTGCTCCTCACACAGAGTGGTTCGAATCTGACTTGATCAAATTTTGTGATGTAGCATGAGTAGAGTTTGAGAAAAGAAAAGCATAGATAGGTACAGAAGGTTCTTAGGGATTCTTGTCCATCCACTTGGTAAAAGAAAAAGAAACCAATCAATCAAAGCAACAAGTGGATGTCCTCAAATGAGTAAAATATGCAACGAACATGCTCACACAATAAAATGGCAAATGAAATATGTGGCAAAGCATGCACAACCAATTCTAGCATCTATCAAGCAATTTGCGATGACTGGTCATCTATATATGAGTATATTGACTTAGGAGTCAAATGAGAACATTTGATCATAGGTCATACTCATCGTTTAAGCTCAAGTGGGGTTACCACTTTTACATAATGCATTGATGTGTTCACACCATTAGAGTTGCTTTGACTCAATTCTTAGAGTAAAGCTCCCCCTAGATGTGAGATCCCCCCTTAGAGGGATGAACTAACCTTGGGTTTTGTTGATGATGACTTCATGTAGGTGTTGAAGATGTGGATGCTCAATGTTGCTGTAGATCATTTGGAGCAATCCTTTGGAGTGAGTTGCACTTTCAATACCTACACGGGTTAGTCCCACAAGGAACAAACAAGGATACCCATAGACATAGAGTGATGCACACATAATATGGTGTCTATGAAAGGATTAGGTTACCTTGTCCCTTGTCTTACCAACAAGAGGGTTTGTGACTCCTTGAACTAGTGCAAGATGTGAAAGTGGATTGCGCTTGTTGTTGCCAAAATGATATGAGTGAGATATGTTGGCGGAGTCACCCTCAAGAACTCTCTAGTTCTTCTTCTTTGGGATCCACATCATCTTGATGGGAATCCTTGGAGTTGTAGTCGTACTTGATGAAGTAGAGCTTGACGTAGTCTTGGGAACCCACTTGACCAAGGCCTTTGGAGCTTCCTCAAATGCATCAATCTCCTCTTGAAGCTTATCCTTGCCTTTTTGCTTGTGGTCTCGTGGTGGAAGGTCATCTTGAGCTTGTGTCCCCTTGAAGGAAGTAGGATCATACTTCTCTTGTTGAGGAACAAACTTCGTCTTGGGGCATTGATCTTCTTCCCACTCAACTCCATTGGCATTGAACTTTCGTTCAAAACCCACGCCTTGGTTCTTCCGTGCCTTCCTTGCTTGCGTACAATTTCCTCAAATTGCTTACTCCCGGCAAGGCTCTTGTAAACACCTTTCTCTATAATTCCCTTCAATAAGCTATTTTCTTGCTCAAGTGTAACTTGGCTAAGAGAATCATTAGTGGAATCAAGAGAACTACTAGAAGCAACAACATTGGATTTAGCATGATTATTGTTACTACTGGAGGAAGAATCCTTCTTGTTCTCGTTAATAGACTTGACTTGAGGCATGTAAGTAGATAAGAGTAAACACTTGGCAATGTAAGAAGAACTTTTCTTACGAAGATCATCATTGATTGCCTTTAAGAACTCATGCTCTTGCTCAAGGTTGAGATTTTCAAAGCGTAACTTCTCATGAGTCCTTAAAAGTTCTCGATTATCTTCTAAGATAGTTTCATGAGCTAACTTAAGAGTGTTTAGTTCTTTCGTTAGAAGCTCAATCTTCTCCTTATCATTGTCATTTGTTTTATCTTGATTAGCATGATTAATTGACGTTTCATCATAGTATTCATCACTAGAGTTGTCAACAAGTAAATCATCATCACCTAACAAGTCATCTTCATCACTATTGAAATCAACATACTCGGGGTGTGTTACCTTTGGGCCTTTAGCCATGAAGAATCTTCCAAGTCCTTCATTTGGTGAATCAAATATGTCGTAGGAGTTGGTTGACACAAGTGCTAGACCGGCAACACCTTCATCTTGAGTATATTCGGAGTCGGAGTAATAGCTTCTCTCGGAGTGATTGTCGGAGTCGGAGTCGGATACCCATTCACCAACATGAGCTTGATGTCTTCGTTTTGTGTAGCTCCTTGATGATTTGTCCTTCCTTTCTGAATCCTTGATTCTCCAGGATGTTCTTCATTCATAACGATCATCTCTACTCCTCCTCTCTCTTGGTGGTGATTCTTCTCTTCTACTTCTTCTCTTGGTTGATTCTTCTCTTCTTTTGTAGGGTGACGTACACTCATTGGAATAGTGTCCGGGTCTCCCACAATTGTAGCAATTGCGCTCTCGGCTAGAAGATCTTTTTTCATTGTAGGACCTTGACTTGGAGCTTCTCTCTTTACTTCTATTCTTGTAGAACTTGTTGAAGTTCTTCACCATTAAGCTCAATTCTTCATTGAAGGTTTGTTTCTCACTTGATGAGGTGGGGGCTTCACATGAGGCTTTGTAAGCACCACTTGACTTGTTGTGAAGTTCCTCCTTATCCTTGAGCGACATCTCATGAGCAACAATTCTTCCAATGACTTCTATTGGCTTGATATCTTTGTAATTGGGCATCATTTGGATCAATGTGCACACGGTATCATATTTTCTGTCCAAAGCTCTTAGGATCTTCTTGATGATGAATTTGTCGGTCATCTCTTCACTTCCTAGGCCGGCAATCTCATTTGTGATAAGAGCAAGCCTAGAGTACATTTCAGCGACACCTTCACCATCCTTCATTTTGAACTTGTCAAGTTGACTTTGAAGCACATCCAACTTGGATTCCATGACGGAGTCGGTACCTTCATGCATATCAATCAAAGTATCCCCAATTTCCTTTGTATTCTCAAGACGGTTGATTTTGTTGAATTCTTCGGGGCACAATCCGTTGAAGAGGATATCACAAGCTTAAGCGTTGTATTGCAACATCTTCAACTCTTCCGCGCTAGCTTCATGGTTCGGTTCTCTCCTGATGAAGTCACGTACCTAGGGTAGGGTCATGGACCTGTCCAAGGTACCCTCCCCAAGGACGTCTTTATCAGAAACTGCCTTCCAGTCGACCTGGAAGGATTCCACTCGACGGACTCGAAGACACTCGACTATGAAGACTCACTCAACCACCAGGAGTTCAAGAGCCACTCTGTATCCAAACGATCTGTAATTAAGTAGTCTTTATAGCCATGATGACACTTTATGTAAGGCGTTACCAGTAACGCTAGGCCTTAATGTACTTTAAACCCTCCACTACGTGGGCTGGCTAGGGTCCTGGCAGACTCTATATAAGCCACCCCCCTCCATTGGCAGAGGGGTTGGCACCCCTGTAACTCATACGCATATAATCCAGTCGACCGCCTCCGGGCTCCGAGACGTAGGGCTGTTACTTCCTCCGAGAAGGGCCTGAACTCGTAAATCCCTTGCGTATACAACTACTCCATAGCTAGGATCTTGCCTCTCCATACCTACCCCCTATTCTACTGTCAGTCTTAGTACCACGACAGTTGGCGCCCACCATGGGGCCAGTGTCTTAACGACTTATTGGAGAAGTTGCAATTGTTTCGATCGCCTTCATCATGGTTTCTGGCGGAGTTCTGGTCGAGGGCCGCGAGATCCGTCTCGGCGCGCTCACGTTCATCGCCGACGACTCCGCTTGGCTCTAGGAGGCTCCACTTGACATCGACGCGCTTCCCATCCGCGGGGTGATGCACTTTCGTGCATGTGTTCGCGGCGTCCTGCTTCGGCAACCGTCGGCTCCGTATCGGTCGACTCCTGTGTCGTCCTCCCTCCCTGTCTCCCGCCAGCGCAAGTGGTCTGGTCGGTCGAGGCTTCAGCGGTGGGTGAGACACGCAGTGGCTCGCCAATCGGCCACCACCCAAGTTGCAGCGATCGAGCCCGACGAATCTCTCTACGACCTGTTTGATCTGTCGACTGGCTCCGTAGAGACTGCATCCGAGTGCGACAGTAGTGATCCAGCGGTGGAGGTCCTGATGGTCAATGGGCCTCGTAGTCCTCCCGGCTTCCCTCGCACCGACGGAGCGGATGGCGGAGGCGACCCCGCTCAGGTCCACGAGGAGTATCAACCCAAGCCACTCACTTCTCTGCAAAGGGAAGATCTTCGCCACCGGAATATGAATGCTCTGCATACTCCCATCGTAGGAGAAACCCCCGAGGCTCGCGCCTTGGAGGATGCGCGTTTGGCCAACTTGGCTGAGCGCACTCGACTGGAGAACCACCAGCGAGCACTCGACGAGCGCGCGCGGCAACGAGTACCAGACTCCAGTCGACGTCAACTCTTTCCGCCGCCGACCCAGGTATATCGAACCCCAATTCAGAATCTAGCAGCTGCAGCCCGTATAGCGGAGTCGATTCAGCCTTCTCAGTCAGAGGCTGGCAGAGGCTTGATGCAGATCAGAGATTTGCTCCGGGCAGCAAGAGATCAGAATTCAGCTGTGTCACAGTCACGCAATAGGATTCACAGTCGATCCGTCGCTGCGAATACAGTCCAGTCGGCTCATAGCCCAAGATCGCCTCCGCGGCGTGAGGGACGTGGGGGTCGACGTGATCAGTATGATGACCGATTCGATCGCTATGATCGGTGTCGAGTGCCCACTCCTCCCCCAAGGGGTGGGTCTTACGCCCCTCGGCAGCAAGATGACAGACGTCAGCACAGTGTTGGGCGGAGAGCTCCGGTTGACCCCAGGGAACCAGGCTTTGACGCGAGATCCATTATCGTGCAAGGTTTGGTCGACCGGAATAGAGCTCATCGAGAAGGCCACAACAGAGATGTGCCCACCAGCAGCCGAGTTCATGTTTCAGGACCAGAGTGTTTCAGCAGAGCCATCAGAGCCGCGGTGATCCCTCCCAACTTCAGGTTGGCGACCGGGGTGAGTAAGTTCACTGGTGAGTCCAAGCCTGATACTTGGCTTGAGGACTACCGAGTGGCTGTACAGATTGGTGGTGGCAATGATGAGGTGGCTATGAAACACCTACCACTCATGTTGGAGGGTTCGGCCAGGGCCTGGTTGAATCAGTTGGCTCCTAGCAGCATTTACACTTGGGAAGATCTTGCCCGAGTGTTCGTCAGGACATTTGCGGGAACTTGCAAGCGACCAGCAGGACTGACAGAGCTGCAGGTCTGTGTGCAAAAGTCGAATGAGACCCTGAGAGATTACATCCAAAGATGGATCACATTGCATCATACGATGGAGAACGTATCTGATCATCAAGCAGTCTGTGCCTTCAAGGAAGGAGTTAAGAACAGAGAGTTAAGTTTGAAGTTTGGTCGGACCGGAGATATGACCCTGAGTCGAATGATGGAGATTGCCACCAAATACGCCAATGGTGAAGAAGAGGATCGACTCCGGAGTGGCAACTACAAGCCAAGTCAGTCGGAAAAAGGAAACTCCAGTCGGAAGCAGAAGCGGAAAGCCGAGCCAGCTTCTCCTGGAGAAGCCCTGGCCGTGACTCAGGGCAAGTTCAAAGGGAAGCCCAAAGGATCCTGGAACCCCAAGAAGGAGATAGTCGACAAGTGTGAAGGATGTCAATTTTACTCAAATATGTCACATAAGCCCGCCTCAGCCTTAAGACCATTCCACTCGTTTGGCCTTTCTCTGTATGGGGATTGGATATGGTTGGACCACTGAGAACAGGCAGACGCGGCTTCACCCATGTGCTGGTAGCAGTCGACAAGTTCACCAAGTGGATTGAGGCTAAACCCATCAAGAATCTTGATGCCGGCACTGCTGTCAGCTTCATCAGGGAGTTGATATTCAGATATGGAGTTCCACACAGCATCATCACAGACAATGGGTCAAACTTCGATTCTGAGGAATTCAGAGCCTTCTGTACATCTCAGGGTACACGAGTCGACTATGCTTCAGTCGCTCACCCCCAGTCGAATGGACAGGCAGAACAAGCAAATGGCTTAATTCTCAAAGGGTTGAAACCCCGATTGATGCGCGATCTCAAGCACGCAGCTGGTGCATGGGTCGACGAACTTCCGTCGGTACTTTGGGGATTAAGGACCACGCCTAACCGGTCGACTGGGAGAACTCCGTTCTTCTTGGTCTACGGAGCTGAAGCAGTCTTGCCGAGTGACCTGCTTCACAACGCATCCCGAGTCGAACTCTACACCGAAGCTGAAGCAGAGCAAGCCCGGCAGGACGCAGTCAACCTTCTAGAAGAAGAAAGAGAGATGGCCTTGATCCGATCGACCATTTATCAGCAGGACTTGCGTCGCTTCCATGCCAAAAACGTGAAGAGTCGAGCTTTCCAGGAAGGAGATTTGGTTCTCCGAGTGGATCAGCAGAAGCCACACAAGCTTGCTCCTACTTGGGAAGGTCCCTTCATCGTCACCAAGGTTCTCCACAATGGAGCATACCGCCTTTACAATGTCGAGCACCAGATTGAAGAGCCCCGAGCTTGGAACGCAGAGCTGCTCCGCCCCTTTTATACTTAAGTATGCACTCGGATGAGATGTAATAAAAGTACTTCTGTAGTTCATTTTTCAAAGACAATAGTGTTATAATTTTCCCAGTGATTGTTGTTACTTTTGTTCACATAAAGGTCCCCCAGTGGGTGGCTTAGCTGCGAATCCGTTTCGCCTAAGTTTGAAAAAAAAAATCCTTGCCGAGTGGTGAGCCAGCCTCACACTCGGGGGCTTAGCTGCGAATCCGTTTCGCCTAAGTTTAACAAAATCCTACTGAGTGGTGAGCCAGCCCCCCACTCGGGGGCTTAGCTGCAGTCCAAGCACTCGCCTAAGTTCAACAAAATCCTACCGAGTGGTGATCCAGCCTCCCACTCGGGGGCTTAGCTGCAGTCCAAGTACTCGCCTAAGTTCAACAAAATCCTACCGAGTGGTGAGCCAGCCTCCCACTCGGGGGCTTAGTTGCAGTCCAAGTACTCGCCTAAGTTCAACAAAATCCTACCGAGTGGTGAGCCAGCCTCCCACTCGGAGGCTTAGCCGCAGCATAGCGCTCGCCTAAGTTTAAAAAATCCTGCCGAGTGGTGAGCCAGCCTCCCACTCGGGGGCTTAGCTACAGCATAGCTCTCGCCTAAGTACAAATACAACATGCGCTCCGCAAGGAGGACGAGGTGCAGGTCGACTGCTACCCTCTCCTTCCGAGCTATGCCACAAATACAACATGCGCTCCGCAAGGAGGACGAGGTGCAGATCGACTGCTACCCTCTCCTTCCGAGCTACGCCACAAATACAACATGTGCTCTGCAAGGAGGACGAGGTGCAGGTCGACTGCTACCCTCTCCTTCCGAGCTACGCCACAAATACAACGTGCGACCCGCAAGGAGGACGAGGTGCAGGTCGACTGTTACCTTCTTCTTCAGAGGTATGCCACAGAAATACTACCGAGTGGAGAGCAGTCCTCCCACTCGGGGGCTTAGCTGCAGCCTAGTGCTCGCCTAAGTTTTTGAAAATCCTACCGAGTGGGGAGCAGACCTCCCACTCGGGGGCTTAGCTGCAGCCTAGTGTTCGCCTAAGTTTTTGAAAATCCTACCGAGTGGAGAGCAGACCTCCCACTCGGGGGCTTAGCTGCAGCCCAGTGCTCGCCTAAGTTTTTGAAAATCCTACCGAGTGGAGAGCAGACCTCCCACTCGGGGGCTTAGCTGCAGCCCAATGCTCGCCTAAGTTTTAGAAAATCCTACCGAGTGTAGAGCAGACCTCCCACTCGGGGGCTTAGCTGCGGCCCAGCGCCAGCCTAAGAATGACGAGGTACAAGTCGATTGCAATATGTGCTTCATCCTTACCTGCAAAAGAGCATCTCAAACACCAGCATATAGACCGAGCAAAAGACAATGTTCATTCGGAGGCAGATGCAAACATATTCAACGTCAAGTCCAAGTTCAGATAACGTCTTACGTAACCAGAAGTGCTCAGGCACTAAGCCTGTTAAAGTTTATCGGTTACAAAAATCACTCGGCATACCGAGGCAAATTTAAAGCATCAAGCATAGAAGTTTTTTACCCCTCCTGTGGAGGGCTAGAAGGCGCAACAAACTCGTCCAGGTCGATTCCATCTGCGATCCGAGTAGCAGCAGCGATGAAGGTCTCCATGAAGGATCGAAAGTCATGCTTCTTGGTATTGGCCACCTTGAGAGCCGCCAGCTTGTCCTCTCGCGCGTCCTTGAAGTGAACACGGACCAGAGATAGAGCAACGTCGGCACCGCACCTGGCAGAAGACTTCTTCCATTCTTGCACTCGACTTGGAACTTCGCTCAGTCGAGTCATCGGAGACTCAAGGTCATTCTGAAGTGTTTCTCCTGGCCAGAGTGTTGTGTCGATGCGTGACGTCGCAACCTTCAGCCTTGCAAGATAGTCGACAACAGCAGCAACGCGAGACTCAAGTTGGAGCATGTTCATGGAGGATTCATCCTTCACAAGAGAGTTGATGGGATCTAGGCTCGTCTCCAGTCGACCAGTCTCCTTCTCAAAGTTCTGGCAGAACTCTGTAGACACAACCCCAAAGTTAAGGCAGCAGTTTGGTGGTAAGACCATAATTAAAAAGCCTGTCGGATACAAAGGGTTACCTTCAAGCATGAGGAATAGCTTCTTGGCGAGTCCTCCCAGATAAGCCTCCAAATCATTGTTCTTTCCCACCAATTCGCTGGCCTTGTCACTCAAGGCAATCTTTTCATTCTTCAGTCAACTGACCTCCTTGTCGGCCGCATCAAGAGCAGCTTTCAGATTGGTATTCTCCTCTTCAAGCTTGCTGATTGAAGCCAGCTTTTCCTCTGCGAGCTTGGTCTTCTCTGAAGCTACTTTCTGCGCCTCAGCAAGGTCAAGATCCTTCTTGTTCAGAGAATCCCTCAGTTTATCTGTAAAACCATGGTAAGATCAGACTCGGGAATGGACAAGAAACAAAGGCAGTCGTCAAGATTCTCACCAAACATACCTTTTGCCTCCTCCTTCGCCTTCATGAAGTTCTCCTGGACAAGCTTCAGATCAAGTTCGAGCTGGATATGCTTGTTCTCCAACTCAGTATAACGAGCTGCAAGCTCGCAAGATTTCTGTGAAGAACCAATCGACAGACGTCAAAGATAGGTCACTTCCGAGTGACTAAGAGAAAAAAATTGTAGTATTTCTAAGACTACAGCCGAATCTAAACATTCAACTGTAGTCTCGGGGACTACACCCAGTGGGTGCACTCAGCGTGCCCCCACTAGTTCTATCAGCTAGAGTCGATCAGTCGACCAAAAAAGGCAGAAAGGCTAACCACCAACAGTTAGTCACAATTTCAAATAAAAGGTGTTGTTCAGACCGTAGTCGACTGCCAGCAGTTGACCACAGTCTCGGGGACTACACCCAGTGGGTGTACTTAGCGTGCCCCCACCGGTTTATGATTCCATTCGACCAGATCGAGTAAAGAAAGTAATGAGAAAAAGCTCAAGACATAAAGACTATGGTCGACTGCCAGCAGTCCACCATAGCCTTGGGGACTACACCCAGTGGGTGCACTCAGTGTGCCCCCACCAATCCAGAATTTCAATCGACACACCCAGTGGGTGTACGACAGATGCTAAGATTTTCAGAAAGAAAAGTTTTCAGGTATCATATCCTAACAGAACATGCGGTGATTGACTAACCTGAACATTGCTCTCAAGGGCAGAACTAGCGTCATAAGCCGCTTGACTGGCGTCTCGGATCGCCTTCACTTGCTCCATCATGACCCCCGCCTGGCGTATGGCTTCTTTAGCAACGCTTGCTTGGTCTTCTGGGACGTGGTGGGTGGAGAAAAGTGAAGGCTGATCAGCACTCGACGACGAAGGGCGAGCACTCGTCAGCGGCACCGCAAAGGATACGGTAGGTCGAGTGACATTGTCCCCCTCCGCAACCAACGTCTCAGGTGCTGATACGACCTGAGCTGTCTTGCGAGCAGACGCTCTCCTATTCCTCCTCTGCCTCAGTGGTTCCTCGTCATCATCATCAGGAAGATCAATGATGATATTAGATGGAGCTGCAGAAAAGAGTCAAAGTTAAAAATGAAGACCCTACCGACTGAAAACGAAACTACAAAGGTCATACCAGGGTTGGAAGTGACAGCATCCTCCATTTCTTGATCTTCGGGTCTGGTCGAGGTATCAGAATAGCAGCACTGCAGTTTTAGAAATCAGTCGGTCAGCTAACGAATCGACCAAGAGTAAATCCATGAGAAACAAGAAGACACAAGTTACGTCATTACCCAGAAATAGTGGGAATCACCATCTTCATCTTCGGCAAGGCCTTCGTCGGCTTTGACGGCGCCACTCGAGATTGCTTCGGCGCTTTCTCAGTCGGCGCCGGAGAGGCCGTCCGAGGACGCTTGGTCGACTGCACAACAGGCGCGACCCCCTTGTCACGCTCGACTACAGGGTCATGGGCAAGCTTGGATCTTCTTTCAGAACGGGGAGGCGCGACTTCCTCCTCCTCTTCCTCCTCCTCTTCCTCATCAGAGCCAGCATCTTCATCACCCTCATTGCCATCCGATTCCCACTCCTCTTGACTTTCACCTCCACTTCCTTCCTCCTCCTCGGTCTGTGCTTGCGCCCCGTTGGGCATCGAATACAACTCAGTGGTAGCCTGAAAGACAACAAACAAGACAAAAGTCAATCGACTGATCTGCAGCAAAACAGAATGAATGAAACATGATTACAGTCGGAGATAAGTGGTCATACCTTGTCTGGTTCATAAGATTGGTCGAGTGGCGGGATCCTCCTGGCCCCACAAGGGTTATCTTTGTTCCCTGTGATGGCAGTCATCCACCTCTCCAGTGTGGCGTCGTCGACCTCCTCTGGGTGGACCCGAGTGGTGTCTTCGGTACCAGAGTACAACCACATAGGGTGGCCTCGGTATTGGAGTGGCTGAATGCGCTGTCGAAGGAAAACCTCCAGAAGATCCATGCCAGTGACCCCGTCGCGAATGAGCTGGACTACACGCTCCATCAACATTTTAACCTGAGCCTTCTCCTCCGGAAGCACCTTCAGAGAGGACGGCTTGTTCACTCGACTCATGGAGAAAGGAGGGAGCCCAGTCGACTGCCCTGGCGTCGACTGGTCTTGGCAGTAGAACCAGGTCGATTGCCACCCTCTAACTGACTCGGGAAGGGTCATGGCTGGAAAAATACTCTTACTCCTCATCTGGACCCCAAGACCCCCGCACATCTGGATTACTTGGGTTTTCTCTTCATTCGGACTAGCCTTTTTCACTGTCTGAGAGCGACAAGTGCATATGTGTTTGAAGAGGCCCCAGTGCGGCCGACGACCCAAGAAGTTTTCGCACAAAGACACGAAAGCGGCGAGATAGGCAATGGAGTTGGGAGTGAAGTGATGAAGTTGATCCCCAAAGAAATTCAGAAACCCCCGAAAGAAAAGATTCGGTGGCAGAGAAAACCCACGATCGATATGGGTGGCTAAGAGGACACACTCACCCTCCTGAGGCTGCGGCTGCCACTCTGTCCCCGGAAGCCTAGCTGCCCCGTGCTCAATCAGCCCTTCGTTGGCTAGGTCGTTGAGATCCTTCTGGGTGATGGTCGAGCGGATCCAATCCCCCTGGATCCAACCTTGCGGCAGGCTGGACCGCGACGAGGATCCACCCCGACTGGTCGCTCTCCCCTTCGCCTTCGCCGTCGCCTTCTTCGCCCGCTCCAAAGCCATCGTCTTCTCCTTCACCATTGTTGCCGACGAGGCAGGTATGGAGCAACGGCGCTGAACAGATAGCAAGTGCAGCAGATGAATCTGAGGACGGGGGAAGGGAAAATGAGGGAGCACTGTTCAAAAAAAACCATCCGGCGCCTTATATGGAGTCGCTTCCGAGTGGCTGATGGGTAGGCCCGCACAATCCTGTCAAATCCCGCAACAGTCGCGCGAGCGATACATGGCGAAAAAGGCGGAACGGAGATCGAGGCGTCTCTGCCTTATCCCGCCCGAGTACCGCGGCCTTCTCCGCTTCGCGCGCTTCCCGGAATTCGGATCACACTAAATCCACTAACAGCAGGGCAACTTGCCAGATGGAAGATTCCCTACGATCCGTCGCCCGGAAATCTCCAAGTTCATAAAGTTCACTCGACAGATGTAAGGAATGGACCAAGGCGACTGAAAGAGAAGTTGACGCCATCACTAAAAAGTCGTTGATCTAGAATGAGACACACTCACAGCACAAAAAACAGGTTGGAAAGATTATCAACTCCTTCCTCACTCAAACCTCGATCCATTCGGGGGCTAATGATGAAGTCACGTACCTAGGGTAGGGTCATGGACCTGTCCAAGGTACCCTCCCCAAGTACGTCTTTATCAGAAACTGCCTTCCAGTCGACCTGGAAGGATTCCACTCGACGGACTCGAAGACACTCGACTATGAAGACTCACTCGACCACCAGGAGTTCAAGAGCCACTCTGTATCCAAACGGACTATAATTAAGTAGTCTTTATAGCCATGATGACACTTTATGTAAGGCGTTACCAGTAACGCCAGGCCTTAATGTACTTTAAACCCTCCGCTACGTGGGCTGGCTGGGGTCCTGGCAGACTCTATATAAGCCACCCCCTCCACTGGTAGAGGGGTTGGCACCCCTGTAACTCATATGCATATAATCCAGTCGACCGCCTCCGGGCTCCGAGACGTAGGGCTGTTACTTCCTCCGAGAAGGGCCTGAACTCGTAAATCCCTTGCGTATACAACTACTCCATAGCTAGGATCTTGCCTCTCCATACCTACCCCCTATTCTACTGTCAGTCTTAGTACCACGACATCTCCCATCAAAGAATTCACCTTGCAAGCCAATACACACAATAGCCCAAACGGCGGGGTTATGTCCAAGAATATGCATTTTCATCTTATGCTTCCAACTAGCAAAATTAGTACCATCAAAGTAAGGACCTCTACGGTGGTAATTTCCCTCGCTAGATGCCATACTCTCCTAGGTTGTGAAACCAAGGCTATGACCACCAAAAGCTATGGAAATCAAAGCAAATGGAGACCAAATCTCTGATACCACTTGTAGGATCGAAAGTATGTCTAGGGGGGGTGATTAGACTACTTGACCAAATAAAAACTTGTCCTTTTCCCAATTTTAGTCTTTGGCAGATTTTAGCTATCTTAGCACAAGTCAAGCAATCTTAACACAATTCAAGCAAGCATGCAAAGAGTATATGAGTAGCGAAAAGTAAAGCATGCAACTTGCAAGAATGTAAAGGGAGGGGTTTGGAGAATTCAAACGCAATTGGAGACACGGATGTTTTTGTCGTGGTTCCGATAGGTGGTGCTATCGTACATCCACGTTGATGGAGAATTCAACCCACGAAGGGTAATGGTTGCGCGAGTCCACGGAGGGCTCCACCCACGAAGAAGCAACCTTGTCTATCCCACCATGGTCGTCGCCCACGAAGGACTTGCCTCACTAGCGGTAGATCTTCACGAAGTAGGCGATCTCCTTGCCCTTACAAACTCCTTGGTTCAACTCCACAATCCTGTCGGAGGCTCCCAAGTGACACCTAGCCAATCTAGGAGACACCACTCTCCAAGAAGTAACAAATGGTGTCTTTATGATGAACTCCTTGCTCTTGTGTTTCAAATGGTAGTCTCCCCAACACTCAACTCTCTCTCACAGGATTTGGATTTGGTGGAAAGAAGATTTGAGTGGAAAGCAACTTGGGGAAGGCTAGAGATCAAGATTCATATGGTAGGAATGGAATATCTTGGCCTCAACACATGAGTAGGTGGTTCTCTCTCAGAAACAGCAAGTTGGAAGTGTAGGTTCATTCTGATGGCTCTCTCCACGAATGAAGAGGAGGTGGAGGGGTATATATAGCCACCACACAAAATCTAACCATTACACACAACTTGCCAAACTCGGTGGGACCGAATTGAGAAACTCGGTCAGACCGATTCAGCAAATCTAGTGACCGTTAGGATTTTTGGTGGGACCGACATGCAACTCGGTAGGACCGATATGGTTAGGATTAGGGCATAATGTAATCTCGGTGAGACCGATTACTCAAACTCGGTGGGACCGATTTTGGTAATAAGCTAACCAGAGAGTTGGTCAGGTAAACGGTGGGACCGGTTCGCTCATTTCGGTGGGACCGAAATGTTACGAAAAGTAAACAGGGAGTTTACATTGCAATCTCGGTGGGTCCGATCTCTCATCTCGGTGGTACCGAAACGTTACGAAGGGAAACAGAGAGATTACAATCCCATCTCGGTGAGACCGAGATCCCTATCGATGAGACCGATTTGCCTAGGGTTTGTGGCAGTGGCTATGACATCTGAACTCGGTGGCGCCGGATTGAAAGAATCGTGGGGCCGAGTTTGACTTTTGGTTTAGGTCATATGTGGATGTGATAAAGTAGTTGAGGGCTTTGGAGAATATCACTAAGCACTATGGAGCAAGAAACTCATTAAGCAAGACCTCATCCCTCCTTGATAGTATTGGCTTTTCCTATAGACTCAATGTGATCTTGGATCACTAAAATATAAAATGTAGAGTCTTGAGCTTTTGAGCTTGAGCCAATCCTTTTATCCATAGCATTTTGAGGGGTCCACTTTTCTCATCCATGCCTGCCATTCATTGAGCTTTTACTGAAATATTCATCTTGGAATAATGTTAAATCAATGAGCTATATGTTGTTAGGAATTACCTAACCACCTAGGGATAGTTGCACTTTCAACAACATAATGGTTTATGTTTTCCGACATCTCAGTTAAAGTATATTGTCATTGACCTTCCAAACATGTTGAGCTTGCCTTTCCCCCTCATGCTAGCCAAATTCCTTGCACCAAGTAGAGATACTACTTGGGCTTCCTAATATCCTTAAACCCAGTTTTGCCATGAGAGTCCACCATACCTACCTATGGATTGAGTAAGATCCTTCAAGTAAGTTTTCATGTTTCAAGCAATAAAAATTGCTATCTAAATATGTATGACTTATTAGTACAGAGAAAATAAGCTTTGTACGAACTTGTTGTGGAAGTAATAAAAGTGACGGACTGCATAATAAAGGTTCACATACAAGGGGCAATATAAAGTGATGTTCTTTTGTATTAAGATTCTGTGCATCAACCCTAAATGCACATGACAACCTCTGCTTCCCTCTATGAAGGGCCTATCTTTTACTTTATGTTTTTACTTTATGCTTGAGTCAAAGTGATCCTCACCTTTCCCTTTTTCATTTTATCCTTTGGCAAGCTCCTCGTGTTTGAAAGATCATGATATATATATATCCAATTGGATGTAAGTTAGCATGGGCTATTATTGTTGACATCACCTAAAGGTGAATACGTTGGGAGGCAACACAATAAGCCCCTATCTTTCTCAGTGTCCGGCTGAAACTCCATAACCACAAGTACTACGTGAGTGTTAGCAATTGTAGAAGACTACGAGATAGTTGAGTATGTGAGCTTGCTGAAAAGCTCTATTGTTGACTCTTTTTTATGTTACGATAAATTGCAATTGCTTCAATGACTGAGATTATAGTTTATTAGTTCCCAATGAAGTTTTTGAACCATAGTTGACATTGTGAATTGATTGTTACTTGAGCATAAGAAATCATATGATAAAATCTATATATGTTGATGTTATAAGAATGATCATGATGCCCTCATGTCCGTATTTTATTTTTATCGACACCTCCATCTCTAAACATGTGGACATATTTTTCGATTTCAGCTTCCGCTTGAGGACAAGTGAGGTCCAGGCTTGGGGGAGTTGATACGTCCATTTTGCATCATGATTTTATATCAATATTTATTGCATTATGGGCTGTTATTACACATTATATCTCAATACTTATGGCTATTTTATCTTATTTTACAAGGTTTACCATGAAGAGGGGGAATGCCGGCAGCTGGAATTCTGGCAGGAAAAGGAGCAAACATTGGAAACCTATTCTGCGCAGCTCCAAAAGTCCTGAAACTCCACGAAACATCGTTTCGGAATTTATAAGAATTATTGAGCGAAAGAAATACACCAGGGGGCCCACACCCTGTGCAGGAGACAGGAGGGCGCTCCCCCCCCCCCTACAGGGCGCGCCCCCTATCTCCTGGGCCCCCTGGTGGGCCTCCGGTGTCCATCTTCTGCTATACCAGAGCTTTTACCCTGGAAAAAATCGTGGGCAAGCTTACGGGACAAAACTCCACCGCCACGAGGCGGAACCTTGGCGGAACCAATCTAGGGCTCTGGCGGAGCTGTTCTGCCGGGGACACTTCCCTCCGGGAGGGGGAAATCATTACCAACGTCATCACCAACGATCCTCTCATTGGGAGGGGGTCAATCTCCATCAACATCTTCACCAGCACCATCTCTTCTCAAAACCCTAGTTCATCTCTTGTATCCAATCTTGTATCAAAACCACAAATTGGTACATGTGGGTTGCTAGTAGTGTTGATTACTCCTTGTAGTTGATGCTAATTGGTTTACTTGGTGGAAGATCATATGTTCAGATCCTTTATGCATATTATTACTCCTCTGATTATGAACATGAATATGCTTTGTGAGTAGTTACGTTTGTTCCTGAGGACATGGGTGAAGTCTTGCTATTAGTAGTCATGTTAATTTGGTATTCGTTCGATATTTTGATGAGATGTATGTTGTCTTTTCCTCTAGTGGTGTTATTTTAACGTCGACTACATGACACTTCACCATTATTTGGCCCTAGAGGAAGGCATGGGGAAGTAATAAGTAGATGATGGGTTGCTAGAGTGACAAAAGCTTAAACCCTAGTTTATGCGTTGCTTCGTTAGGGGCTGATATGGATCTATATGTTTAATGTTGTGGTTAGGTCTACCTTAATACTTCTTTTGTAGTTGCGGATGCTTGCAGTAGGGGTTAATCATAAGTGGGATACTTGTCCAAGTTAGGGCAGTACCCAAGCACCGGTCCACCCACATACCAAATTATCAAAGTACCGAACGCGAATCATATGAACATGATGAAAACTAGCTTGACGATAATTCCCATGTGTCCTCGGGAGCTCCTTTCTCATTATTAGAAATTGTCCAGTCTTATCCTTTGCTACATAAAGGATTGGGACACCTTGCTGCACTTTATTTACTTTATTTACTTGTTACTCGTTACCATTTATCTTATCACAAAACTATCTATTACCTGCTATTTCAGTGCTTGCAGAGAAAACCTTACCAAAAACTGCTTATCATTTCCTTCTGCTCCTCGTTGGGTTCGACACTCTTACTTATCGAAAGGACTATGATTGATCCCCTACACTTGTGGGTCATCACAAGCCTACAATGGAATTACTCACTCCCGGCGATGAGCATCATGAAATGGTGACAGAGGAAGGTTGATGATGGCGAAGTATTCCACGCTCCGGAGCCCCGAACAGACTCCAGATCAGCCCTCCCAAGGAAGAACAGAAGGTGGCGGCTGCTCCGTATCGTAAAACGTGATGAATACTTCTCTTTGGTTTTTTTCCTCCGTGAATAGGTATATATGGAGTTGGAGTTAGGGTTGCCAGAGCTCTAGGGGGCCCACAAGCCTGGTATGCACGCCCTGGTGGGTGGGCGTGCCCCCAAATCTTGTGGCTCCTGGGTGGCCCCCCTCTGGTATCTTTTTCCGCCAGTATCTTTAATATATTCCAAAAAAAATCTCTGTAAATTTTCAGGTCAATCCGAGAACTTTGATTTCTGCACAAAAATAACATCATGGAAATTATGCTGAAATAGAGTCAGTCCGGGTTAGTTCCATTCAAATCAGGCAAATTAGAGTCCAAACAAGGGCAAAAGAGTTTGGAAAAGTAGATACGTTGGATACGTATCAAACCAAAAGCAAGCAAAAAAACAGGAACTGAAATTGGCACTAAATTAATAAGTTAGTCCAGAATAATAATATAAAAGGCATATAAAAGTGATAATATAATAGCATTTAACAATAAAAAAGTATAGATATGTTGGAGACGTATCAGTGTCTCGGGCCGATAAGGTGCAGGCATTATTAGTTAGATGAGGGCGACAAGGCTTAGACGATGTTTTGACCAAGGGAATCGGTGCCTCGCGACACATCAAGAAGGACGATGGCAGGTTGGACCCAAGCATCTACGAGGAGCACTCGAGTGTCTCACGCGCTGTAGTGTCAGTTTGTCACTTGCGAAGACCGAAGAAAAATTGTCATACGCAGGGCGGATGCCTACTTCTACTTGTATCCTTCACACGTACTAAACCAATTATTGTGGTGCCCTAGGCCTTTATAAGGGGGGGACGTGGGCATTTTGAGACATGCAGAAACAAGCTCACTAGTAGCTCCCAGTTCACCCATCCCAAGCAACACAAAGAAGAAGTAGTTCATCCAGTTTGGAGGATGAGAAATAGGAGTGCTCGGGAACATAGGGTAGTACCCCGACCACTGTGACACACATACCCCGAGCACCACTCTTGTAGTACAACTACACGTGTAATCCCTCATTTTCATATCAATGAAGAACAGACGTAGGGTTTTATGCTATCATTGGAGACCTGAACCCATATGAAAATCCTTGTGTCTTGTGTGATTTTTTTCCCCAAGGATTCAGAGTGTTTTAGGGTATCCTTAATCCTGACATCTTGAGTTGACACTCTGATAATGACAAAATACAAGTGTGCTCCATGCGATGGAGCATATCCAAATCAGAAAGGGAAAAAGGTGGGGGGGAAGGGAAATCAACGCGGTCCTCTCTTCTTCTACCACTTGGAAAACACGGAGGGCAACGGAGATCGGCCTCGACATGTGACGTTGCGGCACTTGTCGCTCGCGGAAGACCCCGCAAGAGGTATCTCTTTTCTAGAGAAAAGGCTACCGCTCGTCTTTAAATTAATGAAGCCCTTACAGCAACCAAGAACAACACAACACACACAACAAAGACAGACAGAAAGAAAACCCACGACATGATACAAGGTTCCGGGGACCAGCCACACACCCCAGAAAACTACAAGCCAACATTGAGTGGAAGAGGAGAACCACTTGGGGTCTTCTGAGTTCAGCTTCGTGATCAAGCAACCGGAGTCGAGAATGAAGCCACCACATAAAGGGGACATGCCGACATGGGAGGCCATGCCATCACCAACATCTAAACGCCAGCAAAGACAACGCCATCCAGCTCCATCGCCTGGAGGAGGCTCTTGCTCCCACTCTCTCGAGCAAAAGGGGCGTGATACGTCTCCAACGTATCTATAATTTTTGATTGTTCCATGCTATTATATTACCCCTTTTGGATGTTTATGGGCTTTATTTTACACATTTATATCATTTTTGGGACTAACCTACTAACCGGAGGCCCAGCCCGTATTGTTGTTTTTTTGCCTATTTAAGTATTTCGAAGAAAAGGAATATCAAACGGAGTCCAAACGGAATGAAACCTTCGGGAGCATGATTTTTGGAACGAACGTGATCCAGAGGACTTGGAGTGCAAGTCAAGAAGCAGCCGAAGCTTCCACGAGATAGGAGGGCGCCCCCCCCCCTATAGGGCGCGTCCCCTGTCTCGTGGGCCCCTCGAGCGTCCACCGACGTACTTCTTCCTCCTATATAAGCCTACGTACCCTGAAAACATCCAGGGAGCCAACGAAACACAATTTCCACCACCGTAACCTTCTGTATCCGCAAGATCTCATCTTGGAGCCTTCGCCGGCACTCTGCCGGAGGGGGAATCGACCATGGAGGGGTTCTACATCAACACCATAGCCCCTCCGATGAGTTGTGAGTAGTTTACCACAGACCTACGGGTCCATAGTTATTAGCTAGATGGCTTCTTCTCTCTTTTTGGATCTCAATACAATGTTCTCCCCCTCTCTTGTGGAGATATATTCGATGTAAACTCTTTTTGCAGTGTGTTTATCGAGATCCGATGAATTGTGGGTTTATGATCAAGTTTATCTATGAATAATATTTGAATCTTCTCTGAATTCTTTTATGTATGATTGAGTTATCTTTGCAAGTCTCTTCGAATTATCAGTTTGGTTTGGCCTACTAGATTGATCTTTCTTGCCATGGGACAAGTTCTTAGCTTTGGGTTCAATCTTGCGGTGTCCTTACCCAGTGACAGAAAGGGTTGCAAGGCATGTATTGTATTGTTGCCATCGAGGATAATAAGATGGGGTTTATATCATATTGCTTGAGTTTATCCCTCTACATCATGTCATCTTGCTTAATGTGTTACTCTGTTCTTATGAACTTAATACTCTAGATGCAGGAAGGAATCGGTCGATGTGTGGAGTAATGGTAGTAGATGCAGGCATGAGTCAGTCTACTTGTTGCGTACGTGATGCCTATATACACGATCATGCCTAGATAATCTCATTATTATTCGCTTTTCTATCAATTGCTCGATAGTAATTTGTTCACTCACCGTAATACTTATGCTATCTTGAGAGAAGCCTCTAGTGAAACCTATGGCCCCAGGGTCTATCTCTTATCATATTTGCTTCCAATCTACTTTTATTTGCATCTTTAATTTTTGCATCTATATTATAAAATACCAAAAATACATCTATCTTATCATATTATATCTATAAGATCTCACTTTCGCAAGTGGCCGTGAAGGGATTGACAACCCCTTTATTGTGTTGGTTGCGAGTTCTTTGTTTGTTTGTGTAGGTGTGTGGGACTTTTGAGGAGCCTCCTACTGGATTGATACCTTGGTTCTCAAAAACTGTGGGAAATACTTATGCTACTATTGCTGCATCACCCTTTCCTCTTCAAGGAAAACCAACGCAAGCTCAAGACGTAGCAGGGCGCCGCAACCGGGCGATGGCTGCACTCACTGATGAGGATACAGACCTGGGGTTGGGTCATAGGCCTGACCTATATGTCCTACCCAAGGTCACTACCCCAGAAGATAAGAAGACCAAGAATCCACTCGACGGTATAGTCACTCGACCGTCATTCCCCACTTTCACTCGACCGTATGGGGAATGACTCGACTATATCAAAGACCAGGAGTCGGAAGAACGCACAACGGCCGGGCATTCACTCCTTAGTCTTCATGAGCATTAAGAGTATTTAAGACTGCCGTTACCAGTAACGCCCTTACTTTATGTACATTAAGCTCCTTGTAATGGAGGTGGGCTGGGGTCCTGGCGCACTCTATATAAGCCACCCATCTCCTCTGGGACAAGGGTTCGCACCACCTGTAACACAACACACATAATCCAATCGACCGCCTCCGGGCACCGAGACATAGGGCTGTTACTTCCTCCGAGAAGGGCCTAAACTCGTAAAATCTCGTGTGTACATCTTCGCCATAGCTAAGATCTTGCCTCTCCATACCTACCCCCCTTTCTACTGTCAGACTTAGAACCACAACAGTTGGCACCCACCGTGGGGCAGGTGTCTTAGCGACTTGTTGGTGAAGTTGCAAGTTTATTTTCCGATCATCATCATGGTTTCCGGCGGCGAGATGGTTGAGGACCGCGAGATCCGTCTCGGCGCGCTCGTTTTCATCGCCGACGACTCAGCGTGGCTCTAGGAAGCTCCGCTTGATGTCGAGGTGCTCCCCGCGCGAGGGGCGACGCACTTTCACGCATGCATTCGTGGCGTCCTTCTTCGGCAACCGTCGACCCAGTATCAGTCGACTCCGGCAACATCTTCCCTCCCCGCTATGCGCCGCCGCAAGCGATCTGGTAGGCCGTGGGTTCAGCGGTGGGTGAAGCACGCGGTGGCTCGGCGTTCAGCCACTCATCAAGTTGCGGCAATCGAGCCCGGCGAAACTCTCCACGGCCTGTTCGATTTGTCGACAGGCTCCGCGGAGACGTCGTCCGAGTGCGATAGCAGTGATCCTGCGGTTGAATTCCTGATGGTCGATGGTCTGCGTAGCCCGCCTGGCTTTCGCCGTGAGGATGGCGAAGGAGCTGGAGGCGATCAATCACGTGTCCACGAGGAGTACCATCCCGAACCTCTCTCTTCGCAGCAGAGAGAGGATCTTCGTTGTCGCAACATGGACGCACTTCACATGCCTATCATTGGGGAAACTCCCGAGGCTCGGGCCTTGGAGGAGGCGTGCTTGGCTAACTTGGCTGAGCGCACTCAACTAGAGAACCTGCAGCGCGCTCTCGACGAGCGAGCCCGGGGTCGAGTTCCTGATTCGGGTCGACGGCAGCTTTTCCCACCTCTGCCTAAGGTATACTGTACTCCGATTCAGAACCTCACTGCTGCAGCCCGAATTGCAGAGTCGATTCAACCTTCTTAGTCAGAGGCTGGCCGAGGGTTGGAGCAGATCAGGGCCCTACTCCGAGCGGCAGGAGAGCAGAATTCTGCGGTGTCTTAGTCGTGGAATAGGATACACAGCAGATCCGTGGTGGCAGATACAGTTCAGTCGGCCCATAGCCCAAGATCGCCTCCACGGCGTGAAGGTCGTGGGCAGTACGATCGTCAGTTCGACTGCGACAATCGTCGTCGAGTGCCAACGCCTCCTCCGAGGAGTGCTTCGCATGTGCCTCGGCAGAACGATGACAGACGCCGTCAGAGGGACGGGCGCAGAGTTCCAGTCGACCCAAGAGAGCCAGGCTTCGATGCGAGATCCATTCTTGTTCAAGGCCTGGTCGACCGGAATAGAGCACACAGAGAAGATCTGGGCAGAGATCGTCTGAGTGGTAGCAGATTACATGTTTCAGGCCCAGAGTGTTTTGGCAGAGCCATCAGAGCAGCGGTGATTCCTCCCAACTTCAGATTGGCAACAGGAGTCAGTAAGTTCACCGGGGAGTCCAAGCCTGAAACTTGGCTTGAAGATTACCGAGTGGCTGTGCAGATTGGAGGCGGAAATAAAGAAATAGCAATGAAGCATCTCCCTCTAATGTTGGAAGGGTCAGCCCGAGCGTGGTTGACTCAGTTGGCCCCAGACAGTATACACAACTGGGAAGAGCTATCTTGAGTGTTCGTACAAACCTTTGAGGGCACGTGCAAGCGACCAGCAGGGCTTCTCGAGTTGCAGCATTTTGTGCAGAAGCCGAATGAAACTTTGAGGGAATTCATTCAGAGGTGGACAACTTTGCATCACACCGTGGAGAATGTATCGGAGCATCAGGCGGTGTGCGCTTTCGAGGAAGGCGTCAAGTATCGAGAGTTGGTTCTGAAGTTCGGTCGGACTGGAGATATGACTCTAACTCGGATGATGGAGATAGCCACCCGGTATGCTAACTAAGAAGAAGAGGATCGACTCCGAAGCAGGAAGAGTAAACTAGTCGGCCAAGAGGCCGGTGGAGGTGGTTCCAGTCGGAAGCAAAAGCGTAAAGCTGAGCCAACGGCACCTGGGGAGATCGTAGCAGCGGCTCAAGGAAAGTTTAAGGGAAAACCTAAGGGGCCCTGGCCTCCTAAGAAGGTGAAAGATCAAGCAGGAAATGATGTGCTGGACTTGCCGTGTCACATCCACACGAAGAAAGATGAGGAAGGTAATCTGATTTACCCAAAGCATACCACTCGAAAATGTCGACTCCTGATACAACAGTTCCGAGAGAAACAACCCAATGAGAAGGACAAGGAGTCGGACAGAGATGAGGAGGAAGAGGAAGATGATGGTTACCCCAAGGTCAATTCCACCCTCATGATTTTTGCCGATGTTGTGAGAAAGAGTCGGTTGAAGGTCATCAACAGAGAAGTGAATATGGTTGCTCCGGCGACGATGACCACATACCTGAAATGGTCTCAGACAGCCATCACATTCGACCAGTCAGACCATCCTGCTCGCGTAGTCACTCCCGGGAGGCAAGCGCTGGTGGTCGACCCAGTGGTTGGTGGCACTCGACTGACTAAAGTGTTGATGGATGGAGGTAGCGGCCTGAATATCCTGTATGCTGAAACCTTGAAGGGGATGGGCATCCCGATGTCCAAGCTTAGCGAGAGCAACATGAGCTTTCACAGCGTTATTCCCGGAAAGAAGGCCGACTCACTCGGCCAGATCACTCTCGACGTGGTTTTCAGTGACTCCAAGCATTACCGAAAAGAAAAGTTGACATTTGAAGTCGTGGATTTCCAGAGTGCTTATCACGCCATCCTGGGGAGACCGGCGTACGCGTGTTTCATGGATCGACCGTGTTATGTGTACCTCAAGCTGAAGATGCCTGGTCCCAAAGGTGTGATCACGGTCACTGGCAATCGGCAGAAAGCAGAAGAATGTTTCCAGAAAGGTTCCAAAATCGCCGATGCACAGATGGCGGCGGTTGAATTCCAAGAGTATCAGAAGAGTGCGGATCCGAGTGATTTGCTCCGAGCCAAGAAGCCTATGACAGACTCTGCATTACAGTCGAGTGGTGAAACAAAGCCGATTCATATTCATCCAACTGATCCCAATGCTGCACCGACTCATATATCAACGACGCTCGATAGCAAATAGGAAGAAGCGCTCATCCAGTTCCTCCGTGAGAACTGGGACATCTTCGCATGGAAACCCTCTGACATGCCAGGTGTACCCAGAGGACTGGCTGAGCACCGTTTGCGTGTCGACCCTAAGGTAAAACCCGTCAAACAGCACCTTCGGCGGTCCGCCATTCAGAAGAGAAGAGCAATCGGCGAAGAAGTGGCTCGACTGTTGGCAGCAGAGTTCATCCGTGAAATCTACCACTCCGAGTGGCTTGCCAATGTCGTCATGGTCCCCAAGAAGAACGATTCACTTCGCATGTGCATTGATTTCAAGCATATCAATCGGGCCTGCCCAAAAGATCACTTCCCTCTCCCCTGTATCGATCAGATTGTTGACTCGACTGCGGGGTGTGAGCGCTTGTCTTTTTTAGATGCCTTCCGGGTATCATTAGATCCGACTGTATGGTCCCGATGAAATAAAAACAGCCTTCATCACCCCATTCGGGTGATTTTGCTATGTCACCATGCCATTCGGTCTTAAAAACGCCGGAGCCACGTTCATGAGAATGATCCAAAAGTGCCTGCTCACCCAAATCAGTCGGAATGTGGAGGCATACATGGATGACATCATGATCAAGTCTCGCAAAGGATCCGACCTATTGACTGATCTCGCAGAAACCTTTGCCAACCTAAGAAGGTATGATATCAAGCTTAATCTGTCAAAGTGCACATTCGGAGTTCCAGGAGGAAAGCTGCTCGGTTTTCTCATTTCCGAATGAGGGATCGACACCAATCCAGAAAAAGTTGATACCATCCTCCGAATGAAACGCCCCGTGCGAGTGCATGACGTTCAGAAGCTGACTGGTTGTTTGGCCGCCTTGAGTCGATTCATCTCTTGTCTCGGTGAAAAGGCCTTGCCTCTTTACCGATTGATGAAGAAATCTGATAAGTTCGAGTGGTCTGAAGAAGCTGATGCAGCGTTTGCAGAGCTCAAAGCCCTGCTTTCCACCCAACCGGTGCTCGCTGCGCCAATCAGCAAAGAGCCTTTATTGATTTACATTGCAGCCACTGGACAAGTTGTCAATACAGTACTCACGGTCGAGCGAGAAGAGGAAGGAAAAGCGTACAAGGTTCAACGCCCATTTTATTATCTCTCTGAAGTTTTGACTCCGTCCAAGCAGCGCTATCCTCATTATCAGAAGCTTGTCTATGGAATTTACATGACCATGAAGAAGGTTGCACATTACTTCTCTGATCACTCTATTACAGTCGTCAGCGACGCACCATTGTCTGAGATCCTGAATAACAGAGATGCAACTGATCGAGTAGCAAAATGGGCGATTGAACTCCTTCCACTGGACATCAAGTTTGAGGCAAAGAAAGCTATCAAGTCCCAACCAATCGCGTATTTCCTTGCCAAGTGGATTGAACAGCAACTACCGACTCAAGTTCACTCGGAACATTGGACTATGTTCTTCGATGGTTCCAAGATGCTAAACGGGTCAGGTGCTGGAGTAGTATT
>NC_041385.1:246636942-246639035 GCF_002162155.2 Triticum dicoccoides
AGACAAGCTCAATTACGTTCTCTAGATTCACTTTGATTCCTCCAATAATGAAGCAGAATACGAAGCACTTCTATATGGGTTGCGTATGGCCATCTCACTCGGCCTCCGTCGCCTCATGGCGTATGGCGATTCAGATTTGGTGGTTAACCAGGTGATGAAGGAATGGGATGTCAGAAGTCCAGCCATGACTGGTTACTGCAACGCTGTCAGGAAGCTGGAAAAGAGGTTTGAGGGGTTGGAACTTCACCATGTGCCCCGATTGAAAAATCAAGCTACAGATGAGTTGGCGAAGATAGGTTCCAAGAGAGAGGCCATCCCCCGCAATGTGTTTCTGGAACATATTCATTCACCTTCGGTTCAGGAGGATCCCTTCACAGAAGAGTCGCCACAGCCCAAGAGTGCTACAGATCCGACTGAAGTTGACATCCCAGTCGTGGTCGACTTAGTCATGGAGGTTCTGGTCATCACTCCCGACTGAACAGTGCCGTACATCACATACATTCTTAGGAAAGAACTTCCGGAGGAAGAAGAAGAGGCTCGACAGGTCGTCCGGTGATCTAAGGCCTTTACTGTGATAAAGGGGCAATTGTTGAGAGAAAGTGCAACTAGAGTTTTCCAGAAGTGTATCACGCCAGAGGAAGGTCGAGTGATCCTCAATGATATTCACTCGGGAACCTGTGGTCACCACGCGTCCTCTCGGACCATCGTGGCCAAAGCATACCGAGCTGGATTTTACTGGCTGCGGGCCAACGAGATGGCTAAGGAAATAGTGGACAAGTGTGAAGGCTGCCAATTTTACTCCAACATGTCTCATAAACCTGCGTCAGCTCTAAAAACAATTCCACTCGTCTGGCCTTTCACACTCTAGGGACTTTGGACCTTTGAAGACAGGCAGGAGGGGATTTACTCATGTGCTAGTAGCAGTCGACAAGTTCACCAAGTGGATCGAAGCCAAGCCCATCAAAAGCCTTGAAGTAAGCACAGCTGTGAGTTTCATCAGGGAACTTATATTCAGATATGGTGTTCTGCACAGCATCATCACGGATAACAGCTTGAACTTCGATTCTGAAGAATTCAAAGCCTTTTGCGCCTCCCAAGGCACGAGAGTCGACTATGCTTCGGTCGCTCATCCTCAGTCGAATGGACAGGCCGAGCGGGCGAATGGATTGATTCTCAAAGGATTGAAGCCTCGGTTGATGTGTGACCTGAAACATGCAGCGGGAGCCTGGGTCGACGAGCTCCCATCCATGTTGTGGGGGTTGAGGACAACCCCTAACCGGTCGACTGGAAGGACTCCATTCTTCTTAGTCTATGGAGCTGAAGCCATGCTCCCCAGTGATTTGCTCCACAATGCACCTCGAGTCAAACTCTTCTCAGAAGAAGAAGCAGAACAAGCTCGGCAAGATGCAGTCGACCTCTTGAAAGAAGAAAGAGAGATGGCCTTGATCCGGTCGACCATTTATTGCAAGACTTGCGTAGATTTCACGCTAGAAATGTGAGGGGTCGAGCATTTCAAGAAGGAGACCTGGTTCTTCAAGTGGACCAGCAAAGACCTCACAAGCTTGCTCCTGCTTGGGAAGGCCCTTTCGTCATCACCAAGGTGCTCCACAACGGAGCATACCATCTCTTCAACTCGAACATAATAAAGATGAGCCACGCGCTTAGAATGCGGATCTGCTCCGCCCTTTCTATTCTTAAATATTTAGAATGATGAGATGTAATAAGAAATACCTTTTAGTTTGACTATCAAAAGACATAATTTACTTCTTCCGAATGATTGTTGTTTATTTCTTTTGTACAAATTACCTTAGCTGCAAATCTATTTCGCCTAAGACGAAGTGATAAAAATCCTACCGAGTGATGAGTCTGCCTCTCACTCGGGGGCTTAGCTGCAGCCCAGTGCTCGCCTAAGTGATAAAAATCCTACCGAGTGATGAGTCTGCCTCTCACTCGGGGGCTTAGCTGCAGCCCAGTGCTCGCCTAAGTGATAAAAATCCTACCGAGTGACGAGTCTGCCTCTCACTCGAGGGCTTAGTTGCAGCCCAGTGCTCGCCTAAGTGATAAAAATCCTACCGAGTGATGAGTCTATCTCT
>NC_041385.1:246639777-246646569 GCF_002162155.2 Triticum dicoccoides
AAATCCTACCGAGTTGAGAGCAAACCTCCCACTCGGGGGCTTAGCTGCAGTTCCGTACTCGCCTAAGTTTGAAAAATCCTACCGAGTGGAGAGCAAACCTCCCACTCGGGGGCTTAGCTGCAGTCCCACACTCACCTAAGTTTGAAAAATCCTACCGGGTGGTGAGCAATCCTCCCACTCGGAGGCTTAGCTGCAGCCTAGTGCTCGACTAAGTTTGAAAAACCTTACCGGGTGGTTGACAGGAGTGTCAAGACCATTGCTGAGTGCCTTGCTGATGAGTTGATCAATGCTTCTCAAGGATCACCCAATCGGTTGACAGGAACGTCAAGACCATTGCTGAATGCCTTGCTGATGAGCTGATCAATGCTACTCAAGGATCACCTGATCGGCCGACTGGAACGTCAAGACCATTGCTAAGTGCCTTGCTGATGAGCTGATCAATGCTACTCAAGGATCACCCAATCGGCCGACTGGAACGTCAAGATCATTGCTGAGTGCCTTGCTGATGAGCTGATCAATGCTACTTGAAGATCACCCGATCAGTCGACTGGAATGCCAAGACCATTGCTGAACGCCTCGCTGATGAGCTGATCAAGGTTGCTCAAAGACCGCCCGATCAGTCGACTGGCCATACTTCTCCAGAAGCTGCATCAAGCAAACAGACAACAATTCGAGGGAAAAACGATTTTCGTTCGAAGACAGACGCAATTTATGAGATGACAAATCCAAAGTTTCTTAACCACAGGATAAAGTGCTCGGGCATCAGGCCCGAAGGAGTTTTAACGGTTACAAATTCACTCGGCATTCCGAGGCAAATAAAAGTGATAGCATAATGTTTTTTATCACTCGGCGGGAGAAGGACTGGCCGGGTCGCAGAAGCTGTCGAGGTCGATGCTGTCGGCGATGCGAGTGGATGCCTCGAGGAAAGTGTCCATGAAGTCCTGGAAGGAGTGCTTCTTAGTGTTTGCCACTTTGAGAGTTGCCAGCTTGTCTTCCTTAGCCTCCTTGCAGTGCACTCGGACCAGAGACAAAGCGACATCAGCACCACAGCGGGCAGAAGATTTCCTCCACTCTTGCACTCGACCTGGAATCTGGTTTAGCCGAGTCATCAAGGACTCGAGGTCTTGAGACATTTCCTCCCGAGGCCAGAGCTCGGCGCCCACTCGGACCATCGCCGCCTTCAGCCGAGCCAGATAGTCGACTGCACCGTCCAAGCGCGATTCCAGTCGAAGCAAGTTCATCGCAACTTCATCTTTCATGGGACAGTTGATGGGGTCGAGACCTGTCTCGACCCGCCTAGTTTCAGCCTCAAAGTCCTGACACAGTTCTGTCCCATTGCAAAAAGTGATGAATCGATGACGAGATAACAAAGTTCAATTGGCAACAAAGTGATGAGTCGACTGATCATACCTTCAAGCTTCAGAACAAGTTTGGCGGTGAGTTGCTCCAGATAGGACTCTAACTTGTCGGTCTTGGTCTTAAGGCCGCCAACTTCAGTGGTCAGATTTCCCTTGTCCTTCTTCAGTTGCTCGACTTCCCGATTGGAGTCTGAGATGGCAGCCTTCAGCTTCGCGTTCTCCTCCTCCGGTTTGCTGACCGAAGCCACCTTCTGGTCCGCAAGCTTCGTCTTCTCGCGTGCTTCCTTCTGAGCGGCTGCCAGATCCAGATCCTTCTGCTCCAAAGCCTCCTTCATCCTCTCTAAAGAAACAACACTCTTTAGACGAGACTGAAGTTGATGATTTTCACTACGCACATCTGCTCGTGTGAAATCACTCAGTTCAAAGAGACTGAAGGAAAAACTAGCGCGAAGTATGAAGCTACAAAACAGACAGGATGGTCGAGTGATTACCTCCCATGATGGTCGTTTCTTGTTGGGCAGTCTTCAGATTCTTCTTCGCAAGTTCGAGGTCAAGTTCAACGTTGATATGCTTCTTCTTTAACTCGGTGAGCTGAGCTCCAAGATCACAAGACCTCTGCAGCCAGAAAGACAGACATGTCTGTCGACAGATCGAAGCGCCGAGTGAAAGCAAAGAATTACTCTAAGACTATTGCCGAATCAAATATTCAACAGTAGTCTCGGGGACTACACCTAGTGGGTGCACTTAGCATGCCCCCACTGGATCAGATCAATACTCAGCATGAGTTCAAAAAAAAGAAAGAGAGACACATCATTAGACCTCGGTCGACTGCCAGCAGCCGACCGTGGTCTCGGGGACTACACCCAGTGGGTGCACTCGACGTGCCCCCACTGATTCGAAAAGTGCAGAATTGAAGATTTCCTAAGTTCTAAATGAAGGAACACCCAGTGGGTGATTAGATACAAAGCGACATTCAAAAATTTCATTCGGAATTTTGCTGACCTGAACATTGGTCTGAAGAGCAGTGCTGGCATTGTAAGCTATCTGACTGGCTTCATGCATCACTTTCACCTGCTCCATGACAAGGTTTGCCTGGCGAAGAGCTTCCCTAGCAGCACCCGACGAGTCGTCTGGAGTTTGATATGTAGCAAAGAGGGATGGCTCCAGAGGGGTCGAAGTAGCTACCGGGTCAGATGAGTGGAGCTGCATCGGTGCAGCAGGTGTCTGCGCAGTCGACCCTGACGGACGATCAGTCGTCAACGGGTTAGCGAATGTGACGTTGGTCCGGACTATCGCTTCAGGCGCCGGTGTCGACTGAGGGACCTAGACTTCAAGCTTCTTCATGCTTGAGCTTCCACTCTTCTTCCTCCTCTCCTGGAGAGGCACTTCTTCTTCTTTGTCATCAGGAAGCACAACGATATCTTGTGGAGCTACATAAGAAGAGAAATGTCAAGTTTTCAGTCAATTGGCCATCCACTCGACTAAACAGAACTCGGTCGAACGAACTTACCAGCTCGTGAGGTGGCCTCTTCGTCTCCTGGTGCCTTTTCGACGTCCATGTCAGTGGCAGCAGAGGTGGGGCTGGAAAGACACAATGATTGGTCGGTCAGATCAAGAAAATCTTCAGCCGACTTACGAAAACACAAACAAGATACCCACCCTGAGGCAACGGGGACATCCATCTTGATGCACGGAAGTGTCTTCCGGGCCTTGGAGGGAGCAACTTTAGGCTGCTTGGCCACCTTCTCCGTCGGCTCTGGAGTCAACGTCCGAGTGCGCTTCTGAGTATTGGCACTCGGACCCACACCTTTCCCGCGCCCGCCGGCCAGGTCATGCTGCTGTTTGGATCGACGTTCGGAGCGTGGCGGCGAGTCAACTTCCTCCTCCTCGTCCGACTCCTCCCTCTCCTCCTCCTCATCGTCTTCCTGAGAATCCCACTCGTCACTATCTTCCACGCTGTCCTCCCCCTCCTGAGCCTGCTCCAAAGCCTGCTCGCCATTGGGCATCGAATGCATCTCAGTGAACACCTGCGGAACAACTTGGTCGAACGAGAGTCGGTCAATCTCAAGTGCAGCCGGAGCATGAATGAGAAGCAGTCGAAGCGAAAAGCGTACCTTGTCGGGTGGGTTGTTGCTGCTAAAGGGAATGACTGCCTAGATCCTCTGGGATTGTCCTGATTGCCTGTGATGCTCCTCAGCCACAAAGCTACTGTTGCAGACGGTACTTCTTCTGGATGGACCCGAGCGGTGTCGTCCGGTTCCGAATACAGCCACATCGGGTGATCGCGGGCCTGGAGAGGCTGGATGCGTTGACTGAGGAACACCTCCAACAGATCCAGACTCGTAACACCATCATTGATAAGCTGAACCACCCTATCCACCAACATCCTCGTCTCCATGGTCTCGCCAGTCGTCACTTTCAGCGGAGCAGGAGTCTGGACTCGGTCAAACGAGAAGTGGGGGAGGCCGGTCGACTGACCTGGAGCCGCGACATCCTGGCAATAGAACCAAGTCGATTGCCAGCCTCTAACGGAATCAGGAAGAGTCATAGTAGTAAAAGCACTCCCTTTCCTCTTTTGGATACCTAAACCCCCGCACATCTAGATGACATCGGTTTTCGAGTCACTCGACTTCACCTTTTTTACCGATTGGGAACGAATGGTGAAGATGTGCTTGAAAAGACCCTAGTGCGGTCGACACCCCAAGAAGTTCTCGCACATCGACACGAAAGCAGCTAAATACGTGATGGTGTTGGGGGAGAAATGGTGGAGTTGAGCACCAAAAAAGTTCAGAAACCCCCGGAAGAAAGGGTGCGGGGGAAGCGAAAAGCCGCGGTCGACCTGGGTGGCGAGCAGAACGCACTCACCCGGTTGAGGCTGAGGGCTCATCTCCCCCTCCGGCAGCCTTGCCGCTCCCTTGGCGATTAACCCCGACTCCGCCAGCTCGTCCAGGTCCGCCTGCCGAATCAAAGACCGGATCCAATTGCCCTGGATCCAGCCCGGCGGCAGCCTCGCACGCGACGATGACCCGCGCTGCTGCTTCCTGCCCTTCGCCACCTCCTTCGTATTCTTTGTGCGCTCTAGCGCTGCCGTCTTGTCCTTCACCATGGCGACGGGCAGCGACGTCGGAGCGGAAGAGTAAGGTGCGGCGGAGAAGCGGAGAAAGAAGAAGGAAGAGAAGATGTGCACAGTACGGACGCCTCAGTCCGGCCACCTTATAAGAGATTGTTTCCGAGTGACTGGCGCATGGGACTAGGCGATCCCGTCAAATCCCGCAACAGTCACGCACAGTGTACGTGGCGAAAAAGGCGGCGCGGGAATCGAGGAATCACTATATATCCGCTCCGCCCACTTCGGCACTCCCCGTCTGGCGCGCTTCCCCGAAATTTTGTATCCCGCGAAATCCGGGATACACTGCAGGCAATCGCGCCCATGATCCCGTGCTCCAACACGACACTCGGCATATAAGATCAACAGTTCACTCGACTGTCCACTGAATGGATCAAGGTGACTGAGTCGACACCAAACATCGACGCGGGCGCTCAGACTTGCAGAAAGCACTCGCGAGATCCCAAAACTTAGGACAAGTTCAATTTCAGCCTTTTGCACTCGCACCTTAATCCATTCGGGGGCTACTGATGAGGATACAGACCTGGGGTAGGGTCATAGGCCTGACCTATACGTCCTACCCAAGGTCACTACCCCAGAAGATAAGAAGACCAAGAATCCACTCGATGGTATAATCACTCGACCGTCATTCCCCACTTTCACTCGACCGTATGGGGAATGACTCGACTATATCGAAGACCAGGAGTCGGAAGAACGCACAACGGCCGAGCATTCACTCCTTAGTCTTCGTGAGCATTAAGAGTATTTAAGACTGCCGTTACCAGTAACGCCCTTACTTTATGTACATTAAGCTCCTTGTAATGGAGGTGGGCTGGGGTCCTGGCGCACTCTATATAAGCCACCCCTCTCCTCTGGGACAAGGGTTCGCACCACCTGTAACACAACACACATAATCCAATCGACCGCCTCCGGGCACCGAGACGTAGGGCTGTTACTTCCTCCGAGAAGGGCCTGAACTCGTAAAATCTCGTGTGTACATCTTCGCCATAGCTAAGATCTTGCCTCTCCATACCTACCCCCATTTCTACTGTCAAACTTAGAACTACGACACTCACCTCCCTTGAGCCTGAATGAGAATTGCCGCCCAGGTCCAGCAATACGGGCTCCGAGCACCACCCCACAGTCGGCACATGCATGCCTTAAGAGCGCCACCGTCTAGGCCACGTGACCGTCAACACGAAGAGAGGAAGTTGTCGTCCATCCCCACACCACGACCACCAACAGGAAGGGTCTTGCTCAAAAGACTGAGCCTCCGTGAAGGAAATGGCACAAAAGCATCAACACCGCCCAGTCAGGCAAAGGACCAGAGGTTTTCACCCCGAGCACAGGGGAGGGGCAGATGCCTCCAGGAGGGGAACGGCTCCATAGGGTGTCGCCGTCACCGGCACCAACGTAGTTAGGCTAAGCTTTCGCCAGGTATTGGCCACCATCCACCCAGCGACCACAAACCACACCTCAAGCGCACCGCATTGGGGACGGCGAAGAGATGAGCAGGCAAGTAGTTAGGAGGACCACAACAAGAACTGAGAAGGATGAGACCTTGTCCGAAGTCGGCCCTGCACGCCTCCCACGCGGGTTGCCTCGCTGTCCACACGGCCAAGATAGCACACCAGGCACCAGCACTAACCCAACGGCACCCGCCGCGAAAGCACCGCCAAGCCCACCACCCAGAGCCTCGCTTCGGCATCCAGGAGGCCAACCTTGCCCGCCTATCTCAGAGAGACGAGCCGCCGATGCAGCCAGCCACCCTCGTTGCCGCACTAAAGCTCCTCCACGGCCTATAGTCCCACCATTGCCAACCACCACCAGCATGAAGACGAAATCCGTACAGCTCTGATCCACATGACCCCAAGGTTCATGTACCAGATCAAGAGGAGGGGGCAGACACGGCCAAGGATCCACTGACAGGCCGTGAGGGGCGCCACCGAAAGCCGTGGGCTGGTCCATCGCATGCAGCCGAGAACTGACCCCCCTGGTCAGATCCACAGGCGCGGTGACTTCGGACGGAGCAAGCGCGGGGATCGCCCAGCCCGCTGCTCCACGACGGCCGGCGACCAGCCACGCCGCCGGGGACGACGCCCACGAGGTAGACCAGACCCCACCACTCGGAGAAGAGGCGCGCATAACTTGGCCGGAAGACGACCTCCTGCCGGGGAGGGAGCATCGGGGGAGGAGCAGGCAGGGGAAGGAAGGAGGCGGAGAGGCCTTGCCGCCGCCGTGAGCCAGCCGCCGCCGGCGGGAAGGGGTGGCGGCGGGGAGGGGAAAACCTAGTCGCCCTCGAGTCACCACAGGAGGATGACGTGTGTG
>NC_041385.1:246646852-246651262 GCF_002162155.2 Triticum dicoccoides
GGGGGGGGGGTTCTCTCCTTCACAAGAGGTATCTCTTAACTAGTGATTTCAACATAGCTATCCTTTTCTAACATTTGAGCTATCTTTTTTGGTTATCTAGAGGCAAGGAAGTCCACTTAGACCTCGGCAAAAAGAAGGAAGTCCACGTATGCATATTGTGCGCCAGCATGGGTGGCGCAAGGTCACTCACGCCCACTAGCACCGGCCGTCCACGCGCACAGTTTAGGCGCCTCGCAGTCCAGATGCATCGGCTAATTTTCAAAATAAAAATAAAAATCAGCACCTCGCTTTCTACCCGTGCGTGCCCACTGCGTTCAACCACAGCAGTCAGGATGCATGGTTTGTTCGTTTCGTTTTCATTTTTCACTTCTCTTGTCTGCCGTCGCTTTCCGGTGATAAATGACTTAACCGTCATTACTTATTGACTACTTCGCATATTAGCTTTGTTTCGTGTCAATTATTTAAAATTTGACCAATTTTATAGAAGAGCACAGAAAAAGGGAGCATTCGCAGAGAAGGTTCCTCGAGAAGCCACTGCTAATGCGGCTGAAATCACAGCCAAAGCCGATGAACTCGCCGCAAAAGTCGATGACCTCGCTGCAAGAGTCATCCGTAGCTCACTGGATCAATTTGACATGCATTCTTCTTTTCCTTATAATATGTTATATTATTTGTCATTTACAAATCTAGCCTGGTATATGCTGCTCACTGTCGTTTTGGTCGTTTTTCTGCTTTTTGTTGTTACGTAAAAGGGAGGTGAAAAGTCAGTGCTAAATGCATGGCAATCCATGATCGAGCTTATTTATGATTTCGTGCTGAACCTGGTAGACAAACAAATAGGCGGTCTTTCCGGAAATGTGAAACAAAAAAATTTTCCTCGCATCTTGGTCACCTTTACTTTTTCATTATTTTTTCCCAAAAAACTAATAAAATAGGAGTAGAATTTTCTATCTATGAAAATAGATAGTAAGTTTGAGGCCCCCTAAGTAGCAGTAGTTTTGTTTATTAGGGGGAGGAAAAACTGGGTCAGCGGTATAAAAAATTATTAACATCCACAATATATGTTCATATTATATATTTTTATTGTTAAAGTTTAGATTATTTTATAAAATTTGACTTACGTTAAAATTGGAGTAAGTAAAAACGAAGGTAGCACATATTAATTAGATTATCCCCGGAAACCGCCCCCTTGTGCCCATGTGCGAACTCATCTAGGGTTCCCTGCCTCTTGCCGACACCGCCATCGGTCTGTCTCGTTTTCTGTGGTCTTTGGATCATGGAGAGGCGGTGGATCCCGGCCCTTGTCGGCGGGAGGGATCCGTTTTTTAGGCTCTTTTATGAGTTTTGCTAGTGTTTGTGTCATGCTCAAGAAGACAAGGCGGTGGAGCCTTCTTGAAGATGAAATAAGGTCCTCCTCGTTTAGCACCCGTTCGGGTGATGTTTCAAGCGTCGTCGGAAGGCGTGTGGAGGTTTGTCTCCGACGGATCTCGTAGGATTTGGTCGGCATTTGTCTTCGATGAATCCGAATGGATCCAGTTTTCGTTCGTCTACATATGCGTATCTGCAGGTTGGATCCATTCAATCTACACTTTTTTTCATCGGCGACAGTTGTTGTTCTGGTGTGCTGGTTCTATGGAGTCTTAGCACGACGATTTTCTCACTGTCTAATACAATAATGTGTGCCTGATTCCGGGGAGGGAGAGATGATGACGATGGCGCGCCTTCGGCTCACTCCAGTTCTTGTAGTCATCGCTAGTTGGTCTACGCTGGATGTAAATTTTACTTCGAGTATTCTTTGTACTACCTTGACCGTTGATGAATAGATCAAAAGTTTTACCCAAACAGGCTTTCGCCTCGCTTTATATATAAAGCAGCGATCAACAGCACCCAGTACAGAAGCACGCCCACACAACACACGCACACACATCCAAGGCAGGATACATAGGCGGTGAGCGCATCAACACCATCCCTAGCACTACGGGAAGAGTTGAAGCCGCATATGACGAACCGTGGGCTTCAAAGCGGCGCCTTCAGGAAGGGGACGACACTGGAGCGCCGCCAACGCCCAATCCGAGGATTAGAATTTTTCCTGGAGCATCAGATAGGCAATGAGAGCCGCGGTAACGCCTTCAAGAAGGGAACGAGCTTCGCCGCCGCTAGTCAGTCCGAAGATAGAGCAGTTTTTCGCCCCGGCCACCATTCACTGCCGCCGAATGCCACACCCCGGCTACCATGCCGCTCACACGGCCATGGCAACCAGGCAGTACCAAAGCCATGGGCTCTACCCATGAGCACCGAAGACCCACCACCAGGGCCGCCGCCCAGGCATCCAAGACCTTGACACCACCTCACCCGAGATCCGCCACTACCCCAACCAAAGACACGAGCGAAAAGGACCGACCTTTCGCACCCATGAGCTGCCTCAATGCCGAGACCCAACAGGCCGGCCAAAACTGGCCTCCATCACCCATTCTTTGACTTTTCAATCCATACGCGGGGGCCATGCCGACCACACCGCTAACCAGATCGCGCTTTTCTTGACCGTGTGAAAGAGCAACGTGACGTGAACTGCTGTGGTGCCAAAAGACGATAATGACGTCGCTGGGACTTTCATACTTGTGCAGTGTGCACCCAACGGGCGCTTAAATTCCAGGATCCTCCCTCACGTTTTCTTCTTTCCAGGCAACAGTTGCCTCGCTAATGGTTTCTTCGATCTAAAGAACGTTGAACAACGTTTGGACTGATATCTATATCCCTAAATCGATAATACTACACGTACCGATGAAAGCAACAGACCCTAATTGACCCCCTTGGATTTTAACTGATGGGCCTGCCTCACTTAACCAAATCCCAGCCAATCAAATTTTAGCCACCCCGCGATCCCCCTGTAAACGTCCATGTGTCTATCATTGATCTTTCTATATAATATATAAGAGCGCATTTGCTAGTTGATAATTAACAAAGGCTCATCAAATTCTTACACCATATAATTAGTTAAATAATCACACGAATATTCATGTAAATTGAATGGTTTAAGAGTTATATGTGATTTAATTAATTTCCATCTAGGTGAGAACTAGTTACACCCATATGAAAAGACTTAAAAGGGCAGATCCAACTAATCTCGATTATCAAATTTGATCAATCCAACGACCTAAATTACTTCAATGGTGAGCGTTCAACATATTTACATATCAAATATTTGATGTCATCGCTAATCACATAACTAACACGCAAATGATATTCTACCTCATATCTACATGCAATTAATATTTGTCTAACACCGAGGAAGAAATAGTCTCGTTTATAAGAAAACAAACAAAAGTTCATAGTACATGGCTTAGTCACTAAACTAAAACAGGGTAAAGGCCTCTTTGAAATGCAGGATTTGCAAAACACAGGAATAGGGAAAAAAAGAATAGGATGGCATGTCATCCTTAATACTACAGGACTAGTATAAGCGTTTGATTGTGAAATGTAGGATTCTTCAAATAAGCTTGGACTAGATGAAAAATTTCATATGAAAACTAGTACAAGTGAATTCTATGAAAAACTTCCTACGGATCATACTATGAATCAAACAACCCACATAGAAAAAATCCTCAGGATTAAGAATATACTATTGGCAACACACAAGTTGCCTTAGCTAAGAGCATGTCCAGCCGTTCGGCCCCCAGGGGCTTGAAATAGCGCCGCCTGGGGACAAACCGGCGATAAATTCGATGGGGACGGTAGGTTTCTAGCCGCCGCCCTAAGGTCGCCCCGGACATTGTTTTTTAAAATCATACTCGGCCAAACACGACACATAATTCAGCGAAATTTAGGCGTTCCATTGCTTTCTACATATTGAAACAATGATTTAAAAATAAAATGAAAAACAACTACTACTGCTACTGCACCGCCGACGCCTGCCGCGGCGTCCGCCGCCCCCGTCTACAGGTCGAATAGCTTGCCGAAGGCGCTGTGGTCGCCGCCGTCGTCCTCCTTCTCCTCCTCCATCACGCCGCCCTTGCTACACCCCTGCCCTGGGTCACCTTGGCGGACGGGTTTGGTTGGCAGCGGTGCCTCGTTGTCGCTGTCCTCGAGGACAATGACACCGCCCTCGTCGCGGCCGGGGCGCCGAGCGGCGATCTCCTCGAGCGCGCGGCGCTGGCGCTCCATCTTCATCTGAAAGTAGTCCTCGCGCGCCCACTTGAGGACGGCCTCATCGTCGACGGCCATGTCCTCGTGCTCGTTCTTCACGGCGACGAGCCCCGGCTCCGTCTTCGGCTTGACTAGGCGGGAGGAGGGAGCAGAGGAGCCACGGTCGCCCTCGTTGATGACGAGGGCGCCGCCGCGGGTGCGCCGCCCGAGCGATGTCTCCACGGGATCGGCCTTGACACTGGCGAGCACCGGCGAACCGGAAGAGCG